>NC_052539.1:20246257-20546443 GCF_016699485.2 Gallus gallus | reverse complement strand
ATCATCCAGAATGCAAGGATTCCAGTGGTGATTCTGTTGCTTTAGGAAGTCATTCATAATCTGTGTGGTTAATACGGGCTCGCTCTGCAATGGCTGCTAACAATGCGGGAGTGGGTCAGACTTGAAGGTTTGGTTCAGAAAATAGTACGGAAAGACAAATGAAGTACAAATGCAGTCATGTGGAATTGCCTTCTAGTAGAACGTTTCTCAAGGTTTCCTTGTGTTCACCGTAGCTCCAAAAATAACAAATATTTTAATTAATATGAAATTTGGGAAGGGTGTGAAAGAGATTCAGTCTTTTTGTAGTAGAAATGCTGAGGGTAGAACAGGACAACGCGGCAAGAAATAACGTCTGTTTGATGCTACAAGTGGTGCTGGAGGTTTTTGAATCAGGCACGAGGAACCACTTGGTTTATTGGCTTGCCCGGTTACCTTGGAGATTTCCTTTGTTTTAATTAACCTGGGGTATACCAAAAAAAGGCAAAAAGGTTATTGGAAGATACAGGAGGAGAGTTAGCCTTCTGCAAAGACGTGGCGCACCCAATAAATTCATCATTTGATACTTCTTCCTTTTGTATACAGCCCTTGTCAGCTTTCTCCGCATTCTTAGCGTGTCTCAGAAATTCCAGCGTTTTGAGTAGTGAATCAGAGAGAAGAAGGGGAAAAGGCCTGTAATTGCTTTTTCCATTGTGCTTGTTAAAACCACATTGTGGGAAATGGACCCAAACACTGTCTTTTAAGTGGTGTTGAGTCTGAGGCAGGTGCTATTAACTCAGGACTGCATTAACTCTTTTCAAATCTCTTTCCTGTTTCCTTGAGGAAACATGCCTGGTGTATATACGTGGCAAGGGATGTTTGCCTGCCTCTTGCATTGACATTTTAATTTGGTCCATGATACAAATATCATTTCCCTAATCCCCCTTGCCCTGACCCTGTTTTGTCTTTTCTTCAAAGTGAGTTGACTTTTTTTTTTCATAAGGAGGGGGGAGGAGATGGGAATGGTGGCTGCCTGCTCTAGTTTGGAGCATTAAACGCTGGGGAAAAAATCTCAGAGTAACTGTTGTTTCTTTCTTTGTATTCACATGGAAATTTTTAATCTCCATCAAAGGATCAGGAGAAAATAACGTTGAGATTCAACAAGAGAGCTCCCAGCTTACATGGAATTTTTAAATGTTATTTGGCTTTATCCTTTAAGCGATGAGAACCATGAACTGTGTACCTACAGCGGTCAGAATTAACTTTTCTCTTTCTTCCAACACACCCTCTTCTTTTTTTTTCCCCCCCTTTCTCTCTCCCTTTTTCTTACATCTTTATTGTTCTGAGTAAACGTGCAACTTTTGGGGCCAAAACTATAAGTGCCTTAGGATTTGTTTAGTTGTATTTATGTATACGTTTCTAACATTAATTATGAGCACCGGTCTGAAATACAGCTTCATGTTCCCTTTTTGATGTGATCTGAAGAATCTCTGTGGAAAGCCACGGAGCTGCAATTAGAACCCAATGCACTGTACGCTTGCAGAATCATACAAGGGCTAACGCTGGACTATTAAAAAATAAGAGAGACAAAACAAGGTATCAAAAGAGCTCACGTTCTGCTTGCTTGTGGTTGTGGATCACAATCACTGTCTGCACCTGTAGCAACAGTAGTTGTACTAATAATGACAGCAAGTCAGACCCCCTGGAACCAGCCTAGGGAGGGGAACAGCGGATTTCACAGGTGGGTGCTGACAGCAATGGTAGTTTTCACGCTTCATCACAGATTAATAAGAAAGGGAGGATATTAAAATGCTAATACTCATTAATACTCTTTTATGGGTTTAACGTGAAACATGGAAAATGAAAATGAATGACAGCTGGTAAATGGAACTGACAGTCCTGTTCAGGGTTGTAAGAAATAGCTGCAGGATATAAAAGCTGTGTGTTCCCCATTTCTGCATTGAGTCATGCCAAACAGCATCTCCTAGCACTGAGATTTCTGCAAGATAACTTACACTTAGCCTTAAGCAGACTGCTTTATTGCTATAAAGGACATGCTGAGAATTTTTCTTTACCGGTATTGGCCAGAGGGCTTTTATTCTCTGTGTCATCTGAAAGACAGTCTTCAGCAATATGTACACGTAGAGCAGAAATAACAGCTCATTGAAACGTAATTGGGATATACCTTTGGGGTTTTTTGTTTTTGTTTTTGTTTTTTACATCTTTTGTGTTTGTTTGTCTGCTTGGTTCAGTTGGCTTCATTGTTCTTCATTTCTCACAGAACTTTCAATAAACTTGCCTGCATCCCAAAGGCAGCTGCATTTCAGCAACAAGTTAAATCTGGCTCTCTTTGGGCCATAATGGATGTGATGTAATGTATGCAATGCAGAGAGGTACGAGCTTCAAGCATCCAAAGAAACTTAATTCTGCTGTATCACAGACCATTCTATTTGTGGTTAAAACTCAGTGAAAAATTCTGCGTAGCTGTGTTTAAATATGAAATTGAAGGACGTGGGATATTTTCACCTAATGTTCTTAACGAGATAAAATTCTGACTTCAGCACAAAGCTGAACTCTGCCTTTTCTGTCATATAGCAACACCAGGAATACTGGGAACGTGCAATGCACAGGGACCAGACATAAAGGGGTTCTAAAAGCATGTTACTTCTTTCTCCCATGGTGACAGTGCTTAGTAAAATTGCAGTAGTTTGGCCAAGTACCTTGATGTTTTCCATTTTAAATAAGTTTAACCTTGTATATCCTAGCCTTGTAATTCTTCATTCTGAGGAGAGTTACCAGGTCAGTGCAGGACAGCTGAGTGTAAATGGATGCTGTGTACTCTGAGCTAACATTAGATATAGGCTTTTGCCAGGATTCCTTTGTTTTTAAAAAAACATCTCTTGGATTTCCAGCTGTTTCTTATGTATGAGTTCGTCTGCCATGTTGTCTTCATTTCCCCTGCATATGGACTGACTCTTGATGCTTATTTCCCATTTCTGTTGTGACCTATTACTTAAACAGAGGATTCCATCCTGTAGTTATCCCTTTTATATGCTTAAAATGTTATTGGAATTGACCCCTTCCAGAACTGCTGCCCATCTCCCATTGTTTTCAATGAACTGAAGCCCCCCCAGGTGCTGCAAGGTTAGTACCCTTCCTTTACAAGAAACAGTCTGTTGGCACTGTCAGTCTTTGGCATTTGAAAATTGAAAACCTGCTACTTCTTGCTGAGGTGACAACAGGCAGATGTCACTTCAAAAATAAAATGTTAGGGAATGAAGGACCACAAAAAAGGCTTGTCGCTTTGGCTTGGGTTTGTGAAAGCATGTTTGTTTTGGCAGATGTTTCTCAAAAGCAGGTTCATTTTTATAGTCTCCACCGTCTGGATTTGCCTCTGAGGTGTCAGACCATGCTTACTCACATTTGGCTTATTATTGGGTTCGTGCCAAAATTGTGTATGCCCTCCTCTGCTTCTACCCACCCCTTCGCTTTCTTTCTCCTGGATATAGTCAGATTTCTCTTTACGTTGATCTCAGCGGGTATTTCATCCCTACTTCTTGGTGCGACAGAAAAAAACAAGCTGAGAAGCCTCTGTGATGCCAAGTTTTGCAATGTGAAGAGAATAAAAAAGATTGCTTTTTTCGGAATGTGCAGTCTTGCATTTCTCAATATATGCATGTGCAGTTCAGGATTTTATTATGAGATTTGAACACGTAGGATCAGAAACCTTCTTGGTTTGTTCTCCCCTTAACCTAGATTACAGGCAAGCTGGTTCTTCCAAAGCCTCGATGATTTTTCTTTTTTTACGACGGTTCTTCAGTGCTATTCCTCCATTGATTTGAATTCCTTTTCTAGTCCCAGCCAGATATTTGCTTTGCCCAGTGGTTGACAGATAATATTCTCACGCTATCACTTCATATTTCCACGATTGCGAGATCTGTCACAAAAAAATCCTGGATTTTTGTCACTAAAGAGCTTTTCTGTAAATGTTTTAATTCTTTCCAAAGGCAAATTCCTTTAACATTGCAAATACGTTCTGCTCAAAAAGCAAGCAAAGGCAAACGTTCCCATTTTTCCTTTTCCAGTAAGAAGGGTGTGTTCCTGAGCCTCATCTTATGGGTGACCCAAAGATTTTCCCTACCTTTGCTGCAGGAATGTGGCTAACGCTTCAGAGAATTGCAGGAACACTTCAGGTATTCAGCCAGGAAAGAGTAAAACATCCAAAAACAGTCAAAACTTTGTCTTTCCCCCCTTTCCACTGCTTTCCTTTCCTACCGTGTTGTGTTGTCCTCTGCATCAGACTACTTGAGACTGCCAAATACTTGGATATTTTATAGGTAATATATCTTATAAATGCCATGGCCAGCCTCTGAGGGAAACACGGGATTGTCGGTTTTGGATGGAGTATAAAACCTGAGCAGGAAATCATTGCTGAATGGCACAGCTGCAGACAAACATTTCGGGCTAGTAAACTGCCCATATGCACAGCCACACGTGTGTTGGGACAGCCGTGGTGTGCGGCTGCTAGTGGTTAGTGCTGGGAGATGTTGTGATTAACAAATGGGGTGTTCTGCTTCGTTAGTTCCTGACATGCTGCTGTCTGTAAATGACTGAGATTTGAAAGGAGGAAGGGAGATTGCAGACTAGAGAAGAGTTTCGGATCCAGGGTGGCTCAGATGATCCTGTTGCCAGCTGGAGGATGTGACACAGCCTACAGTGAAGGACTGAACTCTACTGTTTGCAGAGAAGGAGGAAAACACTGTGTTTCTTCTTCGGCCTGAACCAGAGATCACATCTGGATCTTCCCCTTGAAGTTACAGACAGCAAATATTGTCTTGGTCTTTAGTTCTGTTTCACTGTCATTCACCTGAGCAGGGACCCGAGAGGGGGGTGAGCTGTGCTCCTCAAAGAGTGAACTGTTTAAAATTCCGCTTTGCTGGAGTTCATGCCAACTAAAATCTCTTCAGGAAGCTCATCCTAGCGCTTTCCTCTTTTAAATCAACCTGTTATTTGTGCCTATTTCTGCTGTTTCCATTGTAAATAGCTCCTCTTTTTTACACGTTATCTTTCGATGAGTTATGTGGCCAAGCTCTCTGTGTAGTTCTCCCATTCCCTCCCCTGAAGTTCAGCACTTCCTGCTATACGTGCCAAGTTGGAGTTTATTTTCCGCATGGTTTTCCTAAGCACTACTTTCAATAATCCACGATTCAGTAACAAATGCAGATTGTTAAAATAATGGAACAACAGTAAAACTCTTTTAAGACTGCAGCTCATGCACTGCAACTGTAAAAACTATTCATTTGTTGCTTTTTTTTTTCCCCTAAATACTTTATTGAAAAATAAAATTACCTTCTAATAGTCAAAATTAAATTATAAAAGTTATAGTCCCGTTGTACTGTAGGCTTTCTGTGCTGATATTTGTCTGTTGGGGGAGGTTTTTCTTGATTTATTGTGATGCATAAATCAAAGCAAGAGGGAAGGTAACTTTGTGATTGGGCTCCTTGTTTCAAGCGTAGATGGCTTGGGTTGAAGTTCCTCCTTCATCACAAGCCCGTCATGGCATCCCTGACCTCGGTATTGAGGTGTCAGAATGAATATAGTAAAAGTTGAAGTCTGTATGCAGGGAAAATGAGCCAGCTGAGGTATTGGGAAACTTTTCTATTGATGATGATGTATTTTGGATCGGGCCATCTAAAGAATGTGGAACTCTTGGGACTTGCAGTCAGTAAAGCGTGTTGATTTTGTTTGGTTAAAGACTGAGTCTTTAAAATGTTTTTCTCATTTTGTGTGAGCAGGAGGACATCATTGGCATCTATACCATAAATATCTTCGTGTAAGAATCAGATATTTCAGATATCTCTGAGCATTTCCACATTCTGATCATAAACAAAATGAGCTTCTGTGGGTTTTTCCCTATAGGCGCTTTATTCTCTCTTTTCCTGTAAACAGATGCCATTTTTAAGCCACATAAAATGGATTGCAGTTGTGGCCATTATGATATTGGCACTGTTCTACATTCCAGCTGCACACAAGCACGAATTGCAGAGTGATGCCTTATTAAATTATAGGCATCTCTGTTAGGATATAGGGGAATTAGTTCTGAAGGTGAAGCTTTTTCCTTATTTGCAGTCTTCCAGTTTAATGCATTTAAGGAAGCACGTGACTAATGAATATTGCCTTAGCGCCTCATATGTTGAACTACCAGGCGTTTTTATCTGTCCTCGTGAAAAATATGCTAAGTATCTGTTATTGTTATGCAAAACAAAGGAAGGCACCCGAGTTGTAGTGTTCGTGGACTTCATAAGTGCGTCTCCTTCCCCAGGACAATCACATCTCTCCGGAGTGAGCTGATCCCACATCTGGTTAGGAAACAGTTCTCTTCTCCTACATCATTGCAGCAGGGACTGGACAACAAAGAAGAGGGCCGAAAGAAGAAAGAACAAGCATCTCTAGGTCAGTATGAGTATCACAAATTTGCTGAATGTTGAAATCCCCGATGCTGCAAATGAATTACTGTATTAAAATATTAATTATTTCTCTTTCCTATGCTTTCTGATAGCAAAGTTCTAGTAATTTTCCTTTTCAAACAGTATTGTGCAGTCAGAAAGTATTTTTAGTGTAAATCAAGCACCAATCAGCTAGGTGCTCTGTATTTATCTTTCCAGGATACAGTATATGTAAATGCACTTTTGAAAATGTAGTTTTAGGAGGAAGTTCCATTGTGTTAGAGCAACAGACAAAGCCGTAACCAGGAACTTGATGAGATCTCAGATCTTGAAATTTATTTTTAGCATTTCCACGGTCTCCTTGTGTGACCTTGGGCAAAAGATTGCATCTGTCCCAATCCCTTGATTCCCACCTGCAGAATAAAAATAACACTTACTCACTGCGTGTGATAAAATCTGTTAACGATTGCTCAGTATCTAACCATTCAGGTGATGTGGGGCAAAGATCTCCCTTCACCAACAGTATTTTAATAGTACTCCTCTTCAGAAAGCATTTCATTAAATCCTGTCTAACTTCATGCATGTGTGTGTTCTCCAGACATTTATAGTTTCATAAAGGAAGATAATAGCTTGCTGAAACCTGCTCCAGATAACTCTTGTTGGAATGATCATAGAGGAGATATGAATGAAACTCTCCATGAAGGAAAAGTACGCTGCTACGTCCATATAATGAAAGAGGGACTGTGCTGCCGAGTGAATACACTTGCGTTGTATATTGAAGCAAATCGACAGGTGAGAACAGTGAACTGTTGTGGGAATACAGAGTTTTATGGGACATTTCAGTCTCCAGGAGTGGCTCCCTGTGGTACTGCTGAGCAGTGTGTGGGAATCGAATCGGTGCCGTGCTATCTAGGCCCATCACCCTCCTGATTGCTGCACGGGGACGTGAGACAAGGAAGCAGTTCTGTCACTGATTTCCTGCACAGCTTTGATTTAGCCAAGAAAACTACCATAGATATTCTGCTGATTTTGGGGAGTGACAAAACCTGCAGCCAAAGAGCCAAGAAGTGTGGAAAATAAGGTTGGAAGTAGCTTCAGTAGTTCATGTAGTCAGCGTCCTCAGAGTCCTGAAGGCAAGATCAGTTCTGACTGGACTCTTCCTACCAGATTTTATCTAAGTGATAATGACAAAGATTATTAGTGTTTTGCAGGAAGTCTGAAAACTACCCATACATTCAGATTGCTAATGCATTCCGTTATGAAAGAATTATTTTGTGAGCAGGTTTCACTGCAGTTGCACTGCAGGTAAACGTAGAGGTGAAATGTTGATCTGTTGCAGCTTTCAGTTACTGTCGCATTACTGAGAATTTACAATGTAGAAGATCAAAGAGAGGCAAAGAAAAATCCTAGCTAACGAGCTGATGATTGATAGCTTTTATTTCTAGTATGAGGGTTTGTTGTTTTTTTTTTACCACACTGCTGATGCAACTTAAAAGTTCTCATTTCACTCTCAAAGCAATGAGCTTTGTGCTATGAGATGTGGACGGTTTCCTCTAGTTCTGAAAAAGTGACAGGGAGTGCAGTAGGGTAAGGCTCAGGATTTCTGGAAGCAGTGCTGGTAGAGCAGTGTGGTTGTAGTGGGAGTCCTGTAGGTGGTCACTTCCTTGCCTTTGCTCCCAAATTGAGTCGGTTTCTTTATTACTAAAATTAATGAATGAATTTATGCAAATTGAAATTACAGCGTGGCAGAATGAATTCACACACTGAAGCTCTTTATCCTCGGTTCCTGTAGATGAGCACAGAAATAAAGTGATTTGGGGTTTTTTTTTTGTTTGCTTGTTGTTTGCTCTTAAGGATGTGAGAGAGTGAAGGGGGAGGTAACACTGCTGTCAGAAAGGGAAAAGCTTCCTCAGGAACATCAGTGTGCCCAAAGGGTTAAGGGAGAATATCGCTTGCAAGGGGAAGTGTGCGTGTACATTTGGCAGCAGCCACTTCAGTAAAAAGTTATTGAGTTGAGCCAGTCAGACTCCATGTGGGTTTTTTTTTTTGTTGTTCTTTTTTTTTTTTTTTTTTTTTCTTAACCTAAATATTCTACATTTTGGTCAGTTCAGGAAATGTGTTTGCTCCTGGGTGGTACATAGAATTAGTGTTTTGAAATCACACTGAGGCCTTCAACGGTGAATAAGATTTTCTTTGAATTTATAACTTATCCAGAATGGTAAATGTTCTAAGGAAACTATGTGGAAGTAAAGCATAAAACAGAGCTTAATGAGAGGTTGTGAGAAAGGAGGAAAGGAATTCTTTTTCTCAGTGCCACTGTATTTTGTTTCTCTCGTTAATTCTGATAAAATATAAACATTTCTTTTCATGTTCTTTTTTTTTTTCTTTTTCCTTGTTTTATTGGTCTTTAACGAAGACTTTTGGTGTCTTATTGGCTCTTGGTCCTCACAGACCAAATTTTGATTCACTGGCTGCAAAGCCTGGACCTGTAACTCTGTTGTCCAAGAGGACAGGCTCCCAGAGCAGTAGCAGTCCAGTCCAGTAGCTGTGGGAAGGAATGGCATCCTAACCCATTGCCCTTCTGGTGAGGAAACACTTTACTCACATCATTTCACTTCCAGCTGGGTTTCTGGATGCCTGCAGCCTGTGTGTGGGCAGGTGGGTTCAGGAGGGAGTTATCTTCAATAGCAGGAAATAGTTTCTTTGTAAGATGAATTAAATCCAAACACATCTTAAACCTTCCCTTGACCCAGGCACTCCCTCTGACTCCTGCCCCCTATCTAACCTTCCTTTTCAGAGTTAAATGCTTGAGCTGGTAGCTTTCTTGGTTCACCCCTCAGGCTGCACTACCACTGACTGATTCTAATAAGAGTTTTGCTCCGGCCAGTAAAATCCTTTATTTATTTCACCACACCACCTTTCTGCTGAGAAGGGCAGGAGCCTTTTCTTGTTCCTTTCCCTTCCCACAGAGTAACACTAGACAGTAGGAATCTTTCCAGCCTATGCTGTAGGTATGACTTGGTGTGAACTCCTCTCTCAGCTCTATCTGTTGTGGCAGCCCTGCTGTGTGTCAGGTGAGGTCAGTGTCCCTTCACCAAGCCAGTGTGTAATCCAGCTGGGTTGGCCTAGGGTGTAATGTTTTGGTAAGCTGGTGGTTTTCTGTAGCATCTGCATCTTGGACCAAAGGATTTAACCTGCTTTGTCTAAAAAGAAAGAAAGAAACAAACTAAAACAAATCTAGTAGGAAGAACCATCTCCAAGGTGTGAAGAGTTACAGAGGTAGAATATTCAAGTTGAATATTAAAAACCATTTCTTCTCAGAAAAGGTGGTGATGCACTGGAACAGGCTGCCCAGGGAGGTGGTGGAGTCACCTTCCCTGGAGATGTGGCTCTGAGGGACACGGTCAGTGGGCATGGTGGGGTGGATGGGGGTTGGACTGGATGATCTTAGTGGTCTTTTCCAACCCTACTGATACTATGATATTGTCTGCTGGGGACAGCAGGCAACTTTAAAAGGTAGCCTAGAGGTGTGAGCTCATCTGAGCTCATCGCACTCATCCAAATGAAGTATCAACTGTGAAAATTCTTATCATATGAAAACAGCACTATTTACCCATCCTTGCATGCTGGAAGGGAAATGGGTTGGTCGTGTTATGAGTATCTGAGCAATTTCCTGCAAGTATCATCTCATTTTGAGATCTTAAGATATTTTTTTCTGATCTGATCCCAACTTCTTCCGATGTATGGGATCTGTTTCTGGAGGTTCACTCCATAGCTATCAGCTCTTTCCAAGGAAGCCACTTTACACAGTCATACTATATGTCAGTTCCTTCAGAGCAAGTGTGGAAATTACTGCCAACTCTCAGCCAAATTATATAGCGGTAGAGATCTCCAAAGTAGAGCTTTCTGAAGAGTTTTGTCAAAATAGCTGCCTAGGTGAGAAAAGAGAGACTTAATGAGTGGCCTTTCCTCTCCCTTTGGGTAATCCCAGTTATACTACCACCACGCTGCCCTCCTGTATGGACAGCACTCTCATGCTGGCTGTCTGAGCAGTATGTGCAGATCTCTACAGCAGCCCCAACATGCCCTGCTTCTCACTCAGGCACACGATCTGCCATGACACAGACCTTTTGGCACTCAGAAGTCAACTTGTCACCTTCCATATCTCCTGTGTTTCTTTGCCTGCTGTCTCTGTCATACTGAGCTGCACCGTACGCTGCATCACTGCTCTGTGACTCCACGCAGCACTGTCAGTGCTGTGCTGTGAGCCTTCTGCCTCGCCTTGTATCATCATCCGTGCTGTCATCACCTCCTCTGTGGTGTGTGACCTTGGCCCCCGCCTGACGCCAGGAGATGCAGAATGCCTCAGGCTGTTCCTTCACCCAGAAAAGGGGGAATGAAAAAGTGATATCCCATCCTCTGACAGCAGTGGCTCCCCCTTCTTTTCAGGAGCCGGCTCCGGATTTCTCTCTGTGGACTTGTTTTTGGCTACCTCATGGACCACGCGTCTCTCTATTACCATTGCAGCTTTGTCTGCTTATCTAACACCTGTCTTCTCTCTGTCAAGAGCCTTTTCTTCTGCAGCTTTCTACCATCTGGAATAGCTACTCGATCAATTCAGTTTCTTTCCTCCAAAGCATCTGAAAGACTTCTTCGTTGCCTGTATCTCAGCACACTACCTTAGTGAGTGGGCAGAACGTAGTTGTTGTTTTATGCCAGTTTATATTTGATACTACTTCCTTCTCTCTCTTGCATTACTGAATGATACAGAACATTTTGAGTGGCATTTAAAATGGTAGATGATGGACAAACCTGTAAGGTAGTATATGGGATGTCACTGTGTCCTACTGGAACCAATCTGCTTGCTGGTGATGATCCTTTGCTTCTCCACTAGTGGGAAGCTGAGCTGGGAGGGAGACATGTAGAACACATGGAAGTATACCTCACTCCTTTATAAAATGGGAAGATGAGAAACCAGTTGCAGATTTAAAAAGTAAGAACCTACATTCTTCTATCAGTTAATAAATTTATGACACGAGCACAATGGAAATCATAGCCACCCATGTTTATGTAACATACAGATATAGCACTGTCCTATTAACTTGTGATGTTGGTTCTTCCTTCCAGGTTCCCAAACTATTGCTTAATCTGGGTCTGGAAGAGCCACTGGTCCATGGGACTGCACAGATCACTGACAGAGGCATGGTAGGTGTTCCCTTTCCCCATCTCTGCTCTTCTAATGCAGTCTTCATGCCCTTTGCCTCAAGAACTGCTATCCTAAAATTCTGTCCCACTTCTGGGTGTGAAACTGAGTTCTGAAGTATAGAATTACAAGGTGAGTGATACAGCCAAGAGCCTGCCTGCAGATTGACCCATGTGTTCCTGCCTTTCAGCCTCTATCTTTAAACATATTTGGTAAAAAATTCTATCTTATCCCCAAGTCAAACACTGCAGTCTCTTGTTCCCTATTGGCAATTTGCGATATTTGAGCAGTTTTCCTCCCAAAGGGCACCAGACTTAGGAGGTGTCAGTATTTTATGTCTGCTTTCTAGCTAAGGCATTTTGATTGAGTATCAGCTTCAAACCTTCCATTTGCAGAGCTCATGAGACAAACCATAATGAAACCAGTGAGTTCCAGCAGGACTTCATACAGTGCTTACCTTACTGTATGAGGGCTGCAGAGCTAGGCCAACGAATGGAACTTTATTGAGCTGGTGGACCTTGGGAAGACCGTCCCAGCTGTTTGTCTATGGCTTGGGCCCCACATTTTTAGATCATTCCTCTGCCAAGGACGCCCAAGGGTAGAGCAGAGTGTGCTTTGTGGATGAATGCTTGAGACATGCTGTCTGGAACATATGTATGGAGAACGCATATCAGAGTTCCAGGTCCTATTTCAGTTTCCATTCTTTTCCTCCTTAGGTTGGATCAGACAGCATCATTGGGTCATCCACACAAATCGGGGAGAAGACATCCATTAAACACTCCATCATTGGCAGCGCATGTACCATAAAAGACAAAGTTAAGATAACAAACTGCATCATCATGAATTCTGTTACAATTGAGGAAGGGTATGTCACCTCTTTGTATTTTGGTCCTCTAAATTTGCTGTTTCCTTCTCCAGATAGATTTGTAGGCTGTGGTTTTTGTCTTGTAACTGATCCTCAGTCAGAACTGCTGATTGCTAGAAAGATGTTTCTAAGGACAAAATCAGAAATGTCTTTATAAACAAATAAACAGGCTACAAATGCAAGTGAAATGGTTTAATGAGGGTACTGCAGTATTGAAATGTAATTTCTTCTCTTTAGAGGAGATTGCAGCGTCTTCAGAATGTAGAATTAAGTTAAGCAGATATATGTCTGTATGTCATCTTTCCAAATTCTGTTTTAGTGGCTGGGTTTGTGAGTATACCTAAAATATTTGAGTCAGGGCATATATTTGAAAGTGGTACTCTTACAGACTACAAATGTTGTCACCTTTAAATAACTTTCCTTAAAATGTGATTTTCTTTTGTTCATTTTTGTCATCTTGCATCCTTACTTTATTATTGCCCTGTGCTTAGTAATAGAATCAATGAGTAAATTTTTCAAAGAAAAAATCTGCCAGCTAGTAGAGGTTTCCCACGCCTTAAAGACACTAACTAAATAGGTAGCCTTGAGCTGTTCATTTCCAAATGTGGGAAAAGTGGCCTATCTGTAATTGTTGATGTCTGCATGCCCCCATCTTTCCATACAAGCTAGCTTCCTGTGGATGTCAGTGGAAAGGAAACTGCTGATTGAGTCTGTGCAGGCCTGTATAAATTCCCTGCTCCTTCATGGCTTGAGGTTTGCTTAAGGCCTCAGGAAAAAGGCCAAAATCTTAAAAAAAATGCCAAGTTGGCTCTGAAAGTTGCATATCTGAAAAACAAAAAACCCCAAAGGATGTGGGGTCTATGGAGGATACTACTGTTACATAACTAAATTACAGGTAAGTATGGTACCTTACTGCCAAGTGTTTGTCTTTAATAGAAATCCGCAGTAATTTCAAGCACATCATAAATCAGAATTCTTTTGTGTATAGAAAATAGCTGGTTTCCAGTTCAGTTGCAAATGGATCCAGTATGGCTGTATCACAAGTACTGCTGTCATAAGGAGTACCAGAACCTCTCTCGTTTGATCATGAGACCCTCTGTCATTTTGATTAATGAATTGATGCCGCAGTCATAATAGTATGGTTTTGCACACGAGGTGAGCAGCTCTACCACAGAGGCAGCTAAGTGTATAAGTAGTGGTGTTCTTATGAAGAGTCCCAGATATGCTTGTGTTTGTCTGCACTGTTACGTAGTACTGTTTTCTAAATCCTAAATCAAATGTCCCGCAAAATTCCACAGGCATTATAAAGATGTTAAGATATTAAAAATAACTTTTTGGGTAATACTTTGTGAATTTCTGGAAACCAATTTCATCGCTGCTCACGCTCAGTGAAAACGGCGTCGTCACCAATAAGTGATAAATCTTGCACTCCTCTGAGTTTCACCCTTTGCTGCTCCATCGTCACTGCACACTGATGCACTGGAGTAAAATTTGTAATCTTTCCTCTCCAGTCCAAATTAATCTTACGTGCTTTAAGCTTTACTTAAAAACATACAGGAATTAATGTTGCATGGATCTGCACAGATACTGTATTGATAAAGTATTTCTTATTGCATCACTGTAATCCTTAAGATTAGAGAGATGTGAAGTCATGCATACACAGGTGATGAGGTACAGGAATATCCAACTGCTAAGTTTTGTTGAAAGAAGAGTCTGGCTTATAACTGAGTAATAACAGTTTCTGTGTATTTTGACCTGCTTTCATGTATTTGATTAAATCTGATAGTTTTTTCTTAAAATGTTAATGATTCTGAAACACGTTGATGGATCCATTTGCAACAGGTGAATGTATTATATGTGATTTTTCTTTAAACTGCCCACAGTGGGCCGCTTGGCTTTCCAAACATCTCTTCTCCCAAGTGTGTCTAAGTAACTCAGGCTTTACCTAATCACCAACTTCAGAATGTGTCTTCCACTTCAGTTAGAAAGTCAGCATATGTTGGCTGGTCTGAGTCAAAACGAGCATAATAAAATGCCTTAGCGGATATAATTTATCTCTTTTCGTTGCATAGCAAATGTTTCAAACATGAGCCAGTTTTAACATCATCTGAAGTATTGCACATGAGAAACTTCTGGAATTGTGCTGAGAAGCAGATAAAACATATCATCTAATGAACATACATTGTAATGTTGACGTGAGCAGCTCCACCAAACTGAGGGACTACTGTGTTGTGCAGTAGTCACATGTGAGTGATAACTGCAGGCTGGGCCCAGCACCGTTCATCGCAGCAACACCAGCCTGAAGAATTGGGCTGGAAGGACTGCTATAGGGCGCACTTTGGAGAAGACAAAGCTTTTTGATAACCCAAGGAGGAAAGAAAGATCAGGTAAATCATTTCTGAAAGTGAGAAGGCTGGGAACAACTAAATGCAAAAATTGCTCAGCATTCGAAGTTCGTTTATCAAGAGTCATGATTATGCATGCCATTGCCCTGGTAGTTCTTTTACTACTTGCATCACCTCTAGTTTCTCTGGATTGAATCTCACCGTCTTGGGTTTTTTTCTGCATCTTAACTGGACAAATGCTCATGTGTCAGTACAAAGGAAAGCGTGAAAATTGTTTTGTCTCTTGATGTCCTGTAACGTGAATTGAGGATGCTGTTGGACCTGCCATAGTTCTTTTGGCTTGAGGACCCACAAATTACATCTCCAAACCAGAAAAAGGTTTCAAAGAACCTTGCAACATTTGGTGCGAGCTTCTGAAATGGGTAAACAGATTGTTTCTGGGCAGAGGGAAAAACCAGGAGGGATTTATTACAAGACTAGGTTCTTATTGTTAGACTGTGGTTGGTTCATTCCTGGACCTGGGTTTCACTTGAATACTGCCATTTTGTCCTGTTTCCAAGTTACAGTCCATTATCCTGTGATGGCTAGTGTGTTTGATAGTCTGGAGGACCAGTAGCAGAGTTTTTGTTTTTTCCAGCCCTGGTGTGTAGGGCTTCTGTTATGTTATACGTGTCTCTTGTGAAGTGATTTGAGTAGATATGAATCCCCCTTAGATGAGATTACAGAGGATTAAAGAAGTTAGTAACGCAGGCAAAATAACTGGCAGTCCTCTCTTAATGTGTTTCCCACTGTGAACTAATTCTTCCATCAATGAGATAATAAAATAGCGAAGATTACATATGTGCGGAGTGATGGACATACTTGACCAAGCTGGGAGGGATGTAATTTATACAACAGTGCAAGTGCTGAGAGATGCTGACTATCCAGGTGACAGGCTGCAGCGGGAAATGGTTCTTATTTCTCTTTGCACTGCTCCCTTGAGCTCAGTGACAAATGACTGCACTGAGTTATATACTTGGAGAAAACCTACTAATCGAGCTGAACTTGTAGATCACTTGAAAATTTTGTGCATCTGGATGCTCCTGCAGTAGCTGTACATGCCCACAGTCTCTGTTGTGTCTTGGGGATGACCCTTTTGTTAGTTCTGTTTGCATTACGTGTAGTGCAGTACAACAGGGTCCCTAAATTCAGATTAGGCACATTTAACTTCCTTGAAATGAGATCTAGATATTGATGGAGGAATTCGTACATGACCCTGAGCTGAAGTGCTCTGAGCATTGTAGATAATATTAACAGGAAAACCATGCTGAATCCTTTATTCCATGCTAGCAGATAAAGATTTTGAAACCTCTTGTTTGTTAATAAAACTTTGTGAGTGTATGCACTTAACAAAAGGATCTTTGCCATGTCACGTGCACAGTATATCATCAGAGAATCATAGAATGGCCTGGGTTGAAAAGGACCCCATCCAAGGATGGGGCATCCACAACCTCCCTGGGCAACCTGTTCCAGTGTGTCACCACCCTCTGTGTGAAAAACTTCCTCCTAATATCTAACCTAAACCTCCCCTGTCTCAGTTTAAGACCATTCCCCCTTGTCCTATCACTGTCCACCCTTGTAAACATAAATATCCGTGTGCCTTGGTTGTGGGAGAGGAACATTGCCCTGGGAAAGATTCAAGAGATAGGAATATAATAGAAAAAACAAAAAAGCAAAATAAAACAAACTGATCTTTGGACTACTTAATTTGGACTTACTGGTTGTTGAGGAGACAAGCATGAAAAGCTCAGATAAATATCGAGATGAAAGATCCATGGAAAGCCATGCTTTGAAATAGCCTTTCGGCATGCTGGTAGCCAGTACCTTAGGAGCTCTGTGGCAGATTTGGTCTCTGAAACAAAGTATTTTGCTCCTTTTCTTTATTCAAGGAGATACAGGAAAGCAATACACTTCCAATGGTGGTAGAATCATGAAGGTTGGAAAAGACCTCCACGATTGTCTAGTCCAACACCAACCCATTGCCACCATGTGGTAGCTGTTCTTATGGAAGCCATTAATGGACTGCTGTGGTTATCAGACAGGATGGCAGCAGGACACAGCTGGCCCAAGATTAGCATCAAGGTCTCAGTTGCACAGCGAGGAAGTACTAGGTCTTCACAGAGCAACCAAGGAAGCTCAACTTGTGTCACCTATAGTTTTAGCAGAAAAGAGGGCTTATTGGGGATTATCATTTTTTAAGATGGAAAATACAAATGAAATCTCTGGTCATCTGCGTGGCACCAACCAGAAAACTTTAAGCATTACCTGCTGAGTCAATATCACACATGGACAGTAAGTTGTGTGTTGGGTTTTGTTGATGATGTCCTTGCTACCAACATTAAAGTCAATGGTGCAGACACTGTACTGTTACTCAGTCAACTGGAGTGAGACCACGTGCGACTAGTTAAACGCTACTCTAGTTTACCACATGTCTCCAATTTATTGCTACTTTCTATGAGAAAATGTACAAAGGAAGAAAACAACAAGCAAGCTGAGCTGGATTGGCTACTAACTGCAGATTGATTGTGAAGTTTATTGGTTGTTTCCTCAATAGTGCCAAATCAGCACCTGATGTAGAAACAGTGAGCGGTTTGAAGAAAATTCTAATTAAAACCAGGATGGAATTGAACATTTATAGGGGTTCAGCACATAAGTGGTCTTTTTCCTGTTGGATAAGAGCAGTACATAAGAATGATCCTATTGCCAGAGCAACATTTGTTGAAATTGTAAAATATATTTTACAGCACATTCCCTCATGAAAAGGAATGAGGAGAGATGAAGTTGTTTCCAGCACCACAGCTTGCAAAGCTGGAAGTAAAAGTTTTGCTTATGCTGGGATTTCCAAATGTTTTCTATCTTGAACCAGTTCTTAAGATGGCTGTTGTCTTCTGGATGCTGTTTCATGATACCAGTTGCACCCCTGCCCTATGCTAACCTTGGAAAGAGCAACAAGTTTAGAATAGCCATTGCAGAAAGCACATGAAAAGTGAGAGCTTAATTCAGAAGAAGCATATGTAGTAAGTCTAAGTATATATAAAGTATAAAGTATATTGTGGATATGGATAAGCATGAATATATGAATAAAGCTAGGTATAGTGTTTGCCTGTAACAAGAGCTCTTATTTCTCAACGGAGTTTGCTTTCAGGAAGGTAAATTGAGGAAGAGAGGACAAACCTGGAAAGCAATGAGCAGAAAATAGCTGAGCTATTTCCATAGCTGGTTCACTTTCAGCATTAGTTGAATTCTGCTATATCTGTTGTATTTAGGATACTTCTCATATAGTACCTGTTATCTTGTGAATCTCTGAACCATTATTACTTGCAGCTCCTCAAAGAACATTTTCTTCTGGCTAGCTTCCTGGTACATCAATCCGTCTTAAATAAATCACCTGTTCTTTATACTCAGATACATATGTTTTCCTGGTAGTGCGGGGAGCTCTTCCCAATTTTCCGAACATCTTGTACATCAAATGTTGAACTTAAAGCACAGGTCAGCTCTGAAAAGCAGCATTTTAAAACAGCTCCTCTTGTTCTGCTGATCTGCTTCTTCAGGTGGCCAGAGTTAGAGCTATAAATAAGCTTCTGCCTCCTGCTAGCCACATGGGTCTAATCGAAGAGGTGTATGCAGATTTTCAAAAGCGACTGATTGCTGCCAGGTTTTGGTGGGAGTCTGTGTGTAAGTGCTGGTGGTGCTCCTGAAAATCTTCCCCAGCCTGGGTAAGGAAAAGGAAGAAATTCTCACGTTGTTTCAGAATTGCTCCTCTGAGTTTCTAAGGGGACCGTGGGGTTGAACAAGTTCAGCTTAACTCCAGGAAACCAGTCTCTGTTTTTAAGGATGGCATTTAGAAAATCCTCTTTTCCATGTACGTCTAGCCCATACAGCAACTGATTTAACTCATAATGTCCAATGGAGAGTGAGAATCCAGAAGGAGGTCAGCTTCCTCATGCGTAAGGGTTTCCTGATGTAAGACTCGTTTCAGTGCATGCATTTGCTGAAGTGTGCAAAATCAGACTTCCAGCTAAATGAAAGGCCACCCCAATTGGTTCGTTCCAAGATCAGCTGGATTTATCTGAAGTTTCAGAGGTGAGGCACAACCTTCCAGGCGACCTCCCCCGGCAGCCTACATTTCACTTAATAAAACAAGTTAAGGAAGGTTTGAGGCAATCCTTTAAGGTCAGTTGAACTTTCACTGGAAAATACGAGTGCTGGCAAGTATATGCAATATGTAATGCAAAATGTTTAGGGTGTGGGGAAGAAGTGTAAAGGAGCCATACCACAGTGATGAGCTTGGCTAGCAAAGAGACTTGAAACAAGTTCCTCAGCAAAAACACCCTCGGAGACGGGTTAAGAATTTAGGGGATTGGTAGAATGTTTTTGTTACCCCCAAGGGGAAAAACAGGAGATCAAAGCCCAAATTCACTTAAGAATGCTTTCTTTGAAACGTATCTATAAATTATAGCACATACTGCTGGCATCTATTGTAGTCTTTGGTATTTACTTGAGTGTATAATGTGAATTCACAGTACCCGGAGTTGGCTTGTTAGCATGTAGAAATAAATGCTGGTGAAGGCAACGTTGCAGATTCTCAAGTTTCCTCATAGTGGTGTTGCCTCTTCTCTGTTTTCCCATGGCTTTGTGTCTCATCCTGTGACCACGTGTTCCAGCCACCACCTATAGAGGGATTCTTTGAGTGGCTGCTGGTAGGGTTTGGAGCTCTCCCCTTGCCATCTCTCTCAGTTATTGAGCTGCCTGCTGTGGCTGTTATTTCCTTGGTCAAGGCGGAATGGGATGTTGCTCCCAGGGGAATCCACAGCTGCTACCCCTCAGTCAGCAGAGTAGCTGCTGAGGCATGTCACCCTTGGCTTTTCACTCCCCGTTCCATCTCTGCTTCCTAGCTCATCCGGAGGAGCAGGCCTCCTGACTGCTTGGCATGGCGGAGCATTACCCACGGCCTTCCTAAGCTCTCTGCTCCAAGCTCTTTCCTCCTCTCCAGCCTATGGTTTTAAGCGTTGCATTTTAGACACCTCATTTGCTTTGCTGCCCAACAGAGATTATGTCGTTTTTTTGGCACAATTGGATTAAACTAGCAGACCTGGATAGCTTCCATTGGCATTTCAGGAGATTTGCTGTAAGGCAAACCTGTGACATTTGTACCTTCCTAAGCTTGCACAACCAGGGCGAGAGCTGCAGTTGAGGTCTTGACCTCAGTTACTTAAGCCCCTTTCTCCCAGGAGCGTTCATCACTTTAATCACAGAGTCCTAAATAATCAGTGGGTAGCCTGTAATTAGGGGTTGTGTCCTGGACTCCTGCAGCCTGCTCCCGGTGTGCTGAGCACTGCGGATTTTGATTTCCCGTTCCCCCAAAGGATGTTTGATCTCAGATTTACACTTCAGAAAATTAAGAAGGGTACAGTACCTCCGTCCCCTGGCAGCCTTCCTGCTTTCAGTGGTAGGTGCCTTTCTTTTCTTAAGTGTCTCAGTTCTGCAGCGATTGACACACTTGATTTAAGAGTTAGATTTATAGACTGATACTCGGGCTGAAAGTCAGCAGCTCCAGGACTGCATAAATCAGCCTGTCTCTGGGACTAATACTTCCTTATTTATAATTTCGACAGGAGATGGAATTCTTTCTCAATTCTTTACATTTCTTTCAGATGTAATCGACCACCCTGTCCTTTGGTTTAAAGCTATGTGACTTTGCCACAAATAGAGGGAGGGGAAAGTAAGCCCGGTCCAGGAATTGCTATGCTATAAAAGCTCCATATTGTATGCTCTTGGACTTTGCTTTCTCCCAGCTTCCTTCAAGCCCACACAAGAGATGGACTTGAGGTTTTTTTGGCTTTCTTCCCCTCCCCCCTCCCTCCATACATACTCTGACCTTTTAGAAAAATAAATAGAAGATAAAGAAGGACCTGGAATGTTGCAGAATGTGTGTATATTTTGCTCTCTGTTGTTTTCTGCTGGGATTAGTTGTTTACAATGGGAGAGAGAGGGAGGGCAGAGGAAGGGAGGTCTGTGGCCTTAACTGAAATTAGTGGCATTTCAGAGTGATCTTGTTAGGTGGTCTGCAGTTTAAAGACCTAAATCCTTGTAATCCCCCCATGCCTCCTTGGCCACTACTCCTTTTGCTCTTGTTCTCTCACTTTCAGAAGAAAAAAAAAAAAAGGCAAAAAACCCAAACCCGAGTCAGCCTCTCTGTCTCTCAGATGCAGGCTGTGCATAACGTACGCACATGCACAGCCATACGCACACACTCGCTCTCATATGCTTCCATTCGCACGTTGTACCTGTATAACAAATTAATGTCTCAGCTAGCCGACATCTACATCTGTTACCACTACAGGACTGGGCTTGTAAAATGCTCTCTCTAGAATGCAGACACACACACCGAATATTTTTATTTATTTTCTGAAAAACGCTCAGCTGCCAGACTTTCAGCTTGTGATTGCACTTAAAACAAATTCAAATTGAAATTTCAGCCATAAATCAAATGCCCCAAATTAGTTCCTCTTGTGGGTTTGAACATGCTCTTTGGATTTTAAGGTCAGAAGATATCCGTTTTCACGGTGCTGAAAAGTTTAAAAATATACTACGTTTTAGGGAAAGAAATAAATATGGTTTGCATTATAAAGCAGTACATCAAATATGTGCGTATGCGCACACACAACATGGTCAGTGAAGTTGAATGCTGTCAGAGCACCTTTGAGGACTAATAGCACCTAATTGTTAAGCGAGGCAGGAAACACGGTGGCTATTTCTCCGAGGAGGATGCAGAAGATTGCCTTGAGATGTGATATTTATCCTCTAAGAGAATAAAAGTTTATCCCTTACTCTTCGATTTAAAAAAAAAAATAGTAAAAATTAAATAAACACACAAAATACTTATCTTGGCAGGCTTCATAACATACTTTTTCGGGGGAAAAAAAAAAGGCATTTACAAGTGGTTTCAAAATGGCTGTGTTACATCTGTCAGCGGGTAAAGGGAACACCCACAAATTGTGTTTTTATCTCATGAAGTTTTGTTCCACTTGAGCAATAAAAGCCAGATTCACTGCTGGTGTGCGCGACTGGGGTAATCCTAGCACTGAGCGTGGCTCTAAAACTTGTGCATTTGGTTGTGTTTATACGTTTGAAGAAACTCCTGGGGTGGCGGAGTCTTTTGTTTTTGCTTGACGCTGGCACTGGGGAAGGGTAGGTTTGCAAGCACCTGGCACAGCCACGTTTGCCTTGGTTCCCTGGGCTGTCCTTCCAACAAATGGTTTGGCAGGAAAGCCCCTTATCTTTGATGTTAATGTCATCAGCACTTTCTTGGTTTCAATGCTGTTCTTTCCCCAAGAGTTGAAAAATGATCCCAAGAAGGCCTGGGACATGCATCCAACGTGCTCCAGCCTGAGCTCCAGAAAGCAGCTTAAAGTAGGAGGTCTTAGCACACCCAAGGCCCTTCTTAGAAACAGAATCATTCAGTTTGGAAGAGACCACTAAGATCGTTTTGATCGTCCACCAACCTATCCCTACCGTGCCCACTTAAACCACGTCACTCAGTGCCACATCTCCACAGTTCTTGAGCTTGGAAGCAGTGACAGATGGTGCGAGCCTACGAATGGCAGGGAAATGGTTCAAAGTGATCAAAGAGGAGGCATTTTGGAGCATGTTTTTTGGATAGGGACCCTTTCAGTGGGCAGCGAGCAATTTCTCCTGTCGCCTTTGCTTGGATGGCACCAGCTCAGGATGGCAGCAGTGATGGGCAGTCCTCCCTCTACCAGTTCCTTTTACAGCCCGGTTGTCAATGCCGAGTGTTCTCCCAGCAAGTGCTGTTGCACAGGATGATGGCTGGAGTACATGGAGCTATTGGAAAGAAGCAGCTGGTGACAGTGTGAGAGCAAAGGCAGACAGGGGTCTGCTGTGTATCTTTGCCGCTTTTTATCTTATTAATATGTTAGTAAAAACCTTGCCAAGGCAACCTGAGCTGGTTACTTGGAGCATAATTGCTCATATTGCCTCCTTATAGGTCAGAGGAGGGGGAGTTGAAGCGAGTTAAAAGAATGATTGTTCAGAGGGGACAGTCTGCTCAAGGGAAGTCATAACTGCTAACCACCGTGGCTGAGGTCCGGTTTTATTGCTTTTACTCCTGCGGAATTAATGCCGTGTTTGTGATGCAGGTGGTTTCTGCTTTGACTCACATGAGCAACAGAATTGTTATATATTTAATGGCAAATTCTGTGTACCAGATAGTGGCAACGTGTGAGTAGGAAAAGAGCTAGGAATTAATGTTAGGATTGGCAGTCTGCAGAGAGGGTTGACACTCCTCTTTGCTCCTGGGGAGCACAGCTGGCTGGCTCTCTGTTCAATACAAAACTGAGGCTCGGGGGGGGTCTCGGTACCAAAAGGCCTCTGTGCTATTAGTTCAAACTCCAAAATAGCTCTTCTGTTGATGAGCCAGCCTGGTGGTGCAGCACAGCAGTGTTTCGCTGGTGCGGTAAGCGGTGGTGAGACCCATGGCCATGGCTGCGGGTGTCACGGGAGGGATTAACCTGCAGAGCTCAATGCGGAAAGTCACTGAAGCCAAAAACTTTTGACTGAGGCTAGCAAGAATATCCACAGCCATTGTAATATACATTAGCAGAAGTGCTGGGGAGGAGATATGAAATGGGACACATACCTCTATCTCTATTATGTATCTCACTTACAGCTTTCTCTCCACCAACTGGTTTCAAGGTGTGCTATACTCAGTACTTCTAGGCACTTCTTAGCTGAATGCCTTCAGATTCTCTGTCCTTTAATGATTTCTACCCATCTTTGCACATGTCAGTGTGAGGAAACAAGTAATGTGCAGCATAGCTGTTTTCTCTCCATAGCTATGCAATAAATTGTACCATTTAACATTATTCACGATGCTGAGTGAGCACACATCACAGATACTAGTTAAGATGCACAATTACTGTTTTACTGCCTGGAGAGGCAAAGACCATTGCAGTAACTCACTCAGATCTCTCAGTATCTTCATAGAGGAGTTATGGAGGCAACATCTGGACTCTTAAATTCTTTCCTAACTGGATGATCAAATCATGTCAGAGGTTTATTAGCTATCCTGGTGGATACCTTTGTTTTGTACCTATCATTTTAATCATTTTCTTGTTCTACCTTGTGCTTGTGTTATAGGTGTTGTCTTCAGGGCAGCGTTATTTGTAATAACGCTGTGATAGAGAAGGGTGCAGACATCAAAGACTGTTTGATCGGAAGTGATCAGAGGCTGGAAACCAAAGGTAAGTAGAAAAGATGTTTTTATGATGCATTTGTAATTAATTTTTAGAATTTCCTCCTTGAGATTTTCCTCCTGTTTCTTCAAGAGCCAGTAAACAGTGGCAGTTCTACAGTGCGGTGTCCCTTAAGATTAAGATTTGTTTTTCATGGAAAGTGCAGCTTCCTGGCATAAGAATAGTGCAGGGACTTGCTCTGCAGAAGTTGGCAGAAAAACTTTGTTGTTACTATAAAGAACAAGATTGGGTGCTGAGACAGTCTTTTCCCAGAGACCACAATTAGGTCAGCTTGGAGTTGTCCTCAGCAGAAGGAGCTGTCGATTTGACAAGTAGTTTTTGTCAGTGTTAGGGGTGATGCAGTCAAATGAGTGACGGCACACACATCCTTCTCTTTGTGAATGCTAGCAGCCACAGGTGCCAGCATGTTCCCATCCACCCTGCTCCATGCAGGAGCTCAAGATGGAATGTCATACTGGGAGCTGCTGTGCTTAGTAGTAAATACAAGGGCAGATACATTCAGATCTGCTTTACTGCAATGAAATGCTTTTTTGGGGTTTCAGAGAGGTTACAACTATGTGGCCCCACTTTGGGCAAAGTTAGGCTATCCAATCAAGCTGTGAGTGGTGAGGGCTCAGTAACCGCCTAAGTGGAACTGTTGATTTCCTGCCCTAAGAGATAATGGGCAGGAAATGGCTGTCTCAGTGACTGCATCCCAAGCAGAGGGCTTTTTAATGAATATTTATGGTTGGGGTTTGGCAGATCCCTGCTCTAGGGTGTGGACTGAGGACAGCAGTGGGTTCCTTTTTAGGCTCCATGTGAAGTTATTTAGTCAGAACAGGATTTGTTTGCTTGTTTTGTCTTTATAGTATACGGGTGGTTTCCCAATTGTGAGTGTCCTCACAAAGAGCAGGCTTTGCACTTCATGTGGTATGGTATAACCCATTGCCAGCTATGCATATGGAAAATTTTCTTTTAATTTGAAACTAGAAGTAAAAGAGACTCGTGAAAACAAAGTGTTGATCCTACAGTCTCAAGTCTCAGATACTGTAGGAAACACCCAGTCTGTGTTATGTGCACTGTGGTCTTGGTCCTTGTATTCCACAGTTTCTGCTTACCCATGGCTTTGTCCATCACATCAGTTGTAATCATCGACCCCTGGGGGTTCATTGCCTTCCTATCCCTGAAGATACATACTGTTTATGATGTTCTATCTGTGCCATCTTCTGAGCATGAACCACTAGGAGAGCTAAATCAGGTCATGTTTGTTTCTTAATGTAAAATTTGAACTATGAGGAAACTGTGAGGGTGTAGAGTTAGCTAATTTACTATGCTCAACTTCTTCTGCAGATCATTTCAAACTGAAATATCACACTTTGCCCTCACTCCTGTCCTTTTTGGTAGTCTGTTCCAGGATGCAGGTCCCAGTCTGTTTGATGCTGGTATGGAAACCGTTCTTCATTATTGTCCTTCTCATCTTTATCTGGACATTTTTCAGGATCTGTCAACATAATTCTATGATTCTATGATAACGTATTTGGGAGGAGAGGAGCAGGGCTGGAACCTGCTGTTCATTTACCTATTCCTTTAGGGCCACATGCTCACCTCTCCAGGGCACTTCTCAGTGAGTCTGTGGGCCCTCCAGCTAAACTATTCAGGAACCTATGACTGATGCTAGCAAAGACACTCAGGTAGATTATGAATGACAAATATGCCATTATGCCAAGCAAGAAAAAAATAATAACAAAGCCTCAGTTCATTTCCCTGCCTCAGTTTCCTAACCGTTTTGGAATTTCTTTGAGCTGGGGGTCAGGTTCTCCTTGGTGGTCTGGGATCTGTCTGTGAAGCTCATGACTTATTTCCTGAACTGCAGAGTCTTTCCAACCCAGCATGTTTCTTCTGACCTTGCCTGGTCCCACAGCAAACTGGGCCCTCTCTTTTTCACTGTGAAAGCATGCCATGACTTCCTTTCCCCTGCCCAAGACTTCCTGTATCTTGTGCCAAGCTTTTGGTGTGGCCCTGTAAGTCTGTTTCCATATTCCCACTTTCATCAAGACTTTGGCTATGTTGTTCTGTTCGGTAACTTTTCCTTCTTCAAACTCGAGCCTTCACAGCCAGGTTACGAAAAACTGGTTCTGTTGGGTCACAGCCACCTTTTATTGCAAGCTGATCGCACCTCAGCAGACGTAAGCAGTAGCAGCTGGCTGTTGACCCCAATCTGGGAGTTACATGCTAGAAACCTCAGCAAAGCTGCACACACCTTCCCAGAAACATTAAAGAAAAAAAAAAAAACACACAGCAGTTCCTTATTCCAAAGCATCAGCCAGGATTCATCAAAGGTACAAAGATCCCCGCATCATCCTGCACAGCCCCAAGCAAATCCCACAGTTGATTTTGCTGCAGAACTGGCTGTGTGCTCCCAGTTCTGCCATAGGAGTGCTGGTCTCGCTGCCCAGGCAGCTCAGGGTACAAGAGCTCTTTGAGCCACTGACCTCCTTTCATAACCTGAACCTTGGAAGCAGGATGGCAGAAGGACAGATACCACAAATGATAGGCAAAAGTAACTCGAACCAGCTCTCGTCCTTTTCCTTCTACGGAAGAAGCAGGGGCATGTTTAGGGTGGTCTAAATGGCACAGCTGGGAGTAATGGGATTGAATTAAGCACAATTTAGGTTGGATATCTGAAACATTTTCCTAATGATGTGGTCTGGTCGGCTGTGGGATAATCTCCCTGGGGACGTGGTGGGAGACCTCATCACTTAATAATAGGCTTGGCAAAGCTCTGGACACCTAAATAGAGGGAGTGCTCCACCACTGGTTTTTGGGGTAGAGCAGATGCAGCCTATTAATTTCAAACTAAAAAGCAAGTTAGAGGCGGGGGGGGGGGGGGCAGGTAGCTGTCAGCAATGACTTCAGGCCCCATCACAGCACTGGCCAGACACGGTACTTTTTAAGTGCCTCTGTTAAAGTCATGATGTGGAGTTTTATTAAACTTCTGGATTTGCAAGCCATGCCTCCTGAGAGTCATGCTATTCTCTTCCTACTGCTTTTATTACCATGCTTAGGAAGCATCCACTTCCCTTCCTCTTTGATACTTTCAGAAATTTGCTAGCAGAGAATTAACAGACAGGCGACCTCACCCAGATAGCAGTTTGAAAAACATGTTGGTACCTAAGAAAAAGGAGGCAATTATTAAAGGGATAGGAAATGGCAGGCGGCAGTTCTGAAAGGGCTTAATTGCACAAAGCGTTCAGTCACTGTTTCTAAGACAGTTACTACAATTGCACTCCAGCCTTTTTGATGAACCTGCTTTCTTCCGAGCAAAATAGAGAGCAGAGATAGTAGAGAGACACTCATAGGATAAAACTAGCAAATTGGACACAAAACTCACCACCTCAGCCCTCACTTTCATCTCTGGTGTCCCTGGGGCAGGCACGTTTTGTGTTCACTCACTATGCAGCAGCCAATGTCATTTAGGGACAGCTTGAGTCATTGTACACCCAGAAAGTGTATTCCAGCAGTGTTATTGCCACAAAGTGTATTTGCAGAAAGGGAAAAAGTATCAGCATTCAGGATGCTGATGTAATCTTAGCTTGGCATCCCGATGCGTACTTAGTAGCATTATCTCCCTGACCGAGAGGCACGCTAAGCCTTCACTGTGCTTATTCTGGTGCATTTTTAATGCAACCGTATATTTTTATTTTCCTTGGTGCCACGATGCAGTCAGCACCTAGAAAGTGCTGCCAAGTGCGTGCTGAATGCCAGGCTGGTCCATAGCCCTGATTCCTGTCTTCTTTCAGCTTGAGTCTGAAACCTTAATTACTGTACACTATGCAAGAAACAAGATCCTTTCTGTGGCCTTTCTGCAACATTTGTCATCTTAGTGCTTCACAGCTGTTAACAAGCTCATTTTTACCTCCTCAGCGTGAACATGGTTGATTTTTCCTCCTATTTTAGAAAGGCCTGAGAGTCAGAGAGTTGCTGTTCGTAGGCCCATTCATTCTGACTGCCCGACTTAAGTGCTGCAGCAGCATGTTGCATGTAGCATTTCCTAACAATTACATTTTAGCTGTAGCATTTCCTTTGTAAATATTGGGAGGGAGGGTTCAGTCTACAGAGAAAAAAAAAAAAAAAAAGACAAAAAGAAAGTTGTTTTTTTCTGCGATCATGTAGGCCTGTGCATGGGTCGTTAGCAGCTCCAGGAACTAGAACTCCATTATAGAGCTTCTGCTGTTCCAGCTGATGGGAACTGACAGTAGTGGGTCATCCTCCTTAAGGGGAGCTGGATTTGGAGTGAGGCAAGAGGAACTTTGCCAGGAAATTTCACAGATGCCCATGGGTGTCAGCAGCCTGGAGATTCACTCCTGGTGCGGGGGGAGGAGGCTGTAGTTAACGCAGGCTTTACTGCTCCTGCCTGCAGCGTCAGCCTTTGGGCCCCAACCACATCACCTATTTCCTATGTGATCCTGACTCCAGCCTCACTGCTCCCCACTATGGCTTTGTCCCAGAACCGGTCTCATCCCACTCCCAGTCTTTGGTTCTTCCTCTAGTCTTAGTTTTTTTTCTCTTACTTCATTATGCCCAGCCACACACCTGTCTCCTCTGCTCTCACCATAGATGCTGTTTCCAGTCCCCCTGCTTCACGTCCCCGTGCTCCATTTCCCATCTGGCACTCCATCCCCAACTGCTTTGATCTCTTTCTGTGCTGCTGTTGTGCCCAGGCAGGATCACTCTGTGCACTGGAGGGAAGCGGCTCTGTGCTGAGTGCTGGTCCCAGAGCTGGGACACAAGCTTGGGGGAAGTCCTGCATCGTTCCTGCACTTCCCTGCTTGAGAGCACTCAGGGGAAGCAGTCTCTGGAGCTTTTAGCTGCCCTCCTGAGAACATGTGCAAACAGATTTTTTCCAGAGGCTTATCACACAGCCAAAAGTGTGTGGTTTCTCACAAGAACAGAAAAAGGTACATATCCAGTAGGGACTGGCTCCCGTTTCAGATCATTTTCCAAGTCTTGTTCCAAGCTTGCAGTCCTAGGACTTCCCAGTGAAACAGAGTAAGATTGTTTTATTTTAATGAAGGCCAAAGAGCACATTTTTCTCTAATGCCATCCTGTGCAGGCAGGTACAGTTTATGGAGCTTCTACATATGAACGGATGACTGCTTGCAAGGATGCTTCACCCCAGCCAAGACTGAGCAGGACAGGGACAGGAAGGGATTGATGGGCTTTCTGATGCTCTTTCTTCATTCAAGTAGAGCTGAGGGTCTGCTGTTGCAAGATGCTGGGTTCCTCCTGGTGAAATCTTGGGGAACTGAAAGTACTAAGCAGGACACAAGGTCGGTATCAGAAAGCACGCTGCAGTGCAGATGGGAGTTACGAAAGCTCACAAAGAACAGACACAGACTAAACAGTGCACACATGTATGTCGTGCACTGAGGTGCAGGATGATCCAGAAAGCAGGAATGGTGTAAATTCATAGGGAAATGTTGAGGTCCATGTGACTTGTTCCCTCGAGCGGTTTAACTACTGAATGTCTCTGACAAAGATATCAGTTGGCAGTTCAAATAGGCATCTCTTAAAAAGTCACCTTTCTTGTATCAGTGACAATTTCTGGCTGATCCTAACAAGCCCGTATAAAAACAGTTTGTGAGTTCTGGTCTTAGTGGTGGCAGAAAACTCCCCTAGAATAACCCATTAGCGATGCTTTGTCCTTCCCTCTGCTGCTGGGGACTGTCACACTGTCACTCTGAGCACTGTGTCAATCCCTGCCAGGGAAGCTCAGGCTTCCTGCGTGAACGGGTTAAGGGAACTGCTGTATTCACAGCATGTTGACTGTGATGTCTACCCATAAGGCAGCAGTTTGTAACCTTGTAGAAATATTTGTACATGCTCCATGCAGAGAAAATAACCTCTTGTGCTCTGCTAGAGCTCAGCCACATGAAAGAGCCAGGAAGGACACCCCAATGGATGCCTGAGAGAGGAAGGGGACCTCTGCTCTTGTCCAGCACAGCGGGCAGCAGTCTCCAGGCAGATGTGGCACTGCTGCCATCCTAGTGGGAAGTGTGGACGGAGGCTTTCAGATTGACAATTCTGAGATCCCTGCTAGCATTTGCTGGGAGGAAGTGATGCCCCTGTGGGAACACATCCGTCAGTGTAACCCAGTCCCCTTCTTCAATGATTGTTAGGACACTGCCACAGTGCTGGGGCTCTGGTGTGTCCCTGTCCCCGAGGAGCTCACTGTTGTGCACATCTCTAGTCCTCGGTCTCACTTTCCTCTGACGAATGTATCTCCTCACACCCTGAGCAATCACATTCCCATACCTCAAGCAATCACTTTTCCCAGCTCCTTCACCCCAGCCTGTCCATCTGCTCAAAGCCACAGCAAACTCATCTTTCTTCAAACACTGAATTCATCGTTGCCTTTACCTTTACATCCCAAGACGTACCCATTTCTCTGGGTGGATATGAGGGAAAAGGGGTTAACACCTGATCTGGTACAAGATGGCCCTGCCCGTGGCCAGGGATTGGACTGGATGATCTTTGAAGGTCCCTTCCAGCCCAAGCCATTCTGTGTACAACAATAGTGCGAGAAGCCTCAGCTGCCCCAGATGAGCACAGGCACTGCACATGGGTGTTTGCTGGGAGTGGTGTACAACAAGGGTGGGATCTCCAAGAGTGGATCTCCATCTGTTCTCTGCCTGGAGCCTGGGTTGGGCCCCCAGCTGCTCACCAGAGCTGATGTGCCTGAAGCTCTCACCAGTCCCATTCCCAGTGCCCTGGGCAGAGTTGCACATCCCTCCCTGGGATGCTTATGAGGAGCATCACTCCAGAGCCCCTCTAGCACAGCCTCAGTGTGGGGCTCATGTGGCACTTGCAATCTGTGGGACGCTCCTGGCCTTTGGGGTACAGTCACCCCGATCACCAGCGGTCATGTAAGTATGTGGCATAGCTGGGGAGAGAGCAGGCCTTGACTGGAAAGCCCCGGTGCTCCATAAACACAAACAAATCAGCCTCCATCACCTGCTTCCCTTCTTTATCTCTCCATGTAATTTAAAACACCCTCCAGCCTCCCAGAGTCAAGCTTCAGCTGCTTCCCATCCCCTTAAGCCCCTTTAGTTCCTCTCCCCCCACCAACCTGGCTGCCTTTCCAGGGCCAACCATCGCTGCAGAGACAAGTTGCTCCTCTCTCCCACTCTCTGATCCTTTCTGTCCTGGGTGAATGTGGTAGGAGCCACCCACGGTGTGTTTTCGTGCATGCGTTTCTGCAGGCACCCCTCCCCCTGCCCGGTTTTTAAGTTAAACTATCTCTTGCTTTAAAGAGAGCAAATACACAGCAGTGGCTTTCATCACTGCTGTATAATAGAGCAGTAATTCTGTGCCAGGGACTGTTTTCTATTTTATTTTAAAGGGTTTATAAAACAGTGTATGTAATTGAGTGAGTAAACTGAACGTTTTCTGGAGCCCCTGAGGGCTGGAACTTCGTGGTGGTCCTGGGCCTAGGCCCTAACCTTTTTTTTTTCTTCCTTTTTTTTTTTTCCCCTGCCTTTCCCCTCCTTCCCCTCCTCCTTTACAACCCAGCGTTGCCACCAGCAGCAGCAGCAGCAATCTGTCTGGGGCTAATTGAGCAAACAGCAAGGAGATGCTTTCACATGGCTTTTAAAGGAATGCTCCGGCATCCCCTTTCTGTAAGCAGCTTCGCAGGAACCTGCCAGGAAAGCTGTGCCGTGCAGGGGAGGGCACCGTTGGGCTGCAGCCCCCGTCCCGGTGGTAGGGTTTGTGCTGGGCTCTGCAGTCATTTCCGCCCCTTTGTTTATTTGCATTGCAATTTGTTTTTAGCCAAGCACCAAAAGCTCTGCTGCTCCCCAGCTCTCCTCGCGTTGTGCGTATGTTTTAAAGGGGCTCAGCGTACAGTATGTGTAAACACACGTCTTCCTAAGCAGGAATGCATCAATAACGAGTGACAGGTTTTTGATTTACGCTCAGTAAAATCTCTGTGGACGCTGGGTTCAAGCACCCAGGCTGACTTGGGGCTGGGCTGCGTCAGCAAGTTGAATCAAAGTGCTAATCAGGAGGTTGAATGTGTTGATCAGCTCTGGATTTGCTTAGCACCAGATGCTCCCAATCTGAGAAGATCTAGTTGAACATGATTTAAGGTTGCAGAGTCCAACTCGAAGGCTTTCTGAAAGTCCTTTCTCTAATCCCTCTTCTTTCTCTGCGGGCTGAATGCATCTGTAACCCTGCCAGTGTCAGATAAAAGGCAGCCTGGTAAGAAATCCCTAATGGGGAGCTGGGGAAGGAGAAGGGAGTTGAACAGCGGAGCATGGGAGGTACTTGTGCCTCCTCCCCCCTGAGTTTCAGGCAGAGTTTCTGCACGAACTGAGCTTGCTGATACCAGCCAGAGCCACTGGCAACTGGCAGCCAGGGCTGATAATGAAACGCTATCCACAGCTCCGCTCCTTGGCACACACGGTGGAGTCTGAATTCCCTTTCCTCAGTAAGCAGGGCTTTGGGAAGGGAAGAGGGAAGCAGGGTGAATCCTTATCTGCCTATCGCATCCCCCTGGGGTGCGGAATCGGGCTTTGTTTCTAGCAAAACCATTCCCTTTATCGCTTAGAAACTTTCTCGTGGATTTGAGGCAGGCACATTCATGTGTTTCCCTTTAGCCTGTGCGAGGAGAAAGGAGGTTGGTGGTAGCAGTGCAGGTAGCAGGTAGCAGCCTGCGTGTGCCAGAATCTGGGCCATGTGGATCGGGGAAGGGCAGGGTGGGAGATCAGGGAACACGTGCTGCATCAGCTCAGCAAGCTTGCTGCTGCCTCAGTTTCCCCACCTGTAAAATTGGAATGCTCTTACTCACCCGCTCTTGAAAAGCATCTTGAGCTAATCAGATGGAAAATGCAAGATACCAGAAGAAGGCCATAAGCATGTTGGTGCAAAATACAAATAGTTGGTACCACCTCTGCAGCAAAGTATGTGACGAGGCCCATCCCAGCTCTGCACATTCAGTGCAGGGTGCTGTCTGAAATGAAGCAGAAAGTTCCTTATTAAAAGGTATTGCTACAGATAACTCATGTATAGAACCATAAATTGACATGGTTCTTCACGAGCTTAGGTGAAGGCATGTTTAATCTGCAGAGGCATAACGTAATTACTCTCGCTGGATGCTAGCCAGAGTCTTATTCACATCACAGAAATCAACATGATAGGTAGTCTGCTTGGAGGAGGTTCAGGAATGGAGTCACAGGAGTTGCTACAGGGCCTGTTTGAGATATATTGGGAAAGTTGTTGGGGGTGAGGAATGTTACAGCAAGAAGTGCTGCAGGTTGGATTTGAGGTACCTTGGCAGAGCTGTGTGGGGTCCGGGACGGGAGGAGAGAGGAGCTGAGAGCTGGACTTGGGGCTATTGGCAGAGCTGTGCTGGGGAGATTGTGTGGTGCTACCTACATCACGCCTGCACCTGGCATGCGTACAGTCAGTCCCTCATTTTCCCGAGCTGCATCCACCTCTGCTCATCATGCCCAGTGCTGCAGCCCAGGCTTCGACTTCCAGCTCCAGTTTTGAGACCCAGGATGTTTCCACGAGGCTCCAGGATTAATTATCAGTTGTCACTAAATGCCCCGAGCGCGGGAATAAATTACTCAATCTGATGCTGAAAGTAAGAAGCATCTTTTTGTTCTTATTTTGTTGTTATTTTCACGAAGGATCTCTGGAAGGCAGTCATGTGGCTAACCCAACTCTGTCCCGCAGGCTGAGCAGACAGCAGGATCCGCGTGGTGGGGGGGTCAGGGCCATAGCAGGAAGTTATCTCGCTGCAGTCCAAATAACTCCTTGAAGTTTACAGAGCAGTTTTTAATCAAACCACTTCTGGAGTGACGGTTTGCGTGGTGCGAAGATAATGCCTCGAGTTCTAAACCACGAGAAGCATCGTGTCAGCTCGGCCAGTTTGGGAACTGCCAGGAATTGCTTTATGCAGCCAAGGGCAGCGTAGCTGTTGTTTTGCAGCACTCTTGCAAAATCTGCTCCCCTGAGGGGAGGCCTTTTAGGTGGGTAAATAAAACACAACTGGTTGTTTCCTTCATCCTTGGCCATCTACCCCCGCTGCTGTGTAAGGTGTTGGAGACAACACGGTGTGCCTGAGCACCTTGCAGGCCCCAATGATTCACCCCAGGCACCCTGGATACCAGAGCCAATTGTTATTCTGAATGTACAGAAGTGGAAAAGGGGGATGGAGAGCCTTGGGGCACGGTTCAAAGCACCTGAACTTCGCTTCAATGGGTGTCCAACTCCCAGGGAGTGGTTCAGATTCACCAACTCCGGCCATACCCCGAGGACCCCCACTTGGAGCACGCAGGCATTGTGTCACGCTCTGAGGCCACATGCTTGGGTTTTTAGGCTTTCAGTTTTGCGTTTTTATTATTTTGGCTCTAGATCCCTTATTTGCAGCCTTTCCCTGACAGGCTGCTTTTGCATTTTAAATGGAAGGCTCTTTTAGTACAGCGCATGAACAGTGCTGGGGCAGGGACTGGCACGTTCATGTGTCCACCAAGGCTGGGAATAGGCAGAAGAGTGACCTTGTAGTTCTGTGTCGCAGCTCCATGCGGGATGCGGATGGCTCTTTGCATGGGCCTAGAGGTACACCTGTCAGCAGCAGCTGTGACTTCCGTCGGGCCTCTGTTGTTTGGTAGTGACACATACATGTGAAAACTCTCATTAGAGAAACCTCGTAATGTTTGGTCAGTTGTTTAGGCTTTTGCCATGTGTGTGGGATGCTGTCTGAGAGATGCTGGAGACCAAAAAAGGGCAGCAAATCTGCGCTCAAGTTCCCTAGAATCTGCTTTTCTCATTTGTTTTAAAGATGCAGATTTCAAGAATGCGAGGTCTGAAACACTGCTGCAAAACTCAATTCCTCTTCTTTTCCTCCCTCTCTCTTTTCAGCCAAACATGTTAATGAAGTCATTGTGGGCACTGAACAGCTGATGGAGATATAACCCAAGTAGGTTTTAAAGATGATTTTATGGAAGCCGGCAGCAGAACCAGATGTTCAGCGTTGTAAGATCATCCGCGCAGATCAGTACTGGCATGGTTTACCCTGTCACTGCTCCTTTCCTGTTCAGCTTTGTATTTATGTCTTAATAAAGAAGTATTTACAGAGCCGTGTGTCCGCCAGCCCTTCCCCCCTCATTGGGATGCACGGGGTTTGTGCCGGGTGATATCGCTCCCTGCCCCGGCGAACGCACTGTACTTTTCCAGCAGAAGAAGAGCAGGGACCACACAGACTGTGCCTACTCGAAAGAGTGACTTTGCTGACCCTGCTGCAACGCAGGCCGAGCCCTGGATACCAGCAGAAAGCACTCAGGATGCTGCCTGCACGTCCTCAATGCAGCAGGTGGGCAGCAAAACACAGTATGGGCTGCCCTGTGTAGCCCTTCGCCCTCTCTTGCAGCGCTACCCCATAGCACGAAAGCATCGAAGCTGCACCTCTGCTCCTGTGCGATGTAGCTGAGGAGTTTGGCACCCGTTTGCTCCAGGGCTGAGTGTGGTCCGTTACTTGGAAGTGCTGCCCAAAAGCAATGTGACGGGGGCTGGAGGGAAAGTAGGGCATAAACATAGCGGGTACCATCTGCTTTATTGCGGTGGCTCCTTTGCCCTTCCCAACCCCAGACAGGAGGTCCGTCCCCACGTCCAGGCTGTACGTATGTGAGATGGGTCGAGAGCGCTAATGTGAAATGCACAGCCTTGTGGTCAGGGGTTGTGCCAGGATTATAAGGCACCTGGAGGGGATTGAAACACAAGCTGTTCTTTAACATTTGTAAATTGGACACAAGTTCCTACCTAAAAGCTGTTTATTGGAATCCGGTAGGATTCAACGGGACATTTATCTGAGCCTGGCAGTTTGGCATCCCGAGGTGCTTACAGCAACTGGCTGGAATGAGATTTCATTAACTGAAGTGATAAATTTTAAATGTGTGCTTCACGGGCACCAGCGTCCCCTGAGAAAAATCACCATTTCTTAGCTAATTTGACAGAAGAGAGATTATAATCCAGGCGTTCCCAGCGTTTCATAAACAAAAACCCAGCTCTGAAGGGCTGCATTGGAATAGAAGGTACGGTTTGTGAGATCCATCTTAACTTCTGAAATGTCGGTGTCCTCTTCCTTAGCAGCTACAGCTTTACCTCCGTGTGTCTTAATTATAAGGTGAGTCTCACTCGAATCCTTTTGTTTGGGTAATTTAAGCAGAGGGTGGGGGGCTCATTACTGTGTCGGTTAGAATTTAGCATTAATTTAGTGTTCCCTGACACTTGAAAACCTGGCCGGGATTTGAGGCATTTTCTTTTCCTTTTTGCCTTTTACGACCTGCAGGTGTTTGGTGTGAGATAAAAGTAGATCCCAAAGTGAGATTTCGCAGCACAAATTATCAAAGTGAAGATTCACTCTTGATGTAGTCGACGTGTGTGGCAGTAATTATGAAAAATAATTCGGGATAACAGGGCCTTCAGGAATCCCAAGACGGGCACCAGGTTAACCCTTCCTCATCTCACCTGGTCTCCGGGCTGCTGCCATCATCGGATGAGCAGGTGATGGGTTGGGTGTTAGAGACAATTCCTGCGCAGAAAGAGCGGTGATGCAGTGGCACAGCTGCACAGGGAGGTGGTGGGGTCACCGTCCCTGGAGGTGTTCGAGGAACGTGGAGATGTGGCACTGAGGGATGTGGTCAGTGGGCATTGTGGGGTGGGGTTGGATGGGGTGATCTTAGAGGGCTTTTCCAACCTCAGTGATTCTGTGAGATGGGAATGTGTATGGACTGAGTGAGAAACGTAACAGTCTTCAAGGGAAGTGGAGAGGTGACCTCAGAAATGCATTTCTGTTCCCAGGTTATTTGGGGTGCAGCTTTGGTCCCAAGTCACGCGGGCATTCATGGAGGTCTGACTTGTGCTGCTGCTCTCCAGCTCTGAGGAGCAGTTTGTCTCCTTGCTTTGCTCGGTCGGGCCCCAGCAGGTGAGCCCTGCAGCCCATATCCATCATGGTGATATTAACACCAGGGCACTGCTTTGTGGGCACCGTTTCTGAAAAGATGCAGCTTCCCAGCTCTGGAGGTGGTGGTGCTTTCTGGACAGGCTTCTCCTGAAGCCTCCTGGCAGATGTGAGCTGGGTGGATATGAGAAGGTTGTGCATTGAGGGCCGACGGCTGGCTCCAGTCCCTGCCCGTCCTCTGCTGCTGGGACATTTCTGCCTGGGGGAGCTGGCACGTGCTGATTTCGGCACAGCTGTGCTGAGTCTCGCTTGGGTCAGCGTGGCCGGCTTGGTGGTTTGTCCTGCCTGGTTCATCGACCTCCCCGGGAGAGCTGCAGGGGAAGGTGGTGGCCTCGGATCTCCTGTTTGTCCTGCTGCCGGTTGCTGCCAGCCTAGCCGCAGCCCTTGTGGCTTTATCCCCTCCTTCCCACTAGCTTGGATGTGTGGGGCTTGGAAGGTCGGAGGGGAGTCCAGGAGGTCCGGCATCTCTGCCCCAGAGCTGCACAGCATCTGAGGTTCTGTGGGTCCCGGCAGAGTGGCTGCTTTAGGGCAGCATCCGTTTTCACTCCGTGTCCCAGCAGCCAAGGTCCACAGACACACCGTGCCGCCCAGACGGGCCGGCAGACGAGAACTTCCTTCCAGGCCCTATAGACAGACATTTTATATACGATAAAATACGTGTGTATATAAATATGGAAAGCAAGAGCTCGAGAGAGCTGGGGTCTAAATAAACTTGTATGTTTAAGGCTTTTAAAATGCTAATGTTGAATTTCAGGAGAGGGGGGAAAAGCGAGGGGGTTCCTGGACCAAACACCGAGACAGCTGATGAGCTTGGATCAGCGCCTTTACAATTCAAGGAAAATGGGATAGTTTGGGAAGGAAAAAAGGATTTTCTTGTTTTTGTTTTTAGTGGAAAATAAAAGAAGCTGCCTTCTTATTTGCCTCCCTCCCCCACCGCCAGAGCAGCGAGCGACTGGTGTTGTATGCATAAGCTATTCCTTTGTGCAACATCTAAATGGTTAATTGTGTTTGAGGAAGATGTACGGGCGAATGGAGGGACCACCCAGCAAGAGACAGACAAGAAAGAGCGATCTCTGAAATGTTTAACCAGAGAGAGAGCAAAGTTGTTTAAAAATATTTAATTTACAACATTCCACACTGCTGATTATAAATTGGCCGTCCAAAAACACTGCTGCGTGCGAGGAGGGATCCAGGCAGCATGAAACAAATTCTTGTGATTGTTTTTCCTATCTTCCTCCGTCATTTGGTTGGGGGGTTTAACCCTGCGGCGGGGCAGGGGGGGGGCTGGTGGCAGAGACCGTGGCCAGAGCCGTCCCCGGGGCTGGCACCTGCATGGAGGGAGCGGGGTGCGGCTCCTGGGGAGCTGGAGAGGACGAGGGAGGAAGGAGCGAGTGGTGATGTTGGGATGGGGACGGGGTGGCTGGTGGCGGTGCAGTGGGCACGTTTGGGATGGCCAGCTGATGCAACACGGCCATCTGCCTTGCGAAGACTCATCGCGTCGGTTTCACTCCAACTCCGGGATCCCCAAAAATGCTTCCCTGCCGTGTTATCAGGCAGAGAAAGCCGGGACCCCCTGGCAGTGGCTGGGGAGAGCGAACGGGCTGATGGTGGCTGGGTTGTGCTGTCCATGGGATGCCCTCGATGCTGCAACGCTGCCCGCAGAGCGTGGGACAGCTTGGTGGCCGTGTCGCTCAGCCATTGCCAGTGGCGATGGGACGGAGCCAGGGCCGGGGCCCTTGCGGGGTCATTGAGCAACAGCAGCGTCTCCTCCCTGCTCTGGCCCTTCTGCAGATGACGTTTGGTGCCGGGTGCCTGCAGGAAGGGATCCTGCTGCCTCTGCTCCTCAGCCGGCAGCGAGGCAGGAGTCTCACTGCTGCTGCTGCTGGCTGCCCCAGCATAAATGGAGCAGCGGGCCTGTTAGGTGGGTTTGGCCGCTAGCCCCAGTGGCGAGCTCAGCTCTCGGTGGCTGAACCGCTCCAGGTCCTGCCAGCCCCGACCAGTGCCGGGAGCGAGAGCGCAGACAAAAGTGCCTGTGTCCTCCTGCCAGCAGCTGGCCCCGTTAAACCATGCCTGCTTCCCATGCAGCGGGGCGCTGGTCCTGGGACCCCAACCCATCCTCCGTGCTCACCCAGCGTCTTCCGTCGCTGCGTCGGGATGGGACCGAGCAGCCACAGCAGAGCATCCCCACAGCGGGACCCTCCTGCGGCCCAACCCGAGCGGTGGGGCCGGTGTCACATCCACTTAGAGGGCTCTGAAAATCCCTCGACCTGACACCTTGTTAAATACCCACCAGGGGTCACAGTTCCTGGGTTTCTTTTTACTGCTTTTCCTTTGCCCCGCTGTGACGTTTCGGTTGGCAGGAGCTCCCCTGCGCTATTAGGTATCTTTCGGGGAACAAGAAACCTAGATCACTTACAAATTAATTTGGAGTTAAACCTACAGAAAATGAGAAACATGCTGCTTTGCAGGAGAGAGCGCTTGGCCAGCGATCAAGAAAAATACATCCAACCCTCCTGGTTCGGTGCGTTCAAGGTGGCCAGGGAAGGGGCTGTGTTCTCAAGGTACCCTCAGCCGCGTTTGGGCACGCGTTAATGGGGCCGTGGCCTTTCCTCCCAGTTAAAACCGTAGCAAACAAATGGGGAGAACCTGCTCCCTTCCTCCTGGGGGGCTCTGGAAGCCAGCGCTGGGGGCCAACTGGCTCGTGCCTGAGGACCGTGCCCAGCCATGGGACCCCTCTGCACCTCGCCCCAGTGCATCCCCGTCGTCACCCAGGGCAGCACCCCAAAGGGGGGACCCCTCAGCCCACGGCAGCTCATTGGGGTCTACCTTGGGGACCCCGCGAGCGGGTTTGGGCAGTGGGGGCAGCCCCCATGCTGGCTCCCAGAGGGTGGCATTGTGTCTGCGGCACAAGCGGCTGTGCTGGGAGGGGGCCGGGGGGAGGCTGGGGCGGGCGGAAGAGCAGTGATAAGATAAAAGGTCCGCGTTCCCATGCCGAGGGGCCGGGGGGGCGCGGGGCGAGCGCCGAGGCCACCCAGGTTTCAAGCGCTCGGCCTCGGCGCCTGACCCCAGCACATTCAGAGAGCACTTCCTAAATTTGTCTCCTGTGTTCCTGACTCACAAGCAATTTCCTCACCCATAAAACGGCATCGGCATGAAAGGACCGGCCGGGACACCAATTACTTGTCACCGTTTTACCACCCCGCTGCTCACCACTATTTGTGGTGCCCAGCCAGGATCTGCCCCCCTGCACCCCAGTTTGCCCTATACACCATGGGACAGGGACACTTGGGGTCCCGTGGGGAGCGGGAAGGTACAGCAGGGTACGGGGATCTGCAGCGCCCAGCTCCCAGCGGTGTCCCCAGGCAGAGGCCTCCCTTGTCGCAGTGCTCCTGGGTGTCCCGAAGGCATTTCCCGGGACAGGAGCAGAGGGGAAGGTGCAGCGGGGCCTTGGAGGGGCTGAACACGACCAGGACCCCCAGGACCCATGTCCCAGAGCGCTGTGCCTGATGGTCCCCGGTGTCCCCAGCGGCCGCCCTGCCCTCACCCCATGGCCGTGAGCTGAGGCTTTGCCCAGGGCCCAGCCAGCACTACCAGCGGCCACCGCGCCACATCAGCCGCTAAACGGGTTTTATGGTGGGATTTAGGGACTTTTCTGCCGGGTAATTGATTTGCCCAGGCAGTAAAAGATCAAGGCCGGTGCTCAGGCGGTGGCTCCCGGCTTCTGCCCGCCGTGTGGGCCCGGCCGAGCCTGCAGGCCCCGACATGGCGGCACGGTGTGGGGCGCGGGGCCCGGTCCCTCCCGGAGCCCCCCTGCAGCCCCCCCTGCACCCCCTCCCAACCCCACCACCAAACAGCCCCCAAAGGAGACAAAAGGGGCTGTTTGGGGACCTGCCACCTGCTAGTCCCCATCCTACAATACCGCAGTAAAGAGGCACCAAACAAAGGCCTTAAAATCCTAAAGGGGCCCATTCATTAGGGTGACAAAGGGGGAAAGAACTACATTATCATAATTAATCCCGGTGCTGGCGGTGGGTGGCAGGGCCCTCTGTCTTCCAAGGTGGTGTGGGGACGGCCGGTGTCACCACGTCCACACGCTATTGTGCCCCGTGGCCTGGCGGGACTTAGGGGGTTCTTAAGCTCTGTAAACACCATGGGACCCCCACGGGGATACGGTGCTCCCTCTGTCCCCTCCCCAGTCAGGGCTGTCTGCCCGCACGCTGTGCTCCCCCAGAACACGGGGGCTGAGGGGGCATGGCTGTGTCCAATCGGTGCTGCTGCCCCGGGACAGCCAGGTACTGGGGAAAGGGGCTGGGGTCCTGCTGGCCCTGGCCCTGTCACCACATCCTATGGCATCACCCCAGGGCTTTCCCTGGATTCAGGGATGGGGCTCCATCCCTTCCCCGCTGACACCACTGCCCTGTTTGGATGGACCCATCGGCCTCTGGCTTGGGGTCCCCCTCCATCCCAGAGACCTCCCAGCTGCCAGGGAGCTGCTAGGAAACTGAGGCACAGTGTGGCACGCAGAGGTGCCTGGGGGGTTGGGGGCTGTGGATGCCCCCTCCCTCATCCCGCCCTTCCACAGCATCCCTTAGGGTCACAACATTCCTCTGGGGACACAGCATCCCTGGGGGACACAGCATCCCCGGGGACACTCCCTCCCAGCCCTCACTGCTGCATGGGACACCCCAACACCTCTTTCATCCCACCATGGCCCCTGGGAGCCCGCACTGAGCAGGGGCCCACAGCCGGGCGGGCTGTGCTGGCTTTGCAGAGCACCATCTGGTTTCCAACTAACAAACGCCCGGCTCTGGCTCCCGGCAGAGGAGTTGCTGCTGTGGCTGTTTACAGCTCTGAGGCTCTGGCATGGCCCCACTAAGTCCCCTCTGCTTTCCCCCGGCTCCACGTCCCTGTCCCTTCCCTACATCCCTCTCCCCAAGCCCCTCTGTGCCGCATCCCCAGGGCTGCCTGCTGGGGTGTCCTTGGGATTCCCCCATCCCCTTTGCACCGTGGAGTGGAACACACCATACGGAGACACCCCCTCTCCGGGTGTCCCCGCTCCCATCCCCGCGCAGCCTCCCACCTCATCCCAGTGTCTCAGTGGGGCACGGCTCCAGGGTGTCCCCAGTGTGAGGATGGAGCCCTGGGCCCCCGCCTCGCACCCAGGGCTGAGCTCCCGCAGCCATCCGTGCCGCAGAGCCTCGGCGCAGGGTGGGGGCTGTGCAGAGCCATTTGCCTTTAATTGAATTTATTTGTTACAACCCCAAACAATGTAAAGCAGGCTTCTCCCAGGCTCCAGCTGCCTGGCTGCCCATTAAAATACCATCTAGAACAGCAAATCCCCCCTCCCGCCTTGATATAAAACAGCCGGTCAGCACGAAGCGGCAGGCGCAGCCTCCCCGTGCGTGAGCCTCTCCCCCGAGGCCGGTGGCCCATGGGGCTCAGGACACAGCCCACGTCCCCTCCGGGTGGCTCTGAGGGACACAAGGGCGACCCAGAGCTCGCGGCACCGAGCAGACCCCGAGCTGCCAGAGCCCATTGCTGCGGCGTCAGGGCACAGTCCTGCCTGCAGGCATTTTCCAGTTGGGTTCCATCCCCGTATGGGGTTTGGGATGCTCTAACAGGACCCAGGCCGCAACGCTCAGATCCATGCCACTGTACCATCCAGCTCTGGCACCCCAGTGCTGCCTTGGAGAGCCTGGATGGGGCTGAGGATGCCATCCCCGAGGGGCTCCGTGGCCATCCCAAGGGTTTGCCAACCACATCTGTGCCATACATCAGTATGGCCCCAGGTAGAAATAACCGGTGACAAACAGGTGATGGAGAACGGGGATTAGGGGACACCGCGGTGCCACAGCGGACAGCGGAACTGTTTAACTTTCTAAAAAGAAGCAGCTGCCCAGCAGTAGTACCGGTCCACCGAGGAATAGGAATGGTGGAGCTGTTAATAGCAATCAGGCACAAGAAGTGCTGAATAGCTGTTTCCCTTCTGTATTTGGGGGACCGCCAGATGCTACAGGCCTATCGCGGGACGTGGGAGAAACCCTTTCTGCGCCGCTGGTGCCCAGCACGGCTCTGTGGCCGCACTGGGGTTGCCCCAGAACCTGGACTCAGGGTTTTGCTGAATTACCGATGAGGTTTCCCCCTATTTTGGGCCAGTAAAGGGATGCCAGGAGGAGCTCAGATGTTGGGAACGCTGCAGCCCTTATGGGATGATATTCCGTGTGCGTTTGCCCCCAGCAGCTCTGCAGGTTCCCAGTGGGAGCGACAGTGACTCTGTCCAACGGAGACCCCGGGAGGGTGCAAAATAAGCTGAGCTCCCATCAAGCTGGTGCAAATCCCTATTGCCCCACAAATCACTGCCGGCATTTACCCTTGCTCCCTGCCCCCTGATAGGGGGCGATCTGCATCCCCCTGCCTCCAGCCCAGGGCGGCTGTTGAGGTCGGATGTGCATAGCTGGGGATGGGACAATGCTCTTGGGCAACCCCAAAAAGCAGGGTACCCCCTGTCCCCCAGCAGCAGAGCACCCAGCCCTTCTGGGGGACCGCCAGGCCTTGGGGTGGGAGTGGAAATGCCCACCCCTTGGGGCGCGTGTGAAGGGCACGCAGCCCATTGGAGGTGGGGAGTGGGTACGGGGGAGCAGCCGTGCACCCATTCTTGGGGAGAGGCTATGAGAAGATGCACAGCCCCATGGGCGGCTACGGGGCAGCGACTGGAAGGCAGCTACTGCTGGGGTAAGCAGCCCTTGGGGAGGATGCTCATCCCTTGAGTCACCCACGGGGGGCTGCCAATGCCCCCTACGGGGTGTGCGTACCCGTCCTTGCAGGGGGCACCTACGGGGAGCGTGCCCATCCTTGGAGGCGGCAGCTATAGGGCGACGCTGTCAGGTTCGCTCCCGGGACGCCCATCCCCTGGGGCGCCCGTGTGGAGGCCGCCTACCCTCGGCGGGGGGCGGCTGTGGGCTACGTACGCCTCCTTAGAGGCGGCTGCCGTAGGGCGATGCTGTGGGGCCGGCTGTGGGGATGCCCACCCCGTGCCGCTCCGCTCCCCCCTCTCCCCGCGGCGGGGGCGGGCGGTGCGTTGCGGTGACGGAGGGGGGGGGGGGGGGGGGGGGGCGCGGGGGGGGGGAACCCGGCGGGGGGGTTCCGCCGTGTGTGGCCGCCGGCGGCGGGCGCTGCCGTTGCTTAGCAGCGGCGATGGGCGCTGCCGCGGCGGCGGCGGCCAATGGGAGCGGCGGCGGCGGCGCGGCCCCGGCGCCCCCCGCCCCCGCCCTCCCCTTTAGAGGCGCGGCGGGCGGCCGCCGGCCCAGAGCCCTCCGCACCGGCACCGCCGCTCCGCCGCACACCCGCGCCCTCCGCGCCCATGGGGGCCGACGCCGCCTCGCTCGGCCCCACATAACGGGGCTGCGCGCCCCGCACAGCCGCCCCGCCATGCCGGCCGAGCCCCCCCGCTCCGCTCCTCCGCGAGCCGCCGCCGCCGCCCTCCGCAAAGCGCTGCCCGAGGTAAGCGGCGAGCATCGCCCGCTCCGCCCCGCACCGCGCCGTGCGGGTCCCCCCGCTGAGCGCCGCCGCTCCCCGCAGGGCCGCGGGGCCCCGCTGTGGCTGCGGGCCCGCTTCCAGGCGCTGCTCTTCGCGCTGGGCTGCCGGATCCAGCGGCACTGCGGGAAGGTGCTGTTCGTGGGGCTGCTGCTGTTCGGGGCGCTGGCCGTGGGGCTGCGGGTGGCCTCCGTCGAGACGGACATCGAGCACCTCTGGGTGGAAGGTAAGCGGCCGTGCGGGGCGGCGCGTGGGGCTGAACCCGCGCGGGGCTGAACCCGCGCACGTGTGCCGGGAGCGGAGCGCGCTCCCACGCGTGTTTGCCCGTTGGCTTTCTCGGTCGGTTGTGGTTTTTATTTTTCTTTTTTTGCTTCTTTCGCCGTTTTCCCTTCTTTCTCGCGGAGCATCCCCACGTCCCGCCGTCGGGCGCGGGGCGCGGAGCGCCGCGGGAGGCTCAGCCCGGAGCACATCCCCGCTCCCATCCCTTTGTGCCCCCCGCGGCGCCCGGCCCGCTCTCCGTCCCACCGGGGGGGCCCCGCGGGCGCAGCGCCGGGGCAGATGTTGCCGAGCGGAGGGTGTCAGCCATCTTAGCGCGGAGCTGCCTCCTCCCCCACGCCCCGCTCCCTGTGTGGTCCTCGGCTCCTCTTGGATTCGGTTCAACAATAGAAGCAACTTTGCTCTCCCACCCCCTTTTTTTTTTTTTCCTTTTCTTTTTTTTTTTTTTCCTTCCCCTTCCTCGGCGCTCAGCACTCCCGCACAGCCCCCACCTGCTCCCCGCACCCTCGTGGCGCTCCTCCCGCACCGCTCCATCCATCCATCCATCCATCCGTCGCCCTTTCGCCGTGCCGTGCGGCGGTGCCCGGAGCGCTCCCGCTGTGCCTCCCGGGGTCGCGGGGGGTCTTCGTGCTTCTCTGAGGCTGCAGCCGGGGGAGGGCTCGTTGCTGTCGTGGGGGGCGTTGGGATGGGGAAGGAGCCGGGGTGGCGACGGCGCCGCGTTCGTTCCTCGCGGCGGTGCGCGTCCCGGTGCCGTCGGTGCGGGCTCGGAGCGGTTCGGTGCGCGGGAGCTCCCCGCAGCCCCGCGCGTCGGCTCGCCATCCGTCGCCGCCCCGTGTGTCCGCAGCCATCCCTGTCCCGAGGCCGTGGGCTGCGGTGTCACAGGTGCAGGAGGGCGCACCGTGCCGCCGCATCCTGAGGCGGTTTGGTTTTTTGGCTGCTTCTGGGATTTCTCTGCCGGCCCTTCCCCGGTCGTTGTGCGGGGTGGGTGTGTGTCGCTGTGCTGTGGGATCGGTGCGGGCAGCGTGGGGCTGGTGGAGAGGTGCGACCCCAAAGCGGCCGGAGGTGCGGGATGCTGGGAGCTGGGTCCTGTGCAGAGGTGTCTGCAGGGACACGGTCAGCCCGTTCTGTACAGCACTGAAGGGACACGGTGTGTGTGCAGGGAGTCTCGATCCCATCGCCAGCTCAGGAGTAGGGTGGCTGCAGAGCAATGTTCTTCGGGAGCTACTTTGTACCTTCCCATGTGCCCTACTATGGACAGGAGGTGGGACGCAGCGTGGTGATGCTCCAACCCAAAGCCATTGCACCCAGGCGAGGCCCAGGTGGGGCTGATCCTCCTGCAGGAGGCTGTGGATGGAGCCGTGGACCTGTGGGTACACAGTATCACTGTCCCCATAGGGAGATGGGTTGGGCAGCCCTTGGGGGCTGAAGGTGTGCGTGTGTGGGGGGAGGGGGCTGTGCCCCCCGTAGGGGAATTTCGCAGCCTGGGTGCAGTCCTGGCCGTTGTGGGGTCCCTTATCCTGGCTTAGGGGTGTCCCAGCGCTGGGGGATGCTGGTGGCGCCTGCAGGGTTGCTGCATGTTCCACGTCCCAACTTGGGAGATGGGAAGAGGCCGTGTGTCACCCCATAAATTGGACTCTGCTGTGGAAATGTTCAATTAGGTTCCTCCGAAGCAATTAGCCGTTCGCAGGCTTTGAATCCCCGTCTCGCGGCGAGTGTTGGGTTACCTCGAGACACCTGGCAGCTGTTCCCGGCTCTCCCAGGGCGCTGCGGGGCCGGGGAGGCAGAGCGCTGGGTGGTGAATGGCGCTGCCTGATTTATGGGGCTGAGGGCTGGTTCAAAGGAAGGCCGGGTTAATTCCTAACCGGAACAGCCCCGCGCTCCCACAGTACCGCAGCAGACCCCGTCCCTTTCCCGGAGGGGTCAGGGATACCCTAAATGTGCTGCAGGGCTGAGGGGTGGAGGTGGATGCGTGGAATGGGGGTGAGAGGGGCATTTCCCTCCCTGTTCTCACGAAGATGAGATAATATTATATATATATATGTTTTTTTCCCCCAGCCCTCCCTGGTGGCTTCCGTCCTTCCCTGACCTCTACCATAGGGTTTGGCACAGGGTGCTGTCCCCCCGCCCCCAGCACCCAGGGAGATGGCACCCACAGAGGGAGGGGGGGGTTGGCTCCAGGCAGCGGAAAGCCACAATAAAAGCAGAGAGTGGGGATGAAAGGCCCTCCCCACCCTTCTGTGCCCTACGGCAGAGAGAGCTGTGCCTGCAGCCTTGCTTCCCACGCTGCTGCGGGACCCGAGGGGGGGGTGGGGTGGGGGCTGTGTGGTGCCTGGGTGGGCATGGGGAGAGGTGGGTGGTCCCGCTGCTGCCGGGTGGGTTCGGGGGGCAGGAGGTGCCCACATCACTGCTCCGTGCCCGGGTGGTGGCACTGGTGGCGCTGTGTGGGGTGAGAAGAGGTCCCCGTTGCTGCCGTGCGGCCCCTCCTGAGTTCTGTCTGAGTCCGGGCCCCTGTACCCCATCTGGGCATGGGCTTAGGGTGCATCCTTGAGACCCCATCCCTGGGGGCTCGGACCTGCACGCTGCTGCTGTGGGGTGCTGGGTCGGTGCTCCCACTGTCCTAACATCCAGCGGTGGGCTCTGTGTGCTCGCTCTGAGCCAGCCCTACAAGCACTGTTCCCGGGGACTCGCTGTTCTGGGGGTTCAGCAGGGGCTGCCTCTGTGCATTTCCCTCTGGGACGCTGCTGGGAGCTCCCTTTGCTTTCCCTTCGCCTTCCCTTTCCTTGTCGACGCTCTCGGCTTTTTTTTGAGGGGGGGAGGGGGGGGGGCTGGAAACTTTTGCTAATTAACCAAAAAGTCCCGGAGACCTCAGATGGCTGCGGTTATCCGCGTGCGTTCATTTCTCTTCGCTGCTCCGCTCAGACGTTTGTGTCGCCCCGGATGGTTTGGGGGCTTTTCCTTTAAAGCCGTCCGTATCCGCGGCGCTCGGAGGGGACTCTGCCCCGTTGGGGAGGGGGCGGCGCGAGGGACCCAGAAGAGGTTTTTATTCTCTGCCTCTCCCTCGGGCCTGGAAAAGTGGTCCGAGTTCAAAAAATTCATTTCTTGCCTGAATGAAGCCAGCAATGTGGAAAAATTTCACCATTCAGCGCGGGATGAATGTATGTTTCAACCACACATTAAGTGACATTAGCAAGCAGTGGAGTGCCTAATGTGGCCATTTTTCACAGCAGCCAACAGAGGGGGTGATTAGCATAATTAGTACAGGCAGCCCCATACATATGGAAATGGCAAATGCCTAAATGCCAACACCAGTGGAAATTTATGTCAATGCTGACAGGAGTCTGAGCGCTGAATGGTCCCCGCCTCAATCCCCGCTCCCCCTTTTTGGGGGTCGCGCTGTCCCCTCGGTCCCGGCCGCGCTGGGAACGGATTTGGGGGTAATAAAGACATTAATTTGGCTGCGCCATAAACAAAGCCGGCTCCCCGTCCGTGGCCCCAAGCCGGCCCTTTGCTCCTCATTTTTTTTTTTTCCTTTTTTTTTTCTTCTTCTTCTTTCAGTTTTTCGCATCCCCTGCGCCGGGTTTTGGTGGCAGGACCCTCTCCTTTGCCGCGTTTACTTCGGGAGCGCTCCTATGGGGTCGGAGCGGGGCTGCCACCCCGCGGGGGCACGGGGCCGTGTTGTGACAGGACGGGGCCGCGGGGCTCCTCGGGAGGCCGGGACAGGTAAAAATGGCTCTTTCAGCACGCCCTGAGCGAGACTTCCTCCAGAGCAGCATGGGTCCTTTCACAGCTCCCTAATCCAGCTAATCCGCCCCACAACACTCCCAAGGTGGCCTCCGGCTGCTGCGTGCCTGGCGGCACGGGGATGGCGCGTCCCTTCCCCGTGTGCTGCGGGACCCCCTGCCGTGGGGTTATGTGGGGCAGTGCTCAGGGTGGGGGGGATCCCGTACCCGTTGCCCTCCCCCCCTTTTTTTTGGAGGGGGGGTTCACGTATGGATCCGGAGCGGTGATGCGTTGCGTCCGTACTGCGGTGACGGCGCTGTGTTGTGCTCTCGTTGGGTAGAGGGTGTGTGGATATGGGGATGCTGCTGGAGGGGTGGCTGTTTCTGGAGGAGGGTCTCGGTGTGATATTCCTCATCCGAATGCTGCTCTCCAGCTCTGCCCTATAGGATGTGCCCCAAAAAGGATCCCTTTGCTGGGGGTATGGCTGCAGCTGGGGCGAAGCTGTGCCAGACCCTGTGCCCCATCCAACATGCTGTGCCCCATAGCCCCGGGCCTGTCTTCTGGGGGCCAAGCGAGGACGTGCTTGCTGCCTGCCTCCCTGCTCACCTGAGCAGTGACAGCTTCTGGCAGTGCCTGTCTGTAGTGCGGTGCCATTGCTGGTGCCCAAGTGTCCACCCACTCTTGGAGACACGGCATGGACTCTGTGGCAGTGCATCTCTTAAGGGGCCACTGCCTTTCTGCAGTGCTTTCTGTTTTCTTCCTCGCTTTTATCCCCTTTGGCTGTGGCAAATCAGTGTGGGGCTGTCCCCACTGTGTTCCCATGCTGATGTGCCTATCTAGGGGCTTGGCACAGGGTCTGCTGCCCCCAGACCCTCCAACCGATGTCTAAGGTGGTGTTTGGCCCTGTGGCTCACCATGGTCTGGGGGAAGCCACCACCCCGGGTAGCTCTTTGGGTCTTTGTTCCCCGTCTGGTCAACCCCTGAGGCACAAACTGGTGCCCCTGGCTGTGGGTGAACCACTGCCAGGCTGTGGGGAGCTTAGAGGGTGGGTGGCTCAGGCAGGGTGGCCAGGGAGGAGGCAGGGAAGCTCCTGCCCTATAATCTAGCAGTGGATGCCATAATTACGGGAGGGCTCCCACAGCACGGCCCATGCGCACAGCCTCCCACGGTGCTGGGACCCCTCTGGGCACCCCTTGGCCACCGTGTCCCCCCCCCCCCCACGTGTGCCATCACCACCAGCCTGCGTCCCCATCCCGTGGTACCCAAACCTCCATCCATCGCACGGAGGATGCAGAGCGCCCCAGGAGACATCCATCCCTTTGGGGAGCGGGCTGGGATGCTCATCGCAGTGCCGGGTGTCTGATTGGAACCAGAGGGCTCTTCGCATGAAAAAGCCGAGGGCTCCCTTTGTTAATTGGAGTTTAAAAAAAAAAACAAAAAAAAAAAAACAAAAACAAAAACCAAACCAACCCCAAATTTACATCCAGCTCCCCGTAGCCGCTCTCATTGTTGCTGTCATGGCGTTCTGGCCCCCTCTGCTTGGTGCGGGGCGTCCTGCTCCGTTCCCAGCCCGGGGACGGCCGTGTGCCCGTTTGAAGTGTCCCTGGCAGCCCGGCGCGCGCTGCCGTGTCTTTTCATGTTGCTCTTTGCTTAATTAGGGTGTTGGAATTTGAGGCTTCCTCACTGCCTTTGAAGCTTGCTGACGGCTCGCAGTGCCCTGTTCCAAATTAACACTAATTACAAGGGACGGCTTTTTATTTTCTCTCTTTTTTTTTTTTTTTTTGTGGGAGGGAGGAGGGGGCATCCTCTATTTTTTCCCCTCCCGCGATGCAGGACCCCACGCCCCCCCCTTCAGCTCCATCCGCCCATCCATGTGGGTGGCACAACCGAGATCAGAGCAACGGTGCACCCCCCGGCCCCGACCTCCCACCCTGCTGGGAAGGGACGCTCCCCCTGTGGCACCCTCCCCCCCCCATGTCCCCAGCCCTGGGCGCCGACATCCCCTCTGTCACACGCACACAAAGGCTACAGCCGTGCCCCCCCTTCCTCCCACTGCTCCCCCAGCCCTGGCACAACCTCCATCCCAAATGGCATCTGATGGACACCAGCTGCTCCTCAGCCAGGCCAGGAACAATAAAGGCACCCCCCCCCCCCCCGCCCAAAAAAACAAGGAAAAATATAACAAAAAAAAAAAAAAAAAGAAAGAAAAAAAAAGTCGACCCATATAATAAGTCATTAAAAGGGGAAGATTCTGCTGCTTATTTGCGGTCTTGCTCTGGCCTCCTCAGTGCTGGCCGGAGGCCAGGCCTGCCGGGCTCCGGCTTTGTGCCCAGGGAGTGTCCCGGTCCCGGCATGGATGAGAACTGCGTCCCGGCATCGGGATGTGCGGTGTCCTCAGAGGGTGGCACCGGGGTGGGGGCTTCATCTCGGGTACCCCATGGGTTGGGAGCTGGGTGCTATGGGGTCTGTAATATAGGGCTGGAAATAAAGTCAGCGTGTTCTGCTGGGAATGTCGGTTGCTGGAACTCTTGTACGGAGTTTAAGGATGACTTCCTGTGCCTTGGAGGTGCCAAAAGGGCCTCCGGTGCCCTTCTGTCCCCAGGTGCTCCCAGAGCAGCTCTGTGGGTCGATCATCTGCTCCAGGTGGGAGGGGAGGGGATGTGTAATGTCCCCTTCCTGCTGCCCAAGGGGATTTTCCAGGCGAGGCGAAGCCAATGAGCCGTGGGGACGTGTGGGATGGGATGGGTGCACGCTTTTGGTGCGTGAGTGCATGGAGATCTGAGCAGCTGGGAGACCTCCATGGCAAGAGGTTCCCCCAGGTTTGGTGGCATATGGGGACAGTTCACATTCCCGGGTGCCTCTCGGTGGGTGCGGTGCTGGGACAGAGTGTCGGTGGCCCCAATGTCATGGCCTTCCCCCATCCTGCAGCGGGCAGCCGGGTCAGCCAGGAGCTCCGCTACACGAAGGAGAAGCTGGGCGAGGAGTCCGTCTACACGTCCCAAATGCTGATCCAGACCCCGAAACGCGAAGGGGAGAACATCCTGACGCAGGAGGCCCTGCAGCTCCACCTCGAGGCGGCCCTGGCTGCCAGCAAAGTGCAAGTCTCGCTGTACGGAAAGTGAGTCCTGCTCCAGATGGGGTGGGGGGTCAGGGACTCCCGCGGTGCCCTGTGTCCCCCTTTCACCCTCCCGTGGCACGGAACCAATCGTCAGCTTCTCCTCCTGTTGCAGATCGTGGGATTTGAACAAGATCTGCTACAAGTCAGGCGTCCCCATCATTGAGAATGGAATGATCGAGAGGGTGAGTCCTGAGCGCGGCGCTGAGCGGGTCAATGGGGGCAATGGTGCCATGGGACTCCCAGCCCTGCGCATCTGCCCGCTGAGAATGGAGCAGCAAGTGGTAAAAACCCATCCGCTGGGAGTGTGCAGCCCTCCAGCTCCGTGTGGGGGACACGGATTGGGGCCGGGATGGGAGGTGGCGGTACAGGCAGGTGTACAGGGCAACGGCACAGTGCATCCCTCCGACCCACTGCCACTCTCCCTCCTGCAGATGATCGAGAAGCTGTTCCCCTGTGTGATCCTGACGCCGCTGGACTGCTTCTGGGAAGGGGCCAAGCTGCAGGGAGGCTCAGCCTACCTCCCGTGAGTGCATGGGGGACACCAGTGGGGGCCCTGGTGGCACACGCCCGTTCACCCCCAGCCCTGGGATGGGGACAGTGAGGTGCAGGTGCACGGGGCTGCTCGCTGCGTGCTCGTCTCTCCGCCCTGGGTGCTTTTTGGTGGGGCCTGGGGAGGCCCCCTGCATTCCTTCTGTTTACAGCCGTGTTTGTCCGGGAGAGCCCGGGCAGCCTTGTGCATTGTCAGCAAACGCAGCCCCGCGCTTTCTCATGCTAATGCTGCTCTGAAAGCTGCCCATTGCCAACCAGATGAAATAGTGGCCTTATTCAGGGATGGGAGGAGGGGGAAGGGGCCTTAGCGTGCCCAGCCAGCACTGGGGGGGTGGGGGGGGGAGCTGTTTGGCCCCCCCTTAGACCCTGGGATTGTGCATCCCAGCCTGGCCGGCAGCGAGCAGCAGTGGCACTGTCTGCCGCGGGACTGGCATCGTCCCCGTGCTTGGAGACAACTCAGGGACCACTCAAGGATCTGGACGAGGGGTGGCAGCAGGGCACCTCCCCGCAGCGGTACCCATGGGGCAGCCCTGGGACTCTGTCCCCTTTTTAAGGCTCTGAGGGGTGAGCAGGGCGGGAGCTGGGAGAACAAAGCGTGGCAATCTGTGGAAAGACAAAAGGATTTGCCCTGGCTCAGTGAAGCAAGCAGAGCAGATAAAAGGGGCTCTCTTTGGAAGTGGCAGCGGCTCTGGTTGGTATGTGGGAATCTGGAGCGCCCGGCTCCGGCCCAGCCAGCCTTCATGAATCATTGGGCTGCGCTTCTCCCCAGGGCCCGCACTTGCTCTGGGCTTTTTCTTTCCCTTTTTGCAGCTCTGGACTGGGTTAGCTGGCTTCTTATGGTCTGTCCTCTCTCAAAGAACTACTGGGGCTGGGACAGAGGTGAAGCCTGGAGCGGAGCATCCTACATAGGCAGCAGAAAAAAAGCCCATTTCTTGAACTCCCATCCTCGCTCCCTGCCCTGACCCTATAGCAGACCCCGAAACCTGAGAGTAGAATGGGCCCAACATCCCCTCCCCACTGCCTCTATCAAGATGTTATCCCGCGGGCAGTAATTGCGCTGACTGCTTGCAGGGAGTGGGGCGCGCGGGGCCGCCTGCCCCCCTTTGTCCCAGCCTAACAGGATCAGGCACGCTGCTTGACTCAGGGCACGGCCCGCTGCGCCGGAGCTCGGGGATGCTGCGGGATGCACTGAGGACTGATGCTTCCCCCCCCCCTCCCCAGCCCTGCCGTCGGGGATGTCGGGGTGCTGACCCCATGCAATGGGGTCTGGGGTGGGGGGTTTCAGCATCGTCCCGTGCCGCTCTCTCCGCAGGGGCCGTCCTGATATCCAGTGGAGCAATTTGGACCCTTTGCAGCTGATGGAGGAGCTGGGGCAGTTCACATCCCTAGAAGGCTTCAAGGAGCTGCTGGATAAGGCTGAAGTGGGGCAGGCTTATATGGAGCGGCCCTGCCTGGACCCCCGGGACCCCCATTGCCCCTCCAGTGCCCCCAACAAGCAGAGCCAGCAGGTGGGTGACAGCCCAAGGGGATTGGGGTGGAACCCGGGGGGCTCACCGTCCTTTTCCCATGTCTGACACTGCCTTCCCTCCTCTGGCAGAGCCCCGACATCCCGGCGGAGCTCTCTGGGGGCTGCCATGGGTTCTCCAGGAAGTTCATGCGCTGGCAGGAGGAGCTGATTTTGGGCGGCACAACCAAAGACTCCCAGGGCAAGCTGCTAAGGTAAAGGCTGCAGTGCAGGATCACTGGGTACGGCATGGGGTCCTGTAGTGGTGGTGCTCTCATCCAGCACCCAAGGGAATGCTTTGGCAACGGAGACAGTGCTTTGGAACAAGGCTGGGAATAAGAGGGACAGATTCTGGGGGGCTCTGGGGGGGCCCAGGACACGGTGCTGCAGCCCTGATCCCAACAGAATGCTCTTGTGTCTCCCCAGTGCTGAGGCCCTGCAGACAATGTTCCTTCTCATGAGCCCCCGGCAGCTGTATGAGCACTTCAAGGATGACTACGAGATCCATGACATCAGCTGGAGTGAGGAGAAGGCAGGTGCTATCCTGGAGGCCTGGCAGAGGAAGTTTGTGGAGGTGGGCACCAGGAACAGCTCCCCTCTGCCCCAGTTTCACACGGCCATGGGTCCCAGCACCATGCTTATGGTCCAGCGGGTCCCCAGGCGATGCTCACCCTTTGGGTCCTGTTATGGGGTGACACGTGTCCTGGCTCTGTCTAATGGGATGTATGCCATGCAGCTGGCACAGGACTCCATCCCACCCAATGCCACGCAGAACATCCATGCCTTCTCCACCACCACGCTCAACGACATCATGAAGTCCTTCTCTGACGTCAGTGCCATCCGAGTGGCTGGGGGATACCTCCTCATGGTATGTATACTCCCCTCTGTCCATCTCCTACTCCATCCCTCCCTGCCCACTGCCTCCTTGCTAACCACTGTACTCCTCCAGCTGGCCTATGCCTGTGTCACCATGCTGCGCTGGGACTGCTCCAAGTCACAGGGTGCCGTGGGCCTGGCCGGGGTCCTGCTGGTGGCCCTCTCTGTGGCCTCTGGCTTAGGGCTCTGCTCACTGCTCGGGATCTCCTTCAATGCAGCCACCACGCAGGTAGATGCTGAGGGAAGAGCCATGGGTCCCCTTGTCCCAAATGGTGGCTGTGTCCCCGTGCTGACACTGGCTGCTCTCTGGCAGGTGCTGCCCTTCCTGGCCCTCGGCATTGGTGTGGATGACATGTTCCTCCTGGCTCATGCCTTCACCGAGACCAGCCAGCACATCCCCTTCAAGGTGAGCACATCCCCTTCAACTCAGCCCAGCCCTGGGATGCCCTACTGTTCCCCACAGTCCCTTGTCACTGTGTCCCTCTGTGTCCTGCAGGAGCGGACAGGAGAGTGCCTACGGCGCACGGGGACCAGCGTGGCTCTCACCTCTGTCAGCAACATGATTGCCTTCTTCATGGCTGCCCTGGTGCCCATCCCCGCCCTGCGTGCCTTCTCACTCCAGGTATGCTCTGCATCTGCTGGGGAGTGGTGACCCGTGTTATGGGGTGGGAAGAGCCTGGCTCTGACATGTCCCTCTGCCCGCAGGCAGCAGTGGTGGTGGTCTTCAACTTCGCCATGGTGCTGTTCATCTTCCCTGCCATACTGAGCCTGGACCTGTACCGGCGGGAGAAGCGTCGCCTCGACATCCTCTGCTGCTTCTACAGGTAGCAGATCTCTGCCAAGGATGGCGCGCAGGACCCTCATGTCCCACCCAAAGCAGTCCCGTGGGCAGCCCTGCTCATTTCCTCACCACCGCCTCCTTCCTCTTCCCGCAGCCCTTGCTCCTCACGGGTCATCCAGATCCAACCCCAGGAGTTGGCCGATGCCAACGACAACCATGCCTCCCACCCATCCCCCTACGGCCACCCCGGCGTGGCCACCAGCACTCAGATCACCACCACCGTGCAGGCCTTCACCCAGTGCGACCCCTCGGGCCACCACATCGTCACCGTCCTGCCACCCACCTCCCAGGTGTGCACCTCGCCCGCCGTGCTGCTGCCGCCTGCCGACCCGTTGGGCTCGCAGGTCTTCACCCCCTCCAGCTCCACGCGGGACCTGCTGGCCCAGCTGGATGAGGCCAAAGGCGGGCGCGAGTGCGTGCCGCTGCCCTTGTGCCGCTGGAGCCTCTCCGACTTTGCCCGTGAGAAGTATGCCCCACTCCTGCTGCGGACCCAGACCAAGGTGAAGTTGGGTGGAGATGTGAGGTTGTGCGATGCAGCATGGTGGCATGAGGCATTGGTTGACCTGTTGTCCCTACAGGTGGTGGTGGTGGTCCTCTTCTTGGCGCTGTTGGGACTGAGCCTCTACGGCACCACCATGGTGCATGACGGGCTCTACCTGACAGACATTGTGCCGCGGGACACCAAGGCTCACGCCTTCATCTCAGCCCAGTTCAAGTACTTCTCCTTCTACAACATGTTCATTGTCACCAAGGGTGGCTTCCACTACCCGGGTGCCCAGGCCGCCCTGCTCAGCCTGCACCAGGCCTTCAGCACCGTCAAGTACGTGGTGCGTGAGGGCAACCATGACCTGCCCAAGATGTGGCTCCACTACTTCCAGGACTGGCTGCGAGGTAAGGGGCATCCCCAGGGCTTCACCCCAACCTTTCTGCCAAGAAATACCTTCCTACATGCATAGCATCCTCTGGAGCCCCCATGGGCGGAGGGGGGGGATCGTGTAGTGTCCCCACAGTGCCCCAAGGGATGCTCACCCCATGCTTTGTCCCCAGGGCTCCAGGCCACCTTTGACAGAGACTGGCAAGCCGGCCGCATCACCCATGATAGCTACCGTAACGGCTCCGAGGACGGGGCACTGGCCTACAAGCTCCTCATCCAGACTGGCAACAAGAAGGAGCCTTTCAACTTCAACCAGGTGCTTGGGGATAGGGCTGGGGATGGAGCAACAGGGCTGTACCATGTGCCGTGCCCACCACTCTTCTAACCATCAGCCCTGCCGCCCCCTTAGCTGACCACACGGCGGTTGGTGGATGAGAATGGCATCATCCCCCCAGACACCTTCTACATCTGCCTGACGGTGTGGGCCAGCAACGACCCCCTGGGCTTCGCTGCCTCCCAGGCCAACTTCTACCCGCCACCGCCTGAGTGGATCCATGACAAGTACGACACTACGGGCGAGAACCTGCGAAGTGAGTGAGCGCCTAGTGGGGTCCCCATAGCCCCGAGCATCCCCTGGCATGGGGACACTGCTCCCCGCCCCTTGAGAAACTCCCAGCATCCCTCATCCCATGGGCATCCCTTAATGGAGAGGCATTCCTGCATCTTCTTGCTCTGCACTCTCCGTTCCCTACACCCCAAGCATCGCTCTGTACCCCCAGCTCCTTGTCCCTAGCCTTGTGGTACCCACAGAATCATAGAATGGAATCATTAAGGTTGGAAAGGACCTCTAAGATCATCCAGTCCAACTGTCCACCTACCACCAATATTGCCCACTGACCACCTCCCTCAATGCCACATCTCTATGGTTCTTGAACACCTGCAGGGACAGTGACCCCACCACCTCCCTGGGCAACCTGTGCCAATGCCCAGCTACTCGAGCTGGTGCCCAGGCGCGTATCTTAACTGCACTCATGTGGAGTCTGTTTCCTCCGTGCTACCCTATGCTCTCCTCCCCAGTCCCGGCAGCCCAGCCGCTGGAGTTCGCCCAGTTCCCCTTCTACCTGAGCGGGCTGCGTCGCACAGCCGACTTCGTGGAGGCAATTGAGAGCGTGCGGGCCATCTGCCAGGAGGCGGCCCAGCGCCATGGGGTGCTGAGCTACCCCAGCGGCTACCCCTTCCTCTTCTGGGAGCAATACATCGGCCTGCGCCACTGGTTCCTGTTGGCCATCAGCATCTTGCTGGCCTGCACCTTCCTCGTCTGCGCCCTGCTGCTGCTCAACCCCTGGACGGCCGGTATCATCGTGAGTGTGTGCCCTGGGTACCTGCTTCTTGGGGATGGACGCCCATGTGGAGGTGGTGGTGGGTGGAGGACAGCCGTAGTGGGAATCGGGAATAAAATCATAGAATCACTGAGGTTGGAAAAGACCGCTAAGATCACCTAGTCCAACCATCAACCCATCCCCACCATGCCTACTAAACGCGCCACTCAGTGCCACATCTATCCTGATTTGTAAGGATATTCCTTATGAAGGGGATGGAGAGCATCGCCCAATAGATGGAAAAAGAGACACCCCAAATAGAGCAGAAAGGGACAATAGGTTGAGGACACAATCATCCTATTATGGTTTGGGTCGGGCATGGCCTGCACTGGAGCCCCCCCTCACTGACCCCTCTGCTCCCAGGTCTCTATCCTGGCCATGATGGCGGTGGAACTGTTTGGCATTATGGGGCTGATGGGCATCAAGCTGAGTGCCATCCCTGTGGTCATCCTCATCGCTTCAGTTGGCATCGGCGTGGAGTTCACTGTCCACGTGGCCCTGGTGAGCAATGGTAGACCCCTGCCTACTCATGGGGCACCCCAATTCCACCTGTGGAGCCAGTGACCCCCTCACCCCATGGCGATGAGCCCTCTGTAATCCTCCCACCTTCCACAGGGCTTCCTTACAGCAGTTGGGAGCAGGAACGTGCGCTCAGCCGCTGCCTTGGAGCACACCTTTGCCCCTGTGATGGACGGCGCCGTCTCCACCCTCCTGGGCGTCCTCATGTTGGCCAGCTCTGAGTTCGACTTCATCATGAGGTGAGGGCTGGGCACCCCATCTGACAGTGCTGGGCGGCAGTAGGGCTGGTGGGGGCAGTGAGCCCACTCAGCCCTCTGCCTACCCTACCTGCAGGTACTTCTTTGCGGTGCTCACCATCCTGACGCTGCTGGGGCTGCTCAACGGGCTGGTGCTGCTGCCCGTCCTGCTCTCAGTCATCGGGCCACCCTCTGAGGTATGACCCCCATCCCAAGCCCACATATCCCACTGCTCTGTGCCCTACCTTCACCCATCCCTGCCTTATCCAGTCCTAACCTCACCCCACACACCTACCTCAGCCTTCCCTTTACCCTGTGCCGTCACTCTTGCTTTACCCTATTCCTTCTTTGCCCCATATCCAGTTGTCTCATCCCTGCTTGACCCCATCCTTGCGTGTCTCTGACACCCCTTACAACATCTCCTCTCTCCCCAGGCATCTCCTGTGGATAACGGCCCCCGCCTGCCCCCTACAGAGCCAGTGCCCCCGTGCCTCGGCCCTGGGGGTCTGTACATCCGCCGTGCCCCCGCCTGGCCTGCTGCCTTCACCGATACCTCAGACACAGAGTGCTATGGCGACGGTGGGGGGCCAGGCAGTCCCCAGGGACCCTTCGTTGTGCCTCCTGCCCCGGCACACATTCTGCTGGAGGCTGGCAAGGACCCCAGCTTCCCCCGCATCACTGTGAGTGTCTCCATGTGTCCGTGTGGTGGTTGGATGGAGCTGAGGGGTGGGGACATGGGGATTGGCAGGGTGGTGCCAGAGGGGATGCTCAGCCCCCCCACCTCGCTCCTCCCTAGGTGCTGAAGCCCTACAAAGACAGCCCGGAGGTCCAGGGAAAGAAGGAGCAGCCCGTCCCCCAGCCTGCAGCCTCGTTGCCTTTTGGGGAGCCGTGCCCCACAGTGCTCAGAGACTACCCACACCCCACGGCATTGCCTCGGCCGGGTCAGCCCTGCTCCTCCAGCGCCTGGCCAGCCTCTCGGGCCCCCCTGCCAGCCTACAGCACCCACCTGCAGGGCCCCGCCGGCAGCTACACCACAGTCACAGCCACCGCTTCGGTGACGGTTGCCCTGCACCCCACGCTGCCTGGCTCCTACCCCAGCTTTGGCACCGAGACAGACAGCCTGGAGGAGCCCAGCGCTGTGCCTGACTCCTTTGAGATGCAAAGCCTGGGACGCCATGGGGCAGGCACCCGGCGCTAGGTGAGCTGGGGGCACGATGCCCATGTACCCCCTTGTCCCTGGTGCCAGCTGCCGCAACAGTGGCCTCATGCTGCAACAGTGCTACTGGGTGCAGGTGCTGTTGCATAGCATAGGGCTATGGTTTGGGTTTGGGGGACCCAGCTGACCCCCTGCTGTCTCCCCGCAGGTCACCAGCTCCATGGATGGCACCCAGGCTGGCAGCTCCCAGCGTGGCACAGAGGGTGCAGAGCGGGCTCGCCCGTGTTGTGCTGCTAATCGCCCCAGTGGCGATGCTCCGGTCTCAGCCGAAGAGGATCGGCCCCCCCGTAGCCCCACACCCAGGCTTGGCAGGGCAGGCTGGCATTCCTATGCAAGCTGTGTGCAGGCCACGCTGTGCCAACAGGGCCGTGTCTCCCCACGTGCCTTGGGGTCACCCTGCGCCTGTGCTCCCCAGAAATGGAAGCACTAACTCCCCCTCTGTTTCTGGAGCTGCTGGCACAGGGGGCGCAGCGCCCGGCCCTCTGCCCTGCCACCTCCCTCCAGGGGGCCACTGCCTGCTCCCCATCACCTCCTCCTGGGACCCCCCCCCCCGGCCACCTGCTGGGCTGCCTTACCCCTGGTGCCCCCCTGCCCGATATGGCAGGTGCCCCGGAGCCGTGGGCAAGGCCCAGGATAGGCATCCCCCACCTTTATTTATTTGCAAAGGGAAACTATCTATAGAGAGATATATATTTTTAAGCTTATTTTAAAAGATTTATTTCTCAGCCGAGGGCCTTGTCAGGCTGCCTGGGGTGGGGTAGCGAGGGGCAGCCCCATCTCCCCCCACCCTCTCTGTGCCTCAGTTTCCCTACCAGTGAGCACAGGAGGGACAGAGCTGGGGGCCGTGCCGGGGAGCCTATTGCTGGATTTGGGGGGGGGGGGGGGGGGGGGGGGGGGGGGGGGGGAGGGGTCCTTGGGGTGCTCCTCGCTGTGCCAAGCCCCTGCGATGTCCCACCATCACAGCTCTGCCCGGTGTAGGGCACCCACACTGCCACCGGCCTCATCCAGCTGGGAAAGCAACTTTCTTGCCCCGTGCCCATGCAATGGGGCCGTCTCCCCCCGCCAACCCCCATCCCCATCCCGGGCACCGTCCGCGCCGTTACCCAGCACTTTAACTCCAGCGGTGTTGCTGTGCCCACTGCCCTGGCCCCCTGACACTGCCGCTGTGCTGGGGTGGCCCTGGGGTCCTCGTCCCCGTGCCAGGCGTGGGCACGGTGGGCAGCCCCCCCCCCCCCAACCACGCCATCTAAGTTATTTATATCAAAGAGAGCAAAGGTTTATTTTTGTAGTTTGTACAGGCGGTAGTGGGGACTGAAGGTTTATTTTTAAAGAGTAAATATATATATTATATATAAATTATGCGCTGCGTCTGACCCTGCCTCCTGGGGGGCACAGCTCGGGGGGGTGGGATGAGATGTACACAGCTGTGTGCGCAATGGGCTGTGCAAAGCGGGGCGGTGGTGGTGGTGGGGATTTCGCAGCCCAGGCAGTGCTGGACGTGGGGCCGGGCGCTGCCTCATGCCCTGCTGAGCCCCTTCTCCATCTCCGCCATGCGGGGGCCCTGGTGCGCTCCTGTAGCACAGCCCTGCTGCCAGCGGAGGGCAGCACTGCCCCAGGGAAGGATAGGATGCGGCTGGGATAAGGTTCAATGGGGGCTCATCCTGTGCCCCCACCCCATCCTTGGGCTGCCCGAGCCCCGCACCAGGACGATCCTCCTATCCTGCTCCGAATCTGTCAGGCGGGGAAAAAAGCGCTTTATTGCTGCTCCAGGAGTGCTCGGCACCTAGCAGGGGGCGCTGCTGCTCCAGGGGGGGCAGGAGGGAGGCACGGCCCCTACTTGCTGTGTGGGTCCAAGTGGCGGTGGTGGTTGCGGGGCCGTGTGCCGTGCCGGGGCCGACAGAGGTGGGAGGGCACCCCGCTTCCATGCCGCAGCGCGTGGGACCGCCAGGCTGCCGCAATGCTATCCACCTGCCCAGATGGGGATGTCAGTGCGCGTACCCCAAACCAGCCCCGTGGCATCCCCAAGAAGCAACGGGGCACCCCACAACTCACTGGGATGAGCAGGTCGCGCTGGTTTTGGCTCTCCAGCGTTGCCAGCTCGCTGGGTGCCAGCAAGGGCAGGCGCAGCTCCTGCACGGGCAGAGTGGCCACCTCGGGTACCGGGCGCTCCAGGACAGCCTATGGGCCATGAGGGGTGGATGGTTGGAGCAGACACTGGGGGGGGTTTGGGAAGGTGCCCCCCGTGCTGTACTCACCGAGCTGACGTGCGCCCACTCCCGCACGGCTTGCACCAGGTCCAGCTCATCTGCAGCCAGGTGGTCGCTGCGCAGCACCCGTGCCAGCACCGTGTCAGACAGCTCGTGGAAGCCCCGTGTCCGCACCACTGCCTGCGAGTGCGCTGCTTAAACCAGCACCCACCTACAGCCCTCGCGCCAACCCTGCCTGGCCCCTCAGGACCTCCCCCAGGCCATCCCCCAGCCTGGCTTCCAGCACCTTCTCCCAAAAAAGCATTTCCTCCCCAGCCCCAGCCCCAGCATCCTTGTTTCCCCATTCCCCTACCCCATGCCGTGTCCCCATTTGCTCCGTTTCCCCCTGTAGCCATACCATGGTGTAGCTCTCAATGAACGCCAGGCAGTGCTGCTGGAGATCTGCCTGCCCGTAGGTCACTGCAGCCTGTGGAACAGCAGGGACACCCGTGAGGGCCCCCAGGGCAGGAGGGACCGCCCCCAAAGCCCTACGGAGAGTCCTCCCCATGCTGCCAGCCCTGAGGTGCTCTCAGGGACCCAGGTAAGGAGAGCAGCTCTGTGCAGGGTGCCAGCACGTGGGGACAGGGCACCAACTCTTAGCCAGCCCAAGGCAAAGGGTTTGGTGGCTCCAGCCAGCCTCAATTCTAAGCAGAAACACCCAAGCTCCCACAGTCACTCACAGACATCACCAGGCCCTAGGTGGACATGAGGTTGGCCCATCCTCATCTTTTCTCACCAAGGCTCAAGGTTGGCACGTGGCCCTCTGAGGTGTACCCCACGTGCCTCCATGCAGCCTGCCCTGTAGCCACCATTCTCTGCTGCAGCAGGAATCTGGGGGGGCTTTTATCCTCCCCTGGGGCAAAGCTTACCCCTAGGCTGGCTCTGCCCGTCTGTACCCTTCTCAGATCATCACAGCATGTCCTCGTCCCCTTGCAGTGACAGTCTGTGCATGTGGGGTATGTGGGATCTCACAGTGTCACCTCCCCCACGACCTCTGGGACCAGAACTAACGCAAGCCAGTGGGCAGAGCAAAATGTTTACTTCAGGTTTGTTTTGTTCTGGGGTTTTGGGGTTTTCTGATTCTTTCCTCTGAGCTCAATTTAGCTCTGTTTATGCCACGGTGGTCAGGTACCACGTGGGACGGGAGCTTCTGCTCACCAGGGCCAGCATCTCACCCAGGGGCATTGCTTTGGTGGTGCCTGTAGGATCAGGCCTGGGTGCGTGGGGTATATCATCTCCCACCCTTGCCATAGGAGCACGAGGCAGCACTCCCACCAAGCAGTCACGGGGCCTCCCAGCTACTTCTGGGTGGCCCAAGTCTCAGCAGAGTTTTGGGAAATGGTCCCAAAATCCATCCTGGGGAATTTTATCTGGCCCTATGGAGGGGAGCATGGTCCTGGGGACATTGAGCTGTGGGGCTGTGGTGGCCCACACCAGTGTGACATCCCCAAGGGACAGGGCAGCAGCTGCGTAGGAGGGAAGGGGAATCCTGCCCCGTCAACCAGCTCAGACCCCAAAATAGCAGAGTTATTTTTACCCTCTGTGACACTTCTTGGGAAGTTGTCACTGGCTTTTCCCTAGCACTGCAGGCTGATCCTCACCCTGCAGGTGGCCCACAGCCCACATGGGGGACCTGAGCACCATCTCTGCTGGCCACATCAGAGCCAGGTACCACTTACCTGCAGGGCCTCGCAGACCTGCTCCACACTCAGCGTGTCCTTAATGAACTCCACACAGAGCTGCAAGGTGAACGGGAGAGTGGGCAGGCAGAGCAGGGACCTCAATGCCATCCCCATGATGCTCAGCATCCCGAGCCCCCAGGTACGGGACATTGGATAGGGGGAGGAGGTGCCTCCAGCCCCATGGGGTTTGTAAAGTATGGGATGGGATGAGGGAAGAGGGTTTGTGGCAGAGCACTTGGGCAGAGATTCAGCTATGGAGAGAACCTGTGACGATCAAACCCCGGCCAACTACACCTCCTGGGGAGGGTCACCCAACTTTGGCTGTGATCCAGTACTGCCATGGGGACACTGTTGATGTCCCCATCTGTGGCTGCTGGGTGACTCCAGCTCTCCCTGCTTGGAGAGGAGCATCTGTGGCTGCAGCTCAAATGCAGGTGGGACACAGCCAGAGGGGCTCCCTCCTGCCCACCCCAGGGACATAAGCCATGTGGGGACAGAGGCAGTTCAGGGCCCCGGGAAACCCAAAGTGATGTGATCTGTGGGGAGGAGCCATCTGCTGTAGCAGAAGGGCCCTGAGTCATCCTGCAGCCGGGGACAGAGGCAGGGGCTTCCCTGGCCATCACTTGGTCGCTTGATCCCCACCTTCACACACATCTACCAATGAAGGCACTTGCTCTGGGGATACCCTTGCTGGATGGTGCAGATCCCCAGCTCTACACCTCACACCTCTGCCCACGCGGTGCCACGGCTAGGGTCTTGCTGAGCAGGTCATTATGAAATACGAGCCTGCTCTGGCAGCTCTCACATCCTCAACAAGCTCCTTCCCCGCCGCACTGCCGAGGGAGGGGAAGTCCGGCAGTGATGTGTGGGTCACGCGATAGGCCCAGCCATAATTCAGGAATGACGTGTCCCAGCTGCCCAAAGAGCTCCCTCCCCTTGTCCCGCTGCCCATCCATCTGCCTGACTGCATCCCTAATGGAGCCCACCAGCTCCCACCACTCCATTTTGCATTCTGCTGCCTCCCCAAGGCCTCCCAGCCCACAGCGGCCCTGAAGGGTGTCCAGTGCTCCCCAGAGTGGGACTTTCCCAACAACGTCCTCCTGACATAGCCGGAAGGCACCCGAGAGCATTGGGGCTTTCCTACCGTCCTTTGTGGGGTGGGAGATACGTGGTCCCATGTCCTACCAGGGGATTTCCCCCAGCTCTGGCTGTACTGGGGTGCTCCTCAGCATGGGTGCATAGAGGACTTACTATTCCAGGTCTAAGCAGGGTCATACCTTGCACAGGTCCTGCAGGCCGTACTCCACCGATGAGGTCAGCACCTCCAGCACCTATGGAATCACAAAATCACAGAATGCCCCAAGCTGGAAGGGACCCACAAGGATCAGAAGGCAACTCCTGGCTCCACGGCGGACCACTCAAATCCTATATCTGAGAGCACCGTCCCCTTGAATTCTGGCAGCATGGGGCCATGACCACTGCCACGGGGAGCCTGTTCCATGTCCATCGCCTTCTGTTACAGAACTATTCCCTGATATCCCAACACATGTATATGTGTAAAACTCATATACATACACTGGGCATAGCAGCTCAGGGACCACAGGGATGTATCCGCCTTTGTCTATGAAAGCTCTGGGCTAGGAATGTTGGGGAGAGGGACTGCTGCAAGATAGGACAAAAATGGAGCTTCTCCTCTCTGATCTATCCTATCATCTGATATCCCAAGGCACCTGGGGAACATGACACCTCACAGTGCTGTGCTGAGGCTCCACACACTCATTGCACGGATGGCCATCCCCTCCCTAGGAGGGACAAAGCTCCCCTCCACCCATTAATCCCCCCATGCATCCCCCCCCATCCCCACTCACAGTGTGGCTGTTGAGGGTGACGCTGTTAGTGTAGAGGAACTCAATGACAGCTAGGAAGACTTCTGGCTGTACATTGCCCAGGATGAAGGGTCCCTGGGGTGGGACACTGCTGAGGGGGTCCTCATTGCTCGTCAGCATCCCCCGGAACGCCTGGCAGCGGCACGCCAGCACACAGCGATGTGCAAACACCTGCTGCTGCTCCCGGCCCACCACGAACGTCACATCACTGCTGGGGAGAGAGGATCATGAAGAACAGGGAGAACACAACCCCAGGGCTGGGACAGGGCACAGGGTGGTGGCTTCGGTGGGGAATGGGCACTGTGTGGGTTTATTGTGAGGCATGGGGTCACACTGCCTCCCTGATTCCCCCAGCCCCACAGCCTTTGTGCATCGCGCTGGCTACAGTCCTGTTGTCTCCCTGTCCTCTGTTCTGCTCTTCTCCAGTTCCAGTAGGGCAGCAAACCTGACCCCCACAGTGATCCACTGCAGATGAGGACACCTGGCCCATCCCAGGTCTGGAGATGTGAGCAGAGCCCTACGAGTCCTCCATAAATCCAGCAGCAAAGTGGACTGAATAGACTTCTCCATGGTTGCAATCTACGGGGCAAGGAGGAGGAAACGGGATGTGGAGTGCAGGCTGTGAGCGATGGGATGGAGGTTGCAAGCCATGGGGTGCAAGATCTGGGTGCAGGATAGAGAATGAAGGATGCATCTGGTGCAGGATGAAGGTCGGGGGGTACAGGGGGCAGATTTGGGGTCACAGAATGCAGTACAAAAGCTGGAGGATGCAGGGTGTACGATGTGGTCCGGGGATGGCCAGAACCCCTCAGCCACTTCCCTGGCACTAGGGTCTGTGGGGTTTTCACTGGGATTTCTCTTCTGGGTGGCCAACACAGGATTTCCTGTGATAACGCTGATGTTTCTGCCAGGTTTTGGCATGAGATGGGCAAAGGGGACCACACAAGTTGGCCACCCAGCTCCACTCTGGGCAGGAACACTGCCAGGGCCCCTGTGGGGCTGTCCCCTGCCCTATGGCCATGGGGTGCCAGCAGAGGTGTGATAGGAAGCACGGCTGAAGCCAGAATGGAGAAAGAGCAGATACAGGAGTGGGGAACGGCACAAAAGCCATGCGGAAGCCATGCACGTCCCATAGGCTGCCAGGAGCCTCCCAGGGGAAGGCCTCGGCATGCTGGAGGGGAAGATGGAGGCCCCCCGGCCTTCCCCCTCACCTGAACTGGGGGTTGTTGACCAGGGAGCGGAGAGCAGCGGTGAAGGCGGCCGCCTCACCATGCAGCCGGGCCGAGCAGGAGCGGGCCATGGGGAGGACGGCGGAGGAGGAAGGCGGGGAGGAGGCAGGCCTGGGGAGGAGGCCGCGGCGTCACGGCCCATTGCTAGGGAAACGGGCAGGCGGGCGGCTGGGCTGGGAGAGGCATGGGGGCCGAGTGAAGGGGAGGCAAGTGGGGAAGCCCACCCTTGAGCGTGCTCTGCAGCCCGTGGGTCTGCGTAGGAAAGCGGTGAATGCAGGCAGAAGGAAAGGAGCTGAGTCCAGCTGCCGGCGTGCTTGGCAGCGCGAGCCAGCAGCAAGCTATAAATACCTCCGCCAACAGATAGATACACAAAGGCCGTCTCCACTTTCCCCAAATAGATCTGCAGTCGGGGCAGACAAAGGCGCATTGATGGGGAGGCCGGGGCGTACCAGCTGGGCTGGGCTCCACGCAGGGAGAAAACCCCACTCGGCTTCCAGCCAGAGCTGCCCCAACTCGGGGCACGGGTGCAGCAGGACCCCCAGCACAACGTGGGGCTCGGCTGCCCCACTGCTGTGCTCAGTGGGTGCCCAGCCCCGGGTGTCTTGGGAGAAGGGGTGCTTGGGGATGAAATCTGGGGGAAAAAAAACATCAAACCTTCATGCAGCTGACAGCGGGGTTCACGCAGCTTTTCTCCATCACAAGGTGGTTTTTGGGGTGTCCAAGAAGAGAAGGCAATGCTGCGGGGCAATGTGTCCCCAGTCTGGCTGCAGTCCAGGCTGCAGCTGGCAGCGAGCTGTGGGGGAAATGGGACAATGGGGCTGGGCAGGCAGCAGGAAACAAAGAGTTACGGTGCCATGGGGAGTTTCAGTGTCACGTAGCAACCCTTCACGCTTCAGGAGCTGAACAAGCTGCAACCCCGGGGGACAGGTGGGTTCTGGGCAGCTGAGGGGCGAGTGGGAGTTGAGAATTCGGGGGGGGGGCTAGAGGAGGGGCTGCTTGCCCAGGGCAACGGTCTCAGAGATTCTTCTCCCCTCCAGACCGCCCGTATGGCTGAGCAGCCATCCCTAGAACTGGCGCCATCCACGCAGGTGACAGCTGAAGATGGCACTGAAGCCCCTCAACCCCGAGCCACCCGCCGTGGCTCCCAGCCCACAGCCCCAAGCCGGGGCGCAGAGGAAGGCAAAGCCCCGCAGCTGCTTTCCCGTCGCAGCTCCGTGCTCAGCACCCTGCTGGGCCCCCCAGGCAGCCGCCGCAGCTCTCTGGGGGCAGCCCCGGGGGGCAAGAGGCCCTCTGTGGGGCCCTGGCTCCTCCACAGCCGTGTGAGTTTCACAGGGCTCCCACTTTTCCAACCCATTCCGGAGACCCACCTGGAAAACACCTACAGGATGAGGCCGGAGGAAGGCTGCAGGTTCAACGCAGGGCGGGTGCAGCGGGTGCTGGAGGGAGCCCTGGCAGGGGTGTTGGGAGGCACAGCCTACAGCCCCCAGGGCAGCACGGTGCTGGTGCAGAGCCTGGCTGAGCTGCTGCGGAGCCGGGCAAAGGAGGTGGTGCCACCCCGCTACAAGCTGGTGTGCCATGTGCTGCTGGGCCAGCAGGGCCAGCAGAGCATGCTGGTTGCCAGCCGGGCACTCTGGGACCCTGAAAGCGATAGCTTCGCCTCTGCCTCTTTCTGCAATGCCTCACTCTTTGCTGTTGCCACAGTGCATGGGGTTTACTTTGAGTAGAGGTCACCTCCCCCAACTTGTGCTCCACCTGCAGCCCTACAGGGCTAGTGCAAATAAATAACTTTGCACTAGGCCTGGCCTTCACTGTGTAGATTTAATGGTGGGGCATGTAGGGAGCAGAGCGAGGATGCTTGGATGCTCCTTGGTTTGGTAGGCACACTGCAGCTTGCAAGACAACCCACGCTGCAGGAACCACAACTCCAAATTTGGATTCCGCTTCTTTATGCCAGAGGTCAGTGCAGGCAGCAGACCAGGGCTGTGCCACGGGAGGACACTGAGCAGCCCAGCCCCTTTCCCACACTGCAGGCTGCTCCCAGGAAGAGATGGCAGCAGGTGACAGATCATGTTCAAAGCAAGGCTGCAGAGCAGGATTAAGTCCCTCCTCTTTCCTGGCTTCACTCCCAGCTCACATCCCATTGCATCAGGCAGTGCAGAACATACCACAGCCCTCAGCTGGGAGTCACTCCCCCTGCTTTCCCCAGAACTGATACACTGGGAGATCACACACCAGCAAAAGGCAGTCTTCCTTCCAGTCCCTACCTCAGCATCTAGACCCTCTACCAGATCCCACCACCTTCAGTTCCCTCACCTTAACAGCACTAGGCTCACCAGAAACAGCCCTGGATGTTCTGCTCCACAACCTTGAGAAGCCACAAGCATTTTATCTCCTAAAACCCAACACCAAACAATGTGAGAACAGATTGCCTTTACACAAATAAGGGTTTTAATGAGGTAAGTCAGGGACAGGGGAGCTGCACATGGACAGACCAAGAAGAAAATAAATAAATTCCATATAAATAAGATGCATAAATAATCCCACCTGGCAGAGACTGCCTTGAAACAGGAAACCTGCCCTTAGCTTACAGCCATACAAGGGCTTCTTGAGGCAAGCCCACAGATCCCTTCCCCCTGCCCTCTACCAAACCTCACATTGTACCAGAAAATTCAAAACTGGGGAGCAGCTGGAGCCCAGCTCAGCCCCCTCCCTAGTGTAGGGGTTGTGGAATGGCACGAGTCAACCCATGCACCCCGGCAGGGCAGGCATCACCCTACACCCCTGTTCGTCCCTTGGAGGGCACCTGCTCTACCCTGCAGCACCAAGCCTTGAGCTCAGGGCCATGCAGAGGGCAAGACAGTGATTGCCTGTAGCCAGGGAGCAGCACGGATGTCCAGACCCGCCAGAGCCACATCCACATGTCTTAGATCGGAGTCCAGCTGAGCACCACAACAACTCCCATCCCATGGGAGGGCAAGAGGAGACTCTCTACGTCCTGAGAAGGTCTCCAAAGCCCCGCGCTAGGCATCAGCCCACTCCTGGAGGAGCTTGAGGATGTATCGGAGGCAGTGCTGGAGCTCAGGTGAGCAGCCCAGCTCCTGGATGCTGCACAGCTTGTAGGTGTAGGAGTTACGCTCCCGGTTGATGTAGGTGACGAGGCATGAATGGTCAGGCTTGCTGATGATCACCTTGGTGTGGTCATTGTAGAAGTTCACCTGGGAGACAGGTGGGGCTCAGTTTAGCTCACACCTCCTGCAGCACAGCTCCATCCCAGCTCCCACCACACTTCCTGCCTCAACCTGCTCCTCCTCCCCAACCTGCCCGGGAGCAGCCCCACAGCAGGAATGCACTGGGGCACCTGACCAAAGTGTCATGCCTCCCAGGGGACTGGATGGGCTGTGACACCAGAGCAGCATCCCACACCTTCAGATGGGCCTCTGTATTCAGGCTGCGGTGGTCAAGATCTAACCCAGTGCAGGAGTTCCCTGCTGGCTTCTTCCCCACAGGTGCTATGGCATCTCCGCTGCACATACCTGAAGGGTGCCATTGCTAAAAAGCATGAGCAAAGCCTGGTCAGTCTTCACCCACTGCAGGAGGAGTAGGGCTGGCTGTCCAAGGTCATCTATGCTAGGCAAGTCACCTCCCTTAGAGAGAAAGGTCTGCATAAGTCATTGGTCCCACATTGTCACCAGGGTGTGCATAGCCAAATCACTGCAAACACCCACTGGTGTCTCTGCTAGCAGGACACAGCTCCTGGGAGCCTGTCTGGCCATACTCACATGGCACAGTCACATCCCAGTGTCCAACCCAGTGTCCCAGCACTCACCTTCATGAGATGCTGCTCCATATAGGATGCAAAATAGCGCAAGACACTCATCTGCCCACGCAGCTGCTCAGGGACAGCGGATACAGGGAATGCAAAGTGCTTGCTGTTGGTTGGGTTGTAATGCACTGTCCTGGTGGAGAGCAGAACATGAGTTTCAGGGCCACCCAGCACCAAACCACCCTGGGCACAGCCTTCCCCCACCCCCTCCTACCCACGGGGGCACTGCTTACTTGTGGTTGGGGGACAGCATCATGTGCGTGCCGTTGTTGAAGAGGACCCCAATGCTGTGGTTGGAGAGCTGGTAGCCAAAGCCATACTTGTTGGAGTAGTCCACCCACTTGCTCACCCAAACAAACTGCTCATGTCGGGCCAGGGAAGCCGGGTTTCTCTCCGCTGGTAGAGAGGAGCAGAGTGAGCAGAGCAGGCAACCCCTCCCCAGCTCCTTGCCTTAGGGTCAGGCTGTATTCAGGGTAGCCAAAGCAGCACCCATGCCCACATCCCACTAGCTCAGCAGGTTTACCTGGGGGCATGCAGGAGAGGCAGGTGCGCAGGAGCTGCACAGCAGACTCAATGATGGCGGAGGTGGTGATGCAGTCTTCAAAGGCTACAGAATAGAAGGTGACAGGCTGTGAGTCAGCTGGCCCCGCTATCAGTCAGGGCAGGGCAGAAAGCCCATGCTGGGACAGGGAGGAGCTGCTCACCCTCACAGCTGCTGGCCATGGTCCCACGGACAGAGGGGGACGTGGACTTGCGGGACGTCTCCTCTACCAGCGTCTCCACAGGGCTGGAGCCGGCACTGCAGCAGGACACAGGGGTGGCCTGGGGAGGGGGAGGACCTGATTAGCACCATGCTGCTGACCCCATCCAGGGGTGGGAGTGTGAAGGGACCCGGGGCTGCTCTCACCTCATTCCCCTCCACTGCCTTGCAGCTCATCTGCCGGCAGATGGACGTCTTCACCAGCCCAGTGACCAGCTTGGAGATGTCATCCTTGTCTTCCAGAGAGCCCTTCTTGGCTGAGGAGAGAGCACACCGTGAGTGTATCACAGGGAATAGGGACATCTGGGCCACCCCTCCCCACAGCACAGCCCATGGGGTGAGGATGGTGTCAGGCTGCCGTCTCCCACTTTCACTTCCCCATTCTCACGGGGCATGGGCTGCCCAGGAGGAACTGCCCAATGGGTTGCAGCATGTTGTCTGCTCACGGGGTGCACACCCCAGCAAGCCACCAGCAACGGAAGGGCAGGGACAAGCCAGCATGTGCTGACCCCGGGTAGGGGGACACAGAGACCCACCCCAAGTCTCCCTGGAGAACAGGACATACATCTCCACGGGTAAAAGGGTCACCTGGAGGCTTTTGAATACACTCACCCTTAGGTTTCTTCTTCCTAAAGAGCGTCTTGGTGACTTTAGCAAACAGACTCTTGGCTGGGTTGGGGGCACACAGCTCTGGAGCCATCACGCAGCTGCTGGGAGGGAGCTTCTCGGGTGTGTAACCCTGCAGGGAGGTCATGGCAGAGGGTTGATTTCCATACACGCGAAGCAGCTGCCAGGGGCTGACTGCAGCCCTCCTGACAGCAGCTTGCATTTCCGACCAGCCTTGGCTCTGGGCCTGGCATTGGGTATCAGCCCTATGGGATATCCTATGGGATAGGGCAGCAGGGAGCACGGCAGATCCCTTGAATCCTCTGCTGGCATTCGGGCAGCACAGCTTTCTTTGTTAAAAGGCACTCAAGGACATCACCCCAAACTCCATGCCAGCAGCAGCCCAGCCCCAAAGCCTCATCCCAGGGTCACAGCAGGACTCCTTCACACTCACCTTGAAGAACTCATGGTCCAAAATCTCATCGAGTGTGAGGCGGTCCTGGGGGTTGCGCTTGAGAATGCCAGCAATGAGGTGCCTGGCAGGCAGCGAGAGGAAGGTGGGCAGGATGTAGTCCACTTGCTTGATGTACCTATAGGTCTCCTTCAGGTCCAGGGTCTCAAAGGGAGGGTTCCCACACAGCAAGGTGTACCTGGGAGGGGACACACGTGCCACTGTCATCCTCCCTCTGGGTTTGTGACTCAGCAGCACTCGGAGCAAGGAAATTACCGGTGTTCAGCTGCCACACCTGGCTGGGAACACCACTTCCAGCCTGGGCATATCCGGCCACGCTTCCTCTTAGCAACTGTTTGGGGCAACAGGAGAGGAACGTGGAGGCTGGGGACAGCTCTGCTGCCCTGCCCCGCTGCAGGAAGCCGAGCAGGAAGCCTGCGGGCTGCGAGGGACTCGAGTCACTGAGGTGATCGTTCCCCATACAAACAAGCCAGCAGCTGCCACCAACCACCAATACTTTCCGCTGTTTACAACACTCAGAGTGTGACGAACACCCTGTATAGCAGAGCTCAGCACGGCACAGCCTGCTGCCTGCAGCTCTCAGCCCCCGAGCACTGTCGCAAAGCGGGGTCCTCTCCTCCCTCTGCCTTTTGGCAGGAGGCAAAAATGCCATGGGACCTCCCTCCTTGGAGCACCCCAGAGCCCTGCCTGCCCCTTCCCCATGTACTTACATAACACAGCCCAGCGACCACACGTCCGACTCGGGGCCGTGCCCCTGCCGCAACAGCACCTCAGGGGCCAGGTAGTTGGGGGTCCCACATATTGTCCTGTGAGCAGACACTCGGTCAAGAGCACGCTCTTATCCTCCCACTTTCCCGACCAGGAGATCCAGCTGGCAGCCCGTTTCCAACCCCCCCCCCCACCCCCGACTTCAAGCTACCCCCAGCTCCCAGGGCTCAGCAGCAGCTGCTCCCAGCAAGCTGCTGGGAATAACTTGTCCTAGACACAGCACGGAACAGGGCCTTTGTGTCCCAGCCTGTGCACCCGGCCAGCACAATGGCCATAGCGAGCGCATTGTTCTCCCTGCAGGCTGCAGGCACGCTCTGGAGGAGCCACAAAGCCCCCAGCCCCCTCTCCTTGTCTGCAGCTGGGGTCCTGAGGCCGCCCACACCCCATAGCCCAGGGAGCCATAGGAAGATGACAGAAGTCTCAGACTTACTTCTTCTTCTGGTCAGAGGCATCCTGGTAGGCAGCCAGCCCAAAGTCCCCCACTTTCAGCTCCATGTTCTCATTGATGAAGAAGTTGCCTGGGAGACAAAGGGCAACGTATCACTCCTGGCTCCTTCAGGGCAGCCCCGCACCACTCCATCCATGCCGTGCCACTCACCCAACTTGAGGTCCCGGTGCAGGATGCCCTTGAGGTGGAGGTATTTGAGGCCTGAGATGATTTGTTTGAGGTAATAGCGCACTTCGGGCTCCAGTAGAGTGTGGCGGGCCTTCCAGATGTGGGCCAGTGACTGTGGGGGGGAAAAGAAGTCAGCATGGTGATGGGGGGGGGGGGGCACATGGAGCAGGTAGGGGCACTTCTTCCAGGAACTGCACAGTCACTGTGCTGGGATCATTGAGTTCCTTGCAAGGCTGAGGCTGCTCAGCACCACCAAGGGAACCCCTGGATTTATGGGGGCCACACTGGGGCTCCAGGCTGCCAACAGGCAGCTTAAGAACTCACAGCCTGCGGTGCCCCCAGTGCCATAGAGAAACACACTGCAACCGGGCGGGATTGGCTCGGGTGGGTGATGGAGTGAGAAAGAAGCAGAGCACTAACATGGCACCTCAGGACCCAGAACGTGGGGGCTGCCCCAGCCCTCACCTTCCGACTGCAGTGCTCCAAGAAGATGTAGATGCTCTCCGCATCCTCAAAATAGTGGGAGAACTTGACGATGTGCTTGTGGTGCAGGTCACGGTGCAGCTCGATCTCATTGGTGATCTGGAAGGGAGCAGCAGATGTGAGCAATGCAGGGCACCCAGCCAGCACACCCCCAGCTCCCCACCGGCACCAACGCCCACCTTCTCCCGTTGGTGGGGTTTAGCCACCCGGCTGTGAGGGATGACCTTCACGGCATAGGTTTTGTTGCTGGAGAGGTCCGTCATCTCATAGCATCGTGCAAAGCCGCCCTGCAAGAGGAAAGGCACACAAGGACAGGTGAGAGGCAGCCTTTCTCCTCCTCCTCCTCCTCGCTGCTGGGTCACCCACTAAGATCTGAACTGCGATGCTCTCAAATAGGGATTTTCTCAACTCAGTTCCTGTAAGACCTCCACGGTGTTTGTGTTCCCACCACCACCGAACTCCGCGATCTTTCCCGATGCCGGCTCACCCGGAAAGCCCTACGCAGGGCACGGGGGAGCGGAGGCCAACGAGAGCGGCACGCCGGAGACAGGTTTTTCCTGCCGTGATGTCAGCCTCGAATCTGCACACTCAGCTGCCGGGCCGGGAACAGGCAGCCGCCTCCCACACACGGCTCTCAGCGGGAGTTAAAGTTGCATGTGCCGCAGCGGCCCTGGGAAGCGGGGTGGGAACCGGCGGCCCACGCACGGCCCCGCGGGGCGACCCGAAACCGATGTGCGCTGCGATAGATAGGCGGGGGCCGGCCCGGCTGATCCACCGCTCCCGGAGCTCCGAAACGGAGGGGACTCGCTCAGCCCTCTCTCCTCCGAACCGGGCGGTGGCTCCCGGCCGCATCGAATCACGGCGGATCCCCCCACGACCCCCACTCCGATCGGTACCTTTCCCAGCAGGCGGCCCTTGCAGTAGGAGCGGCCGGAGAGCGGGTCGGTGATGATGCGGGTGGGCTCGGCCGGCCGGGCCGACGGCGGTGCCGGGGTGGGAGCGGGCTGTGCGGGGAGGCAGGTGGCGAGGAGCGGGGGAAAGAGGCCGGCGTGCTCCATGGCGCGGCTCCGGGGCTGCTCCTCCGCCACCGCCGCACCCCGTACACGTGGCCCCGCAGCCACCGCGCGCTGTCGTTACCGCGCCGGGGATCCCGCCCGGCTTTATCAATGGACGCGATGACATCACCCGTACGACCACGCCCCCTCCGCCCGGCCTCGGCCACGCCCCCTCCGCGTTCTTAAAGGGGCAGCGGCACGCAACCAGGCGGGAGGTCCGTGGCTATGGCGGGGCGCACGCGAAGCCCCCTCCTCGTGTGCATCCGGGTGGGATTACAGAGCCGCATGTTGGCTACGGGTCTTGGCTTCTTGGATGTAGGCCCCAGAGCCCCCTCACACTGAGGGTGAGGGGTCACAGCCCACCCAAAGTAGGGCGCTGGAGTCGTGGGACAGTGGAAGGAGGAGGTGGGCTGTGCAGCCACGCCGTCCTTTGGGCAGACACCGTACTGGTATGCTTTTCCCTGGCCTGTGCACAGCCCCGTACCCCAGTGGCCTTCACACTGTCCCCTGTGACTGCACACAGTGGCCAGTTCAGGATGGGGGCCACCCATCCTCACCCCCCAGCTCCTGGGCACCATGGGTCCGAGTTTGGCAATACTGACCCCATGCACACTGGTGACTGTCAGGGCAGTGTGTCACCAAGGTGTTACTCTGTAATGACCCTAAGGAGGACACATCCCTGTGTAACCCCGAATAGGCCAAGGAGGAATGTGGGGCGGCAGGAGTGGCCAGAAACCCGTGTACCCTCCACCCTGGGTCAGCAGTGTTGCAAAAGCCCCTGTAAAGCAGATCCCGCTGTCTTCCCCTGCTCAGGGGAACCGTGTTCGTGTCCCCCGTGCTGTGCCTCAGTTTCCCCTCTGCTCCCTCGAGGCAGCTCAGGGCTCCACTCACTGATGCTTGTTGTGCTCCCAAGCATGCTGAAGATTTGACACGATCACTTCTGCACAACCGGCGCCCCGCGTCCTTCAGGATGCTGCAGGCAGGCCGAGCAAACCCTCTTTGGGGGGAGAGTTGAAGGGATCCGAATCTGCTCCCTTTTCTCTCAGGTTTCAACCTTTCGCAGAGGAAACACGTGCCCACGCTCTGCCTGGCAGCAGACACGGGTTCTCCCTTTGGGGAAACTGATGGTTTCCACCAGGGCCTCAGGGCTCCCTGTGTGCGGTGGCGTCACGGGGCACCTCTGGTTTTCCGACGGAGGCCCCAGCATGGGGCTCCCCAGGCAGAGCCTTTGGTGGCAGCGCGGGGGCGGGGGCACCCGGGAGTGCAGGGAGGCCCCAGGGACCTGCAGGGATCGACTGCGGTGTCTCCCGCTGAGAGCCACACGTCTGGGTGGGCTCAGGGACACGAGTGGGTGCCCACGTTCCCCCATATCCCCCCACGCCCCCACTGTGGGATGGATGGAGCTCAGGAGCTGCTCCTCCTCCACTTGCAGCTCAGCCCTGCGTGGTGCGTGAGAGCAAGAGAGCACCTCGGATGGGTGTTTTGCCAGGTGGGTAGGAGGAGAGCATGGGGTAACGGCAGCAGCCTGGAGAAGGGGAGCTCTGAGGCCATCTCTCTCCTGCCTGCAGCTGTTTGGTTGGAGATATGGGGAGGATAGAACCTCTTTAGAAAGGTTCCCCCCCCCCCCTCTGCCAAGGACCCCTCTGATGATGCTCAGTGGCAGCAGGAGCTGGGGAGCATAAATGTGTGGCTGCTGCACGGTGCACCAGGGTGTAGGAAGGACCCTGGAAGAGGGGAGCTGCCCAGGGTGTGTGACCTTCTCAGGAGCAGGGTTTTCCCCCTCCCTTGTCCTTCTCACTGTACAGACCGTGGGGCTGCAGCTGCTCAGGAGGAGGGGGAGGTGATGGAGCAGGGGAAGGAAGCAGGGCAAGCTGCTGGGGGTGTGCAGAGGGGAAGCTGCAAATCCTTCCTGCAAGGAGATGTAAAAGGACCCACATCCCTCCGAATTAAGGAAGCACTTAAATTTGGGGTGTGCAACGTGTGGCCCAAACTGGGCAGAGGAGCAGAACCCCCTCCTCCCCCCAGGCTTCAGCAGCGCTGTGCTACGTGCCTCAGTTTCCCCAGCTCCTCGGGGCTCTGAGCACACACACACAGTGTGGGGTATGGAATCCCCTCTCCAGTACTGCTTTTCCTGTGGGCTGTGCTGCTGTGTCCGAGCCGGGCACCTCCTTCCCATCCTGGGAGCTGTGAGGGTTGGAAGGAAATCGTAAGGAGCCCTGTGCTGGAAGGGTGTCCCTTTGGTCCCCATCCCACGAACATGTCCACCCACGGCAGCGGTGGGGGCTGCACCCCACACACGGGTGGGCACCAAATGGGATGGGTCCCGTCCTCCTCCCTGGGAGAAAGGGATTGGGCTGAGCCCGAAGTGGGTAAGGAAGGGGTTGGTGGGGCACACAGCCTATGGGGACGGGGAGAAGTTGGAAAGGTCTCTGCAGGCGGGGATGGATGGGGAGGGGTGTTTGAGTACGGGATTTTCGGGGTGGGCGGGAGAGCGGATGGGATGTAAGGGGCGGGGGGTCGGCACGGCGCTACCGGAGGGCTCGCAGTGAGCAGGAGCCCGGAGAGGGGCCGGAGCAGAGGGACCGAAGGCCGAGCACTGCTGGGCCGGGCCCGGGGGCGGTCGGGTTCCGGCGGGGCCACCCCCGCGGCGAGGCGGAGCCGGGCGGCGGCGGTGCGGCGTCGGGGAGCGCGGAGCGGCCCGGGGAGCATGGGGAGGGCGGCGGCAGGTGAGGGCGGCGGCTGCCGGGCGGGGGGACCGAGTGCCGGGAGGGAGCGGCGCTACGGGGCTGGGACGGGGTGCGGGGACAGAGCGTGGGGACGGGCGGAGGGACCGCTCCCCGCGCTGTCCCGCAGCGGGACGCCCATCTCCTACGCCCTCCCGCAGGCACCGTGGCCCTATTATGGGGCGGCCTCCTGCTCGCTGCCAGCTTCGCCCTAGAGCCGGCACCCGACGGCTGCAACTGCACCCACCCCGTGGACTTCCAGGCGTTCCTCACAGCTCCGCTCAACGAGAGCTGCTGCCTCAACTTCACCGGATCCAACGTCACCCACCTGGACTGGGGAGCTCTGGTGGCCGTGCGGGGGCTGCGCCAGCTCTACCTCTCACACTGCGGCATCACGGCCATCAGCAATGCCCAGGGAGTCCCCCCGGCCTTGGAGGTCTTGCACTTAAGTCACAACCTGTTGGAGAGCCTTCCCAGAGGCTTTCTGGAAGATGCCCCTAATTTGAAGGTCCTCTATCTGGATGGGAACCAGCTCCGGGAGCTGCCCGCGTCCTTCCTGAAAGCCTCCACCCAGCTCCAGGAGCTCCACCTGGGGTTCAACGCACTGACCTCCCTCCCCCCCAGCCTCCTGCATCCATCCCTGCTGCAGCTGCAGCTCTCCAACAACAGCTGGGAGTGCAGCTGTGCTCTGCTGGGTGCTCTGCAGGGCATCCCCAGCCTTCCTGCCCCTCTCACCTGCCATACGCCGGAGCGGCACCGTGGTGCGGAGCTGCAGAGCATCCCACGGGACGAGCTGTGCCAACAGCACCGCAGCCTCACCGCCCTCTTCGTCTGCCTGCCTCCCCTCCTCATCCTCGCAGCCATCACCTGCTGCTTCTGCAGGAGGAAGAGGAAAACCAACTACAGCCTTGGGAGCAGCCACACCGCCCCAGCAGAGAGGGGCAACGTGCCCACGTGCCCCGAGCCGCACCGCTACGTCCCCTATGAGCCAACCACTGCCCCCTCCAAGAGCGAGGGGAAGGTGCTGCGGGGCAGCCGGGTGCTGCTGCAGCCCCCCGAGGAGAGCAGCAGGGACCTCTATGAGGAGGTGGAGATCCAGGTGGGATCCCATGTTCCAACCTACGATGGGCGGCGGGACAGCCCTGAGACAGAGGGGGACACAGTGAGTGTCACCGATGTGCTGAAGGACTCCGCTGACCGGGAGAAGATCTACATGAACCAATCGACCGACTATTACAACCTGGTGCCCGGCATTGAGCTGGAGGACTCGGACAACCTGGAGTATGAGAACATCGAGCTGCACTGATGGGTGGCCGGGCTGGGATTTGGGATCTGGCTGGGACATACTGGTGGCTGTGGGTGGGGGATGCACAGACCAAAATGCCATTCCTTGCACTGGCTGTTTGCAGAGCTGCACCCCCAAATTGCCACCCCTTCTGCTGCACTCCCCTACATGTGCTGCGTGCTTGCACTGGGCAGGGCACAGGGGGTTTGCTGTGGGCTGATGGTGTACAGGGACACCAGGCACCCAGGGAGAGGAGGTGGGGCTGTCCCATCTGTACAACAGCGCTGTGTGCACCAGACCCTCTGAGCAGGACCTCTGTCCTCTCTGCATCCAGCTGCATCCAGTGCAGCCCCGCTGCTTCCCAGCCCACAGATAATGGGGTATGGGGACAAGAAATGAGATCTACCCCATATGGGCAGCCTGGAGCAGCCCTGCCGGCTCCCCCAGCACACCCCACTGTGCCCACTGCATTGCACGTGTGTACACATGCATGTGTGAGCACCGGGCACAGGTGGGCTCGACTGGGGCCACGTCAGCAAAGTGCTCATGGGGTGCAGCCTTCCCTGCCCTGGAGCAGCCAACAGAAAATAAATCATTGTACTCCTGGCAGTGCAGCTGCACCCTTCTCTTGGTGTGGGACAGCAGGTGCCAACCTGTGGGACCGAGCCTGTGATTTATGGCCCACTGGTGGAAGCTGTGGGCACAGTGTTCGGGTAAGGAGGGGTTGGGGGGGGCTGTAAATTACCTCCATTATCTCCACCCACGGGTGTCCCAGCCCTGCTGCAGCCTCGTGTCCTATAGCCGTGCCACAGCATCACAAGAAGGTCAGGGGGCAGCAGGGGGATGTATGAGGGGCATTCCTTGCACTGGAAGCCCCCAGCTCCATGGTCGGAGCCGACGCAGGCTGAGCTGGGCGCTGTGCCAGGCAGGAAGGGAGCCGGGCAGGGTGGGACACGGCGTTATGGCCTGCAAAGGAAGCAGTGTTTCCTGCCCAGCACAGCCCACAATGGGACGGAGCTGCTGACTCTGGCGATGCTGGGCTGGGAGCACTGGTACTGGTGCGGATAGATAGGGGATGAGGACAAGGATGGGGTGGTCTCACTGCATGCCCCGTTGCTCCCTGCATATATGGTTCCCAATGGTTTTTGTCCCACTGAGATTTGCCCTTCCGGCTCTCTGCCTCCAGCCGTCCTTTCCTGTCTTAAGGGGAACTTCCCAAAGCACCCCACTGGGCACCGTGCTTCCCAGCACCATGTTTCCCAGCACTGCGCTTCCCAGAACTGGCACCAACAGCTCCCACCGACATCTCCGGTCACAGCAAGGTGTGGCCAAGCCTCAGTTCCCTGTTCCTTGGCTGTGACAGCCCCAATCCATCACCGCAGGGCTGATGGGTCCACATTGGGGTATTTAGGGGAAGTCACGGGCATGAGTCGGGATGGGCAGAGGTTGCAGAGCGATCTGGCTGATGGGCACCAGTGCTTGGTGTGGGGGTGAGTGCATGTCCTGGCCAGCAGCAGGGACTCTGCTCCTCCCTGAGCAGTGAGATAAGGGTACTTCTGCCCCAAGGAGTGGGGCTGTGCTGCCATGACCGTCTCCTACACACTGAAAGTCGCCAACTCCCGTTTTGGGGGCTTCTCCAAGCTGCTTTTCCGCTGGAAGGGCAGCATCTACAAGCTGCTCTACAAGGAGTTCATCGTCTTCGTGGTGCTGTATGCGCTGCTCAGCATCGTCTACCGGTGAGTAGGTTGTGTTGCTTCCTATGCCCTCAGTGTCACCCATGAGGGGCCACATCTGGGGGTGGGAATGTGTAGGGGTCCATCAATCATGGTCCACTAGTCCTCAAGAGATTCCCCCAGGAGGGTTGGGGTGGAGAAGAGGACACAGACAATGGTCTCCTGTGGGGTTCTGAGGTAGCCCCACTGCTCACCCCTGACCCTGCTCCATGCCTGCTGCAGGCGGCTGCTGACCGAGGAGCAGAAGCGTCTCTACACCAAGGTGGCTCAGTACTGCAACCGCTCCACGGACCTCATCCCCATGTCCTTTGTTTTAGGTATGGGTCCCTCTCCTGCTTCCCTGCTGTGGGGCTGTCCCCACTGCCCATCCTGGCTGGGGGCTGGAGGAGTCCTGGGAGTGACACTCAGCTCCTGGAGCCACTCTTGTCCTTGGGGATACCAATGGGATGTTCATCCACCAACCCCAACTCACCCCACCATGCCCACTGACCACGTCTCTCAGTGCCACATCCCCTGGGTTCTTGAACACCTGCGGGGATGGTGACACCACCACCCCACTGGTCAGTCTGTGCCAGTGCCCGACCACTCTTTTGGAGAAGAAATTTTCCTTATATCCAGCCTGAAAGGGTTGGGAATGTCTCCATCTCCATCCCTGGGGAGAGCATCCCTAAAAATTCAATGGGTCCCCGCTGACGGGTTCATCCTCACCTGGACCCAATCGCTCAGAGCTCCCAATGGAACGTCTCTCTGCAGGTTTTTATGTCACCCTGATCGTGAATCGGTGGTGGGCGCAGTACACCAGCATCCCGTTGCCTGACCAGCTCATGTGCGTCATCTCCAGCAACGTCCACGGCAAGGACGAGCGGGGTCGGATCCTGCGGCGCACCCTGGTGCGCTACGCCAACCTGTCGGCCGTCCTCATCCTGCGCTCCGTCAGCACCAGGGTGCTCAAGCGCTTCCCCACCATGGACCACGTGGTGGAAGCTGGTGAGGGGTGACAGACCCCAGGATGATGGGGTGGGAGAGGTGGGGACCTTGGAGGTGTCACTCTGGGGGAGTTTGCAGTAGGGATGCCCTGCTAATACGCATCCCCAACCCCTCGGAGGCGGCACCCAACCATGGTGTGGAGAGCTTATTTCCCTAAATAGGCATTTGTCCCCAAAGACGCCTATGTCTTCTCTGCTCACCCACGTCCCCCATGGCTGTGGGTTCCATGCAGAACCAGATTCCCATTGTGACCATTCCCAAAATCACGTCCCCCAGAGGTCCCTTCCCCTTCATCATGGGATCCATGGTGCTGACCCTCTGCCTTGCTGCAGGCTTCATGACGCAGGATGAGCGCAAGCAGTTTGAGAGCCTGTACTCGGACTTCAACAAGTACTGGATTCCCTGCGTCTGGTTCACCAACCTGGCGGCCCAGGCTCGGCGCGATGGCCGCATCCGTGATGACGTTGCCCTACGCCTGCTGATGGATGTGAGTTGGCATCAGGTGTGCAAGGGGCTGAGAACTATGGAGGATAGGGAAAAACCCACCTGTGCCTCCCTGCCAGGAGCTGAACCTGTTCCGGGCCAAGTGCAGCATGCTGTTCCACTACGACTGGATCAGCATCCCGCTGGTGTACACGCAGGTGGGTGACCCCAGCCCAGCAGCAGTGTCTTGGAGCATAGGGCACTGCTCGGATTGTCTCCCTTCACTGTCACCTTCTGTTCCCATGTTCCCCATGCAGGTGGTTACCATTGCTGTGTACTCCTTCTTTGCCTTCTGCCTCATTGGGCGGCAGTTCCTGGAGCCGCTGGAGCCAGGGCAGGAGGGAGACCTGGATATGTACATCCCCCTCTCTACCCTCCTGCAGTTCTTCTTCTACGCCGGCTGGCTGAAGGTGAGATGCGGCCACGTGGCTAGGATGTGCCTTAAGGGGTTCCTGGCCCAGGGCCCACGGAATCCCATGGCACCAGCATTGCCTGCAGCCCTTGGGGACATGCCACAGCAGGGCACTGGGTAGATGGGACATGGGACACTGGTCTGCTTCATGTTTCATAGTTTGGTGGACATGGTAGTGATGGGTCAGCGGTTGGACTGGATGATCTTAGTGGTCTTTTGCAACCCGAATGATTCTATGATTACGTTCTATGATTCTATGTGGACGGAAGGATGGAGAGCCCTGTGGGAAGGTGTCCCTGTCCTTGTCCCTGTGTCCCTGTGTCACCTGTCCCCTCCCTCCCCAGGTTGCAGAGCAGATCATTAACCCTTTTGGGGAAGACGATGATGACTTTGAGACCAATAAGTTGATAGACAGAAACCTGCAGGTGGGTCCTGCCCTGAGCTGTCAATGGGTTGGGTGGGCGTGTGGACACCCAGCAAGGTGCCGATGGGAGCTGTCCCTGACCCTGTCCCTGCCATGCCTAGGTGTCCCTGCTGTCGGTGGATGACATGTACCAGAACCTGCCGCCGGCCACCAAGGACAAGTACTGGAATGAGTCCACGGCTCAGCCCCCCTACACCATAGCCACTGCCGCCGAGACCCTGAAGCCTTCCTTCCTGGGCTCCACCTTTGACATGCGGTGAGTGCATGGGACACCCCAATTGGAACGTGGAGGGAGTCCCTACCACCGATCTGGCAGGCTCAGTGGGGACCTTGGGGACACACGGCCATCCTAATCACCCCGCCATGCCCTTCAGCATGACCGAGGACATGGAGCAGAGCCAGACAGTGGAGGCCTCGCCGAACATGGCCCGCACGCAGACCCCGCTGCTCAGCCGCTTCCTCGCCGCCGCATCCCCTGCCATCAGCATCAAAAATTTTGGTCGAGGTGGCCGAGCCACCCCCCACCTGCGGCGTGCCCGGGGGGACAGCACTGCCCACTCCGAGGACCCCGAGGCCGTCGGCCGCATCGAGGAGGAGGAGACGGAGGATGAGGAGAGCCAGAGGGGCAGCCCCCGCTCCCCAAAGGCCTCCAATGGGCAGAAGCTGCCGCTGATCCAGGTGGAGGCACCATCCAAAGAGAGCATCGACGCTGAGCAGCCAGGGGCTGGGGAGCCATGAGGAGGTGGGAGAGCCGTCTCCCTGCACCCCCAGCACTCCCTGGCCAGAAGCAGGGCCTCACCAGTTCTGAACCAGGGTTTGTCCCCGGGGTGGTGGGGAGGTGTTGATGAGTCGGGGTGATGCCACCACTCACAGCTGGCCAGGCGCACTGCCTGCTGCCAAGGGGACAGCCCAGGCACTGAGCCAGGACAGAGCAAATGTGTTCAGCATCATGGTGGGATGTACCCTCAATCTTAATAAAGTTCTTGCCAGCCTTGGCTTTGAAGACCTTTGTTGTCACCCCCAGCAGTGAGGGGCAGGAACATTGATCACATCCTAAAAGTGGGTGAATTCCATCCCACGGGCTGACGCTGCAACGTCTGTGGTGCTTCAGACCAGGTAACACAGCTGCATGCTACAAAGCAAAAGGTGCTTTCAGCCTCGGCAGATGGATTCCCCCATCCAGACGTGTTCTCCATGAGTCTATCAGCAGGGCTGCTAAAAATCCCCTTTCTAAAGACCTTAGCCAGAATTAATCCAGGCCTGACAAAGGCGCTGGCACTCATGACCCTATCCAAGTGCAAGCAGTATGTAACCCAGCACCTCTCTGGCTCAGCGCATTGCACGCTTGCTGTAAATCACCGCACACAGCTATGCCAGGAGCGATGCCTCCTACTTCCCAGCTGCACAAGGCCTTGTGCCCGTGTCACCACGGGGACTGGTGGTGCCACACACCCTGGCTAGCTGCCATCCTGCCCCGTTCCCATGTCCCTGCAGCACAGCAATGGGTGCCGGCTGCGTTCCCACGGGCTGTCACCCTTGGCAGCAGTGATAGCAGTGCTGACCGTTGATGGATCAGCCATAATCCTGCCCATCGTGGCGAGGTTTACAGCCCCTGCCCTTACCCCAGCACTCATCTCAGTTTCTCCCTCTGTCCAAAGTCCCCCCAGGAACTCCCTGAAACCTGTTTGCTCTCTGCAGAGGGTGAGTGGTGCGACGTGAACACGGAGGAAGCTGCTGTGACGCATCCCTCCCAATGGCCTTTATCGCAGCCGCCGCACCTCTCTGCAGAACGCGTTGCTAGAAAGCAGGGAAAGTTTACACGGGATCACTATGGAGAAAGAATGTGCTTGTGCAAACATCACGCCCAGCCAGGCCCTGCGCTGAGACTCCCAAGTGGCCGTTTCACCCTTGTGAGCACAGATCTGGGTTGCATGGCAGTGGCACCACTGGCTGATGGTTGGTTTATCTATCCACCCCCAGCACCTGCCAGCAAAGCAGGACGAACCCCTGCAGCTCAGGTCAGCTGTGCCCGCTAGCACCTCCTGCTGTCTGCTACCAGGGCGAGCACCACAGGAAAACCCCTAAGACAGCATTATTAGTGAGGCAGGTGGTCCTCTCCGAAGTGCTGGAGCTCAGCACCTTACTCAATGAAGGAACGTAAGGGCTGCCCGATGGAAAGAGGCACCACGATGGGGTTGCACATTTGGTTCACTACAGCTCTGCTGGGGGCACAGCTGATCGCAGACCCCTCCAGCTGAGAGTACAGCACGAGGTTTGGGTCACAGCCAGTTTCCATCTCATCAGAGCATTCCCATGAACAAATGAGGCTTTTATAAGAATGTATGAGTGGGTCAGGTATGCAGGGCACGCACTTAGCTGGCACCAGGTGGGTGAACACTCAGCCTGCCCAGAGCACTTGGGAACTAGAAGCCTGGATGTTACAGTGACTTTGTAAAGTTACTCATCACCAGACGCTCCCGAACAAGGGGAAAAAGCTCATCACAGCATCCCAATCCTGATGTGACAACGTAAAAAGCTGGAGGTTGTACCCAGCATTCGAAAGGGGTAGGCCACAAAGAGAGCCTGGCCCTTCTGCTAGAAGGGATTTCTCTTGCACTAGAATGAGACCAGGAGGTCAGGGAAAGACCAGCTAGTCAATGACCAGTGCAGACAGCCAACAGCTGGTTTAGGACACGATACTGGACCTTGAAGGTGAGCGTGCAGCCAGGCAGAAAGCACCAGGCCACAGCAAATAGGGCTGCTGGCACCAACCAGAGGACAGAGAAATGGCAGGAGATACCAGCTGCAGGGGCCAGGGCTGTGACATCTGCTTTCAGCCAGATGCAGCGCAGATGCAGTCTAACAAATGCACTGCTGCAGCTCTGAAGCTAAGTGGGCACCCTCCTCCTGAGGCAGCTGGGCACGGCCCCCAGTGCAGTCAGTGCTTACCTAAGGTACCAGAGGGAGAAGGGGAACACGTGTGCTCCCAAAAAGCCAAACTCCAGCAGGAATGGACATCTACACCTTCCCTCTGCAGTCCTGTTTTTTTAGTATTGGAAATCTGCCATTTGAGCTTCATCCCATGTCTTTTACAAATATCTGTGCAAGATGAAAAAAAAAATCTCCCAAAGTTGCCAATGTTGAGTTTTTGGCACTCTGGGATTAGGCAGCAGGCAGCTGTTGATCCCTGCTGACAACTCTTCCACATCCACTTGGTTCACTAAGGCACCGCTGCAGAACCCAGTGAGAGGTTTTAATCAACAGCAAGCAGGGTCAGAGTTTACCTCAAAACAGAAAAGTACTCAGTGATGCCAGGAGAGCCTTCTTGCTTTCATGTATCATAAGGAGCTAGCCAAGCCCCCCGTGCACACAAATAAGCACACGACCCATTTATTACAGGAGACGCGCATGTTTATTGGCTCTTTCAGGAGAATAGTTGATTTTCATTTGCCTTTTCTGGCCTTGATCTTCCTCAGGTAGAACTCTAATTCCTTGCCTTCCAACACATAGCCATCAGCTCGGCCACACTGTCCAGGTCTGGAGGCAATGCAGGCTGCAAGGAGAACTCATTCAGTTAAGTTAAATAATTCCCTATAGTATATACACAAATTGAAGAACACATTACTTGCAGTCTCTCTGCAAAAGCATGTACGTTGCTGGTCCTTGCTCATTCCAGCTTATGTGCTGGTTTAAGTACCTCCCCCAAGATACCGTGCTCTTGAACCTGCTCTACACCCACAATGAAGTCCTCTTCAGATCTCCAAACAGTCATCCCTCAAATTCAGTAGCAGAACTGGACAAAGGTCTCATCACCAGAAGACTTCAAAACACTGAACTATTCACAACAAAACTTGAAAGTGCTAAAACTGCTCATGTACATGCTGAGCTTTTCCTGAAACACAGTACACTCGTATGTCTTCACTCATTTTGCAGGTCTCAAGCCCCATCACCTTCCTCAAGGCTAAAAAGGCAGGTTTGCTACCTGTCTCTCCCAGTGCTTCAGTGCTGGGCTATCTCCAGATGAAGTACAGGAACAGTTACTCTTAACACCCAGAAGACACACGTGCAGGCAGGGAGAACTCTCCCACTGCTTTCACCTTGCAGTTAGCTTTATCATAGCTCGTAGACACAGCTTGATGTGATCCCAGGAACAAGAACAGTATCTGCTCTGGCACTGCTGACTGATTCCCTCATCCCCACCTACACTAATGCTCCCAGGGACTCACCCAGTAGCTTTCCTTGCTGGAACTGCTCCTCAAGAATACTGGCTATCTTGGCATTCTTCTTCCGCTCATCATATTTCTTCTGGATCTTCTTTGAACGCTTCTTGTTCAAGATTTCTTCTTCCTCAGGTGTCTAAAAACAAGCCCATATGTAAAGACAAGGTCAGCATAAACTGAAGACAAGGTTAAGTACATGGTTATTTCTTGCAGGAGCAGATCTTCAGTGAAAATAGAAGGATTTTGTTACAAGTACTGTTACGTCCCAAGTCACACCTTTTCAAGGCACAAATACTTAACAGAATCAAGTGCTGCTTTTCACTTTTGAGGTCAAGAAATGAAATATTACTGACTGGAGTCACTGTTGACAACAAAGGACAGTGTCCTCAGGAAACACCCCAAGACAGATGAAACTGCAAAGGCCTCATCAATTAGTTATCCCCCCAGGAAAGTGAATACTCTCCTTCTCCAGACATGAGAGCACGCGGGTGTGGTGCAATTCCTGGCAGACAACTTATAAGCTCTCTCCGTGCTCTGAACCACACAGTGGGTGAGCCAACGAGGGCTTTATTTTTAATACAAGACCACCTTAAGCTGAATACTACACACAGGTGTTCAACTTTAAACAATCTAGAGTTTGGATGTTGAAATTTGAGACAATGAAACTGGATAAAGACACTTTAAGACACTTAAAAGCAAGTACAAGTTTAGTTAGTAGCCCATGAGCTTTTAAATCAGAGGACAGCAATCCCTCAGCACAAGGACCTGACCGCAAAGTCTTCCTCAGCATCACAAGTGTCATCGCTCTCCCTTCAGTAGCAGAACTGGACAGAAGTATCATCATTAGAAGACAGATCTGCAGGCAGGCCCTTGTGCACAACCAAGTGTGATATCTCAGAGAACTCTGTGGTCCTGAATACTCCCTTAACAGAACCTGACTTATTCTGGGAATTGATGGGAAGGCAGCCCACATGACCAGCACTATCACTGCCAGGAACCCAATCAGTGCTGGCAGGTGTTGTTCACTCACATCACAACAGCTAGCTCCCAAGAAACTGAGCAACTCCAGGCATACGTACCAGCTTGGCACCCTTCTTGCGTCCAAGGGGCAAGGCATAGTGGGCTTCGTACCACTGCCGGTACGGCGTGCTGTCAACGAGAACGATGCAGTTCTTCACCAGGGTCTTTGTCCGCACCAGCTCGTTGTTGGAAGCATTGTAGACAACATCAATGATTCTGGTCTTGCGAGTGCAGCCTTTCAAAAGAAGAGCATGAATTCAAACCTATAGGGATCAGACAGCTGAGAATACACTCTGCAGCATCTCAGGCATACCCTAAAGCCAGCTCACATCATCCCCTCAAATGTCCTCCAGCCCCCTGGCACTGACTTTAATTTAGCTGACATTTATCTTTTGTTATTCCATCAATTCAAATCTGATGCTAGAACGAAAGTCTGCATGTGGAAAAAGATCCATCGTAGATGAGAAACCGAAACCTGTGGGGCTGAATGAAGTGATCTCTAAGACAACTAAATAATGCTCAACAGCAGATTTCTGGAGCGGAAGATACCTTAGCAGATGCCAACCAACACCACACAGAGGGCTCAATCCTGCACGTGCCTCCTACAATTGCCAAATTAGCTGAGCTGAATGCAGCATGGAATGGGAGCCATTTTTACAGGATGAGAGATTTTGAATAAATTGATAGAGGAAGGCTTTCACTCTTCATGGCCCACCTGAAGCATTCAGCAATTGCATTTAGCAGCTGTCATACAAAGGACAGGTAAAAAAAAAAAACCAACAGGTTTCCCTCTCTTCACTCATGTACCTCATCCTTGTTCTGCAAGGTGAGCTCAGTCCCCTCATTACTGCAGTACTGCCTACAAATGACAGCACTTTTCATTTTAGACACTGCTCTTCCATCACTAAGAAACAGTGAGCTTGTCAATAAGCTGTTCAGCATACAAGCTGCATTTATGAAGATCTGTAGGTAGCCTCTTTTTTTGCCCCAGGGTAATTCCCCCATCCCATTAAGCAGGCAATATAAGCACGCCCTTCAGTGTAACTATGACACCCCAATCATTGTGAACCCAGCAGACATCCAAGCCTCCCAAGGCCACATAAGGTCACAGTTATCATCACCGTGCGTACTGCTTCAAATCCAGCCCAAAAATCTATCCTCGCTTCATCACCCCTCTCACCCATTAGCAGTCCTGCAGACTGCCACAGCTGTAGAAACGCATTTCAGTCGCATCACACCGATGATGTACTTACATTCAGAGCCCCAAGAGAAGTTGCCAACATCCAACCGAAGGGCACGGTACTTCTTATTACCACCACGAACCCTCACTGTATGAATCCGGCGTGGCCCAATCTACAGACAGAGAAATAATCGGTGCTGCTGGTGTCAGCACGCAGCACACCACGAGGGGTGCTTAAGCTGGAAGGCAACGTGGTCAGTGTAACTATGACAAACCCCAGCATTGGCAGATACAGTTAACGACCAGAACAGTCTGTCGTATCTACCTAAGGTGAAAATTTCATCACTCCCATTGCCTCTCGTTGCTAAAATCAGCAAAGCACGTCTGGAAATCGACTGACCGCCCGCCACCAATCACCCACCTTAGTGTTGGCAGGAGGCCGCCCCAGCTCATACTTCCTCTTCTTGTGGTAGGGCTTCCTCTTGCCCCCAGTCTTGCGACGCTTATGCCAGTTGTCCCTGGAGATACCTGAATGGAGGGAGCGGTGCAGTCAGGTCGTGCCACGGACCCCACCCGCCCACAGCGGGGCGCAGCTCTGAGTCCTCAGCTCTCCAAGGTTGGCATCCGCACAGCACACTCAGCTTTATGCAGCAGTCAGAGAAGCTTCATCATTGAGACTCAGAGGCGTCGTGATCCCTACCCTTCCAGCACGGCTGCACAGAGCAGGCTGCTTCTATCCAGCACGTCTGCAGGGTTCCCTAGTGCTCTCTGGGCCGCAGCCCCCCAGCTTACCTTACAAGACCCGGTAAGGAGCATCACATATCAAGCAGTTCAGTCCGCAACAAGAGAGGCTTTAAAACACCGACTGAATCTGGCAGAGCGTGCTAGGAAAAAAACCGCCATACCACCAAACGGCAGCGTCCCCTTAGGAAAAGGCACATGAACCCGCCCTCCTCCCAGCCAGGCTGCAGAGTGTCCTACAGGCACTCAGCCCTAATCCCACCACCCTGCAAACCCATCCCACCTGCTGCGGGCTGGCGGAAGGCCCGATCCACCCCGCGAACACATCGTTATGAAGGAGCCCCACGCTGAGGCCCGGCGGGGCCGCCCCCCCCCCGGACGCCATGTTGAGCCTAGGCACCATTCTGCCGCCTACTGCTCGGCGCAGCCCCGGCCGTCCCCAAAGATAAGCAGCAGGGGATGGCGGCACCCCCCCGCCGCCACTTGAGATAGAATAGGAACAGGCAGCGGCAGCACAGCGAACGGATGGCGGCGGATGACACGCAGGCCCCGCGGAAACCCAACTCACCCATGGCGCAGCACCGGCGCAAAGAGGCGGCGCAAAGGATCACGGGGCGGTATGCCGCCGCGAATTCTCGCGAGGCCGTGACATCATCGCGCCGCCACGGGGGGCGGGCGCCGTTGCCAAGAGAAACCGCAAAGACGGGAACCCGGAAGCTGACCGGCCTGTCTGAGGCCCTCATTAGCATACAGCTTCATAATATGCATACCCAGCGTGCACCGCGGCCGCCGGGACCCGACAGCGCTGTGCTGCGCCGCCGCTCCCGGGGGTCTCTCGGGGCTGTGCGGGGCTGAGAGCGGGACGCGATAGTGCGGGGCCGGGAGGGGCGGGAGAAGTGGGGCGGGCGGGGATCGCCGTGTGCTGAGGGAGGTGGGCGGGCCGGGGGATGAGGGCCGGGAAAGGAGGCAGTTATACTCTGGTTTCTCTTCAGATCGTATAAATCTTTCGCCTTTTACTAAAGATTTCCGTGGAGAGGAACAAGCACGAGTGTCGTGGAATTTTTTGAGGCTCCGCTTCGGCGGAGCTATCCCTGTTGTGGTTAATGGCAGAATAAACACGAGTGTTATAGAGCGCTAGGAGCCTCTCCTTAGCCCTGCTGTGCTACTGCTGGATTACAGCAGGGCGAGCGCGAGTGCCGTGGGGTTTTTGGAGGCCTCCCTTCGGTGGAGCTATCGCCCTGCTGGGTGGAAACCAGCACGAGTGTCGTGGGGTTTCTGAGTGCCGTGGGGTTTTATGAGGCTTCCCTTCAGTGGAGCCTTTCACCACTGCAGGTGAGAGGCAGAACAAGCACGGATGTCGTGGCATCTTTTGAGTGTCATGGAATTTTGGAGGCTTCCCCTTGGTGGAGCTACTCACTGCTGGTGAATAGCAGAACAAGCACGAGTGTCACAGAACGTCTGGAATCTCCACTCAGACCGAGCTATAGGATGAGCACGAGTGTCGTGGGATTGAGATTTCCCTTCCACAGAGCTATCCCATTGCTGGGTAGAAACAACAGCACGAGTGTCGTGGGGTTTCTGAGTGCCATGGGGTTTTCGGAGGCTTCCCTTTGGTGGAGCCTTTCACCACTGCAGGTGAAAAGCAGAACAAGCACGAATGTCGTGGCAATTTTTGAGTGTCGTGGAAAGTTGTGAGGCTCTGCTTCGGCAGAGCTATCCGTGTTGTTAATAACAGAGGGATCGTTTTGGTTGTGCTAAGCTGGCTGATAACGGAGCATCTCGAGTTCCATTCCGTTGCAGCAGCTCAGCCCCCACAGCACATCCCGCACAGCGCAGTTCCGCGCTGCCCGCCCAGCTCCGCGCACTCCGCAGTCCGGCACAGCGCTCCCCGCGCAGCGCCCCAACTGGAGCGGTGGGGCGCGGGGGGCGTGGCGCGGCGTTGTTAGCATACATCTCATTAGCATACGCCTCATTAGCATACCCCGCGTGCAGCGCGCGGCCCCGTGCGCCCCGCCGGGCTCCGCCGTCCCGCGCCTGAGCGGCTGCCGGGACCGGACGGGGAGGGGCGGGGCGGGGCGGGGCGGGACCGGGCTGTGCCGGACGGAACGGAGGAAGGCGGGGATCGCCGCGTGCTCGGGGCGGCGGGCGGGCAGTGGGCACGGGGCGGGGAAGGGGTGGGGTTATACTCTGGTTTCTCTTCAGATCGTATAAATCTTTCGCCTTTTACTAAAGATTTCCGTGGAGAGGAACAAGCACGAGTGTCGTGGAATTTTTTGAGGCTCCGCTTCGGCGGAGCTATCCCTGTTGTGGTTAATAACAGAACAAGCACGAGTGTGGTGGAGCTCATGGAGCCTCCCCTTAGCCCGGGGTTGCTATTGCTGGATTACAGCAGGGCGAGCGCGAGTGCCGTGGGGCTTTTGGAGGCCTCCCTTCTGCAGAGCTATCGCCCTGCTGGGTGGAAACCAGCACGAGTGTCGTGGGATTTCTGAGTGCCGTGGGGTTCTGGGAGGCTTCCCTTCAGTGGAGCCTTTCACCACTGCAGGTGAGAAGCAGAACAAGCACGGATGTCGTGAGAATTTTTGAGTGTCGTGGAATGTTCTCTTGCTCTGCTTCAGCAGAGCTATAGAATGAGTGTCACAAAGCTTTTGGAATCTCCACTCAGACCGAGCTATAGGACAAGCACGAGTGTTGTGGGATTGAGATTTCCCTTCCAGAGAGCTATCCCATTGCTGGGTAGCACGAGCACGAGTGTCGTGGGATTTCTGAGTGCCGTGGGGTTTTATGAGGCTTCCCTTCAGTGGAGCCTTTCACCACTGCAGGTGAGAAGCAGAACAAGCACGAATGTCGTGTTTTGAGTGTCGTGGAATGTTCTCTTGCTCTGCTTCGGCAGAGCTATCCCTGTCATTGTTAATGACAGAACGAGTGTCACAAAGCTTTTGGAATCTCCACTCAGACCGAGCTATAGGATGAGCACGAGTGTCATGGGATTGAGATTTCCCTTCCACAGAGCTATGCCATTGCTGGGTAGAAACAAAAGCACGAGTGTCGTGGGGTTTCTGAGTGTCGTGGGGTTTTTGGAGGCTTCCCTTCAGTGGAGCCTCTCAGCATTGTTTCAGTGAAGCCTTTCACCATTGCAGGTGAGAGGCAGAACAAGCACGAATGTCGTGGCATCTTTTGAGTGTCATGGAATTTTGGAGGCTTCCCCTTGGTGGAGCTACTCACTGCTGGTGAATAGCAGAACAAGCACGAGTGTCACAGAACGACTGGAATCTCCACTCAGACCGAGCTATAGGATGAGCACGAGTGTCGTGGGATTGAGATTTCCCTTGCACAGAGCTATGCCATTGCTGGGTAGAAAGAAAAGCACGAGTGTCGTGGGGTTTCTGAGTGCCGTGGGGTTTTCGGAGGCTTCCCTTCAGTGGAGCCTTTCACCAGTGCAGGTGAAAAGCAGAACAAGCACGAATGTCGTGGCAATTTTTGAGTGTCGTGGAAAGTTGTGAGGCTCTGCTTCGGCAGAGCTATCCGTGTTGTTAATAACAGAGGGATCGTTTCGGTTGTGCTAAGCTGACTGATAACGGAACATCTCGAGTTCCATTCCGTTGCAGCAGCTCAGCCCCCACAGCACATCCCGCACAGCGCAGTTCCGCGCTGCCCGCCCAGCTCCGCGCACTCCGCAGTCCGGCACAGCGCTCCCCGCGCAGCGCCCCAACTGGAGCGGTGGGGCGCGGGGGGCGTGGCGCGGCGTTGTTAGCATACATCTCATTAGCATACGCCTCATTAGCATACCGCGCGTGCAGCGCGCAGCCCCGTGCGCCCCGCCGGGCTCCGCCGTCCCGCGCCTGAGCGGCTGCCGGGACCGGACGGGGCGGGACGGGACGGGACGGGACCGGGCTGTGCCGGACGGAACGGAGGAAGGCGGGGATCGCCGCGTGCTCGGGGCGGGCGGGCGGGCAGTGGGCACGGGGCGGGGAAGGGGTGGGGTTATACTCTGGTTTCTCTTCAGATCGTATAAATCTTTCGCCTTTTACTAAAGATTTCCGTGGAGAGGAACAAGCACGAGTGTCGTGGAATTTTTTGAGGCTCCGCTTCGGCGGAGCTATCCCTGTTGTGGTTAATGACAGAACAAGCACGAGTGTGGTGGAGCTCATGGGGCCTCCCCTTAGCCCCGCTGTGCTACTGCTGGATTACAGCAGGGCGAGCGCGAGTGCCGTGGGGCTTTTGGAGGCCTCCCTTCTGCAGAGCTATCGCCCTGCTGGGTGGAAACAAAAGCACGAGTGTCGTGGGGTTTCTGAGTGCCGTGGAGTTTTCAGAGGCTTCCCTTCAGTGGAGCCTTTCACCATTGCAGGTGAGAGGCAGAACAAGCACGGATGTCGTGGCATCTTTTGAGTGTCGTGGCATTTTGGAGGCTTCCCTTTGGTGGAGCTACTCACTGCTGGTGAATAGCAGAACAAGCACGAGTGTCACAGAACGCCTGGAATCTCCACTCAGACCGAGCTATAGGATGAGCACGAGTGTTGTGGGATTGAGATTTCCCTTCCACAGAGCTATCCCATTGCTGGGTAGAAAGAAAAGCACGAGTGTCGTGGGGTTTCTGAGTGCCGTGGGGTTTTTGGAGGCTTCCCTTCAGTGGAGCCTTCCACCACTGCAGGTGAAAAGCAGAACAAGCACGAATGTCGTGGGAATTTTTGAGTGTCGTGGAAAGTTGTGAGGCTGTGCTTCGGCAGAGCTATCCGTGTTGTTAATAACAGAGGGATCGTTTTGGTTGTGCTAAGCTGGCTGATAACGGAGCATCTCGAGTTCCATTCCGTTGCAGCAGCTCAGCCCCCACAGCACATCCCGCACAGCGCAGTTCCGCGCTGCCCGCCCAGCTCCGCGCACTCCGCAGTCCGGCACAGCGCTCCCCGCGCAGCGCCCCAACTGGAGCGGTGGGGCGCGGGGGGCGTGGCGCGGCGTTGTTAGCATACGTCTCATTAGCATACGTCTCATTAGCATACCCCGAGTGCAGCGCGCGGCCCCGTGCGCCCCGCCGGGCTCCGCCGTCCCGCGCCTGAGCGGCTGCCGGGACCGGACGGGACGGGACGGGGCGGGGCGGGGCGGGACCGGGCTGTGCCGGACGGAACGGAGGAAGGCGGGGATCGCCGCGTGCTCGGGGCGGCGGGCGGGCAGTGGGCACGGGGCGGGGAAGGGGTGGGGTTATACTCTGGTTTCTCTTCAGATCGTATAAATCTTTCGCCTTTTACTAAAGATTTCCGTGGAGAGGAACAAGCACGAGTGTCGTGGAATTTTTTGAGGCTCCGCTTCGGCGGAGCTATCCCTGTTGTGGTTAATGACAGAACAAGCACGAGTGTGGTGGAGCTCGAGGAGCCTCCCCTTAGCCCGGCTGTGCTACTGCTGGATTACAGCAGGGCGAGCGCGAGTGCCGTGGGGCTTTTGGAGGTCTCCCTTCGGTGGAGCCTCTCACCATCGCAGGTGAGAAGCAGAACAAGGACGAATGTCGTGGCATCTTTTGAGTGTCGTGGGATTATCGGGAGCTCCGCTTTGGCGGACCTACTCACTGCTGCCCAATAGCAGAACGAAGAACAGCGTTACGCTCCCCGCCCGCTCAGCGCAGCACAGAACCCCGCTACAGACAACGCCCAACCCGTCCCGCACCGCGGCGGTTGCGCATGCGCGCTGCTGCCCCTTCGCTCCGAACTACACTTCCCGGCCTGCACCGCGCCGCCTCCCCCCTCCCCCTCCCCACGCGCAAGTCACGCTGGGACTCGTGGTCCCCCCGCCGCGTTCTCCCGGTAGGCCCCGCGGCGCGCGGCGTTTAAACGAACGGCCGTTGCCCGACCGTGCGTGCCGCTGCTGGGCCGGGAGCGCCGCGCTATGGACCCGCGGGTTTACCGCTACGTTTGCCCTGGGCGCGTTGTCAACATCCAGCGCAGCAACGGTGGGCGGCGGAGGAAGGCTCGGGGGGCGGCGGGGGTCTGTGCCTCGGGGTTGGGCGGCGGCGTTCGCGGCTCCTTCCTGACTTCTTTCTTTCTTTCCTTCCAGGTCTGATCCACAAAGCGACGGTGAAGGAGGTGAACCTGCAGCAGTCCTCCGTGTCGGTGGAGTGGTGCGAGGCGGGCGTCGTCAAGGGCAAGGAGGTGAGGGGCCGGCGCTGCTGCTCTTAGCCGCTGTTCGGCACGGCGTTACGGCTCCGGCCGCGGGGTTTGCGGCGCGCAGGGCCGCTCTCAGCCCTGTATCGCCTGCTGGGCTGCCGTGCCCGGCCTGCCTGCACGGCCCTCCTGCACTCACCGCGGTCCCTGCTCTCCTGTTCCCCTGCACGTTGCTGCTCAGGCGCTGCCTCTGCCGGCTTCCAAGCCAGCTGCTGCGGTACCGCAGTCGCTTTCGCACGCGTGCCGTTCAGGGTTAGAGCAGCTGGAACGGGAGGGCTGCGGCCCTCGGCACTGCCCCGCTGCTGTGGAACGCTGCGGATTGTGATGGGACAGGCGGGGGCTGCACGGGCTCACGGATTGTGACCGCTGGGTGGGGCGGGCAGGAGGCACAGCTGGAGCTACATGGACTCGTTTGCGATCGTCGCTGAGAATGCAGGTGCTTTGGCTTGTGGATTAAATGCTGAACCCTTCATTTCCCCAGGTCTAAGTAGTTTATTTCAGTAAGCACGAGTCTGAAGTTTATTTCAGTAAGCGCAAGCACGCAGTCACCTCTTAATGCTCTGCCAGCGCAGAAGTCGCTGAGATTTACTAAGATTAGCCGTAAGAGATTAAAAGCACTTGATGGGCTTTGCCTGTCTTTTGTGCTCACAGAGCTGTCCTATGGCACCTGCAGAGCTGCGTGGTGTTTGGCAGATGAGGGTAAATGGCATAACCGGCACATTTCTTCTAGCACGGTTGGATGTGGGCTGCTCAATCAACTGTCGTCTTGCCCTTAAGGGCAGTTTTAACTTAAGGCTTGGCAAACGGTGGCTCAGGGTTGTTGGCCTGTCCTAAAAGAAGTCTTTAGCAGTGATATTTTACTCTGTCAGATCTTCCCTTTGCTCTTGCAGATTGAGATTGATGATGTGATAACAATAAATCCTGAGTTAGCAGAAGAGCTACCTACTGCAGAAGTGAAAGAGAACTTCCCTTTGCAAGAGAATGTAACCACACAGGTAAGTGCTTTAGTCTCCCCAGTGGCAGCAGCACACTTAAAACCAGGTCTTGGTGTTAATAATAGTCAGTCTTACAAGTTAGAGACATCTGACTCTGTGTTCTGTCTCACAGACTTCAATCAGAAGTCCTTGCTGCACTGATGTTGTTCTGTAGTGCTGCCCTATGTGCTCACGGCTTATTCTGGTTATTAATAGCTCTCGTTGTTTTCCAGATACAGAAGCGTAGATCAACTCTATCAAAAATTCCTGCTCCACGGGAAGGTGAGAAAAACATTGTTCTGTTACATCCCTGTAAAGCAGTGGTCTTCCATTGTGGCTGTAATAGTGCAGCGTAAGGCTGCTCGTTCAGGCAATGCTAAACACAGCATACCAGTATGTACCAATGCTTCACACTCCTGAGTGCAGAACCTCTGCCAACCAATTGCTCTCCTGTTCCTGAGAGCTGGGATTTCTTGATATGTTGCCCTTTTCTCCAGCACTGTTGTAGTTATTCTTTGGCGTGGCTTTAAACGTTGCTAGGAAGTTTGTGCTGCTGTGAGGTTTGAAGTTTTGGATGTAGCTTTGCAAGTGCTGCAAACAGGAGAAGCTAAGTGACAATTGAGCCAAAAAGGTGTCAAAATGACAATGGAAAGGGCAAGAAAGAAACAGCAGCATCAAATGACATCTCTTCAAACAGTCCCCATAGGCAGTAACTGCTCCTGGAGACGTTTCAGACCAGGCAGCTGAAGTGCTAGCTGGTGTGCCATAGCTCAGTCATCTTTGTCTGTACAGCGTTCTGAGCAAAGGCAGATGAGGAAAAAGTAGAAGTGCAGGGCTCTGAAGGCATTATTTTTCTTGAGGTGCTGGGAGTTAGGAAATTCACGTGTTTTTCACCTTTTTAGTTGGCTCTTGTTTTTGAGTTGCAAGTGACAGTGTTACAGGTCTATTTATAATAGAGTTGAGTGATGCTGATGTCGATTGACTGCTGATTTAAGAGTTCTCTTAACGTCACGGCTGGCCAAAACTTTTGCTTTTCTATGAGCTGTGAATGGCTGCACTTGTCTGGCCTTCTTGTTGTGTACGATGCAAGAGAAGGGAAATTAGTATTGGAAATCAACAGTACAAATCCCCTTGTACCTGAGAGAGAGGAGTAGTCCAAGAAACTCAATATGTCAAAAGTTGTTCTGTACTAGAGCATGCTGATCTTCCTCAAATGCACGGAACTCTCCATAGATCTTGTGAATTGGCAAGAAAAACGATGTGGCAAAGTAGTGATTATCCCCAGACAAATCAGTTAATGGACAGCCAGCTGGAAAAATAAAGGTGTTTTAATTCAGACATTGACTGATTGGGGGGGAGGAATGTCGTCACAGAGATTGCTGCCTTCCTGATGTATAAAATCTAATTACAAATTTGAAGCATTTGTTGCCTTTGCTTCTGGCACAGTCTTGTCCCTGATGACCTGCTCAGAGTGCTGCAGGGAAGCAGTTCATCAGTCATCAAATACTATCTATATTATAGTTGCACTATGTGAGTGTCAGGAAGTAAGTCTCATGCAAACTCTGTATTGCACCAATTAGGAAGCTAATGTTGACTTCAGGACTCGATCCTTAGACTAAACAAATCAAAGATCAGAAGGTGTCTGTCTCCTGCTCAGTCAAGGAAGTGAGAGAAGCAGTGCTTTTAGGATGAACTTGAAAGCAGATGATGTCCAAGTCCTGTGAAGCAGTCAGAATTTTAGAAGATGCTGTATGTTCTCGTGTACGGAAATGACTTGAATCAAACCATTTAGATGGAGCAAATCCTCCGCTGTGTATGCCTGCCCAGGAGCACTATCATGCACAGAAAAAGTGCTACTGAGTTTGTGATGAAATCAGGTCTGGGCACATCTGACAAAAGGGAATGGAATAACAGACCATCTGAGTATAATGAAACTGATTCTTTTTGTTCTTGAAGTTGCAGCAGTGACATCTAATGTCTCTGCACCTGAGCAGAAGATTGCAGGTAAACATTTTAACACATGAGCACTGAATTTCATGGGCACAATTGTAAGGAATTTGATCCAGAATTGAAGCTGAGATTTGTTTCACGTTAAGTGTTGTTTCCTTTGAAATCATAGTGATTAATTCTGGATAAATTCTTGTGATTGCTGGAGGTTAGTTCTGGTTTTCATAGCGCACTTCTATTTTTTCATACCAGATTTGCTTCCTTTACAAATCTATTGAGGTCTGTGTTCCTATCCCTTCCTCAGGAAGCTCTGCGAGTGGTTTGGACTCAATGAGAGAACAATACTCTAGGCATTCTCCATTGCCACATAAGATATTGTGATTGTGTAGAGTCCTCTAGCTGAAATTAGCATCGCTAAGCTGCCACTCCACTGTGGCACCACATGCTTTGTCTGTATTGGGCTTGGGTGCTGTGATGGGCGTGATCCAGCCCCTGACCAGTTTTATCTTTGGATGTGGAAGAAATGATTTTTATCCTGGCTTTCCTAGATACAGCTAACTCAATCTGTAGTCTGTAAAGCAAAATTAGTGGCATTGCCTCGGATAAATTCATTTTAAGCAGCTGCCAGATTGCAGTTCTGCTGTCACCATCAGTTAATTTGTAACCTGCAGGTGTGACACTTCAGAGGATTTTCCATTTGTCTGTGATGTAACTACCTCCTTTCTAGGTCTTAAGGTTTGGAACAGCCACATTAGCAAATCCCTGGTGGTATCTGGAAAGAAATTCACTGAAGCTGCAAATCTGGAATGAACTGTTAGTTTTTCTGTAGTGGTCACTTCTCACCCACCTACCTTTCCAGCATTGCTTTATCCTAGACTCTTTGCTAATGTATCAAATTTGGAAATGGTCTTTTTAATCACAGCCTGCACATCTGAATACATGACTATTTTCAAATGCCTGAGTGTCTGATATGTGGTGCTGACCTTGAATTTCTGTTTCCAAAGCCGTGCGTGGCCGCTCTAGGATGTCTGTCATCACAGAATCTCAGCACAACCTCCAGGAAAATGAGATGGGAGTGGATCCCCGTGCTTCTACACAAATAAGAAACAACTTGGCAGTTCCTGGTGAGTAGAGAAAGAACCTAGAGAACTGTTGATATGAAGCAACGTGCTTTTTGTGTATTTAATTAGGTAAACTACCTATCTAGGAATAGGAGCGGCCCCTACCTCTTCACATATAAAGCAAGAGGGGGAGGTCCAATGCTATGTAAATATCCAGGGCTTCTGCTTGAAGGAGTTATCAAGGGACTCGGGAAACAGTGTTGGTGATGAACAGCGTGCTTCCTTAACCAGACAGCTGCAGCAGGTCTTGTGGTTCAATGTGGTACCTACTTAACAGCATCAAGTAGTATTCACAGGGCAAGCAGGAAGCAAAGTGCCTTAATACTGCTGACAATAGGCTCTGACTACACTGGTAGTAGTTCTACATCTTCTGGTTGAGTTAAGCAGGAACTTGAGCCTGCTTGAGTTATTGTGAAACTGTAGTTATCTATCTCGACCAGACCTTTTCCATGAATAGTTGTGGGTATGCCTCATGAATTAAGTTTTCTGAAGATATTCAAATAGGAGGCTTGATATTATCTTCTTTTCTAGCTGATGTGGCATTGATTTATAGCTTTGAATAAAATCTGGATTTTAAAGTAACTATTTGCAGGCAGGCTTTAGCTTATTCTCTGAACCAATCCAGAATCAGAGCTGAGGAATATCTGAGGTCTGTAAGACTTTACAAATAACAAATAGTTCTTGATCTATGGGTTCCACTTATTATCTTTGGTCTGGCTTCTTTCTGCAGCTGGCCGAACCAGGGCTAGTAGGCTGCGCTGTGCTCCAGAAATTGTGCTTCCAAATGGAAATGGCATTACAGAGGATAATCTGCCTTCTGCTAGAATAAGCTCTTCACAGAGCCCAGGTACCAGGGAGCAGTGGGGTACCAGGGAGCAGTGGCTGAGAACTGATTCACCAGTCAGTGGTGCATCACTGTGCTACTTCGTGTGCTTCTAGGCTGGCACTTTGGAAAGGTGGCTTTGGCAGTAAGACCAGATGTCTTAAGTATTTTTATGATAAATGTGTAATTCTGCCATAGTGATATCTCCTTAGAAATGCTGTCCTTAGAGTGATGGGGTGGTGTAAAATGTGTTTAAAACGTAAGGTGGAAATTTAATTAAAGGACATGCTTTCATTTTTATCTAGTTCGGAGAAAATCTAACATCGTGAAAGAGATGGAGAAGATGAAAAACAGGAGAGAAGAAAAGAGAGCTCAACTTAGTGAAATCAGGACAAAACGTGCACAGGTATAGTACTGTACCAGTAAGGGGGATACTGTAGGATAGCATATTGTGGTAGTTGAAACCAAAATGTATTTTGGATGGGCTTTGTTCTTAATTCTTCCTTTACTACAGCTTTGATTCGAGTTTCAGGATGTTCTCAATATCATAGCTGAAGTCAATTATTTCTAACTGTTTAGTTGATTGTGTTCAGTATGCTCTGGGGATATAAATATATTGCTATAATGGGTTAATTACCTTTGTCTCTTTTGGTTTCTTTACATGTAGGAAATCGACAGCAGTTGTCCGAACTGGGAGTTTGCACGGATGATCAGGGAATTCAGAGCAACTTTAGACTGCCAGCCAATATCCATATCTGACCCAGTAAGGAAATCTTGAGGCTACTGACTGCAGCACAGACTGTTTGACTTATTTTGTACTGAGCGTTTTAGCATATGAGCAAATTAGTGCATCACAGCTCCTGGGAAATCCTGAGCATGTTGTGATCCTGAGGCACCTGGTGGTAAACGCGAGGTCACTAACCTGTCCAATTTAGGATAAGCTGCCTTGCATTAGTTTGCATAGGGCAATGTCAGAGAGATTGTCCTTTGAAGATTATCGTGCTGTGTTTTGTGTGTAACATCAGTATTTTTTTAGAGCTTGTAAATGTCAGTGTGTATTACATAGTGGCTTGGTTTGTTTTATATATAGGTATGAATAAATAGACTATTACCCTGTAATGTAGTGTTATCATAGACAAGTTGTACAGTGAGTAACTTTAAACTACGTCAAAAAGTAAGAGAGCAGAAGTTAAGGTCAAATTACAAAAAGCAGGCTCAGCAGAGATCTTCAGCAAATTTGGAGATAGTGTTGTCTAATACTTGAGAACAAGCAGTCTTTGCCTAGCTAAAGCCTTGCTAGTCAGTGAAAAATGACAGCATCAAGTCCAAACAAATAGGTGCTGACTACTATAGAACACTAGGTGGTTTCTGTACCTCCATCTGACAAAGCTGAAAACCAACTACTGCTGCATGACAGAAGATGAACTTGTCATCTTCTACTTTCCGCTTCCATTAGTGGGGTAGGCACCTCTCCAAACTCAACTAATATGCAGCTGTACTGCCTATGTAGATAAGTTTATTACATCAGTGAAGAACTTCAGATCCTAAAATACATCCAGAGGTAAATTAAAATAAGTTTACCTGAGCCTGGCTGCAGTATTAATATCAGGTCTTGCTGGACAGCTGTCCAACAGCTGAATATGTTATTGATCCTAGTACAGAAAGTTTGGGGTACTTCAGCATAGGAGCGTTTCTGCATGATATGTTGAGTATGCTACTCAAAGGCAAATTGCTCATAGTGTTCCTTCTGCATCTGACGGACCTCAAGACTTTACTGTGTGAGTTGTACTCTGCCTCAGCACCTCTCAGAAACAGTGTCAACAAAAGTTGATGTGAGGGAGCATGAAATTTTTCTCTAACTCCTAAGTAGGTGAAACAGGGACGTAATTACTTGTTTTCCTAATTTTTTCTTAGATAGAAGAACACAGAATTTGTGTGTGTGTTAGGAAGCGCCCCCTGAATAAACAAGGTGAGTGTACTGACAAAGCAGCTCTGATCTGGAGCAGTTTGACATGGCTCATTCATGTTAAAACGGAGTCTCTTTTCTGTCAACAGAAATAAACAAAAAGGAATGTGATGTGATTACTGTTCCAAGCAAGTGTGTCCTGTTGGTGCATGAGCCAAAGCAGAAAGTGGACCTAACAAAATACCTCGAAACCCAAACATTTAGATTTGACTTTTCATTTGATGAGTGTGCTTCTAATGAAATGGTATACAGGTAATGCTTTCTTCTCATTGGAGAGGCTTTCAAGATAAAAAGCACTGAGCTATGGTGAGGTGACAGCCTGGCTTAAACTGCTACCTGAAATAAATATAAAATTCCTTTGTGGAGGAAACCGAAGAACTAAAAATCCTAACACAGTTTTTGCATGGCCTTGTTAATTATCTAAGGATTTGCTCTGATTTGCTTTGGTGGGAAAACTGATGAAGCAGGACGTGAAATGCTTGCCTTAACTGTCTCAATACCTTCTGAATATCCAGGTTCACTGCTAGGCCTCTTGTACAGACAATCTTTGAGGGTGGAAAGGCAACGTGTTTTGCATATGGTCAGACGGGCAGCGGCAAGACGCATGTAAGTTTTTCTTTTCCAATGAATCAAATTTTCTAGCTTTAGATAAAGTATGTTGAAGTTCTTTGTTATAGGATTGTACGAGGAGCTTGGATCTTGAGGGTTTGTCAGAAGCTGTTAATACTTTCAGTTGTTAATCCTCCTTTTCTGTAGCTTTACGTATTTCTTCTGGAGTTGTGAGGGAAATCATGTCTTGTTCCTCCAAGAGGAAAAACTCCTTTGAACTCTGATGGAGTAGCCAGCACTCCAGAGCCTTACAGGCATTTAACTGACACTTTGCATGGTCCAAATCTCCCCTCTAAACTGACAGGGAAGCAGAAAATAACTTAGTTGTATTGCTGTAATCATCTCATTCACATCAGACCATAAACATGATAACTTCCTAGTATGTTCTTGGGATTAAAATCAGGTTGCCTGCTTTGCTTTTGAGCTGCACCTTACTTTTGATGGTGTTTTCTCTTAATAGACTATGGGTGGAGACTTCTCTGGGAGAGCACAGAATGCCTCAAAGGGCATATATGCTTTTGCATGTAAGTTGATTCTTTAGATATGAAAATGAAATTCATGCATGCTTTTCTTAAATGGATATGCTTTGTTTTTATAGGATTATTTAAAACATTTCTGGTAAAAGATGCACAGAGTAATTAAGTTCTGATTAATAAGTGGGGCTGTTTACAGCAGGAGGTACAACTGTTTTTATTTTAATTTCACAAACTGTATTTCCATCCAACATGTAGCCTTCTAGATCTGCCTGCTATTTCACACTTATCAGAAGACAGTTGCTTTAGAGAGATTAAATCTTCTAGTTTAATGTTTGCTGGACTGAACTGTTTAATTTTGATTAATTCTGCTTTGCTTTTGCCTCAGCGTAAGGAAGGTGTTTGAACATACCTGACTTGAATGCAACAGAATGTTACTCACTTCTCATATAAAGTTTGTTATACAGAAAGCATATGAATGTGGTTTATGCTCCTTCATGCATTAGAAGGGGGGGGGAAAAAAAAAGCACATACAAAATGTTCTCAGGAAGCAGGTGCTTATTAGCCCCTCCTTGATATAATGCCTAGAAAGTACACAAACTCTGTTCTACTTTTCTTATAGAAAGGCATATTGTGAAACTGTCAGTGCAGCAAGTTGGTTGAAGTTCAACCAGAGGGTCAACTGTTCTGGTATATCATCTCCAGCAGCATGAAAGTGTTGTCTATGTTCCCTGCAGGAAGCATTTCAAACAAATACTTGGCTTTTGCAGGCCTGTCCAAAGCAATAACAGATTTTGATGTTGCCCACATCAGGGGGATGTGTGCAGTTTTTACTTACACTGATCTTGTTAGATCAGCAAGAGTTGCTGTCTGCAGGTAATATTAGCAGTAGAAACATCCATATCCCTGTTTTTAGTTTCTGGATGACAATGCTGCTGAAACTGGCTTCCAGATGGTAGCACGTCACTAACTGTTTCATTACAATTTGCTTAGGATGGCTGTCATTAAGCTGCTAGTCACTGCTTTTATGGCTAGTGATGTTCAGCAGTAGTTCAAGTAGCAACTAGGACATGTTTTAAACTAGTTAACTAAGTTCCTGTCTTCCTTCACCAGCACAAGATGTCTTCTTTCTTCTAAGCCAGCCCAGATACAGGAGTCAGGACCTGGATGTCTATGTGACTTTCTTTGAAATATATAATGGAAAGGTAAGACTTCTTGTTTTCTTTTAATGCTGGCCTGACTTTGGCTGTATGTTTCACATGTAAATTTAATTCAGCTACTTTTTTTTATAGTCTGTTAAGCCTCTGTTAAATGTGGTGTTCCTGTACTGCTCTCTGTAAAGCCAGTACAGGCTACCTGCAAGGAGTCTTTGTTCAAATTTGCCTCAATCTTATTGCCTGAATGTAGGTGTTTGACCTCTTGAATAAGAAGGCAAAGCTTCGAGTCCTGGAGGATGGCAAGCAGCAGGTTCAGGTTGTTGGTCTGCAAGAGAAACAAGTCAGCTGTTCTGAAGATGTCATCAGAATGATTGAGATGGGCAGTGCTTGCAGGTTTGATGCCTTAAAACAACAAGAAAGCAATCATGTCTTGTACCTCTGTCTGCAAAAAGTGATGCTGGTAGCTGGTGCTTGGATTTCAAACAAGGAGCCTGTTCTTCCCAGTAGCAGACAGGCACTGATGTGCACCTCTGCATGAAAACAAGGGGGTTACAAAATGAAGGACTGGCAGGCATGGACTTAGTCTTCCTTCCATAGTGGCCACATGTTCACACCTCTCCAGAAGAGAGGAAACATTCACATCGAGGGGCAGCCTTTCCCTTACGTCACATCTAGGAAGCAGGTAGATTCCAGTTCAGAAGTATCAGCTAGTATACTGGAGCATAAATTGCTCCCTGAGAGCGTGTAAGATCAAGGAAGAGCAGCTGGCATCAAGCTGTAGTTGCAAAAGTACTTAAGATGAACTGCAGGCCACATAAGCTGTTCTGATAGCAGCAAAAAGGCTACATGTCATTTGAAGATCTTTAAGGAATCCTTGAGAGAAGGTGCTGCAGCCCAGCTGTAGGCTTGGCTGCTCAACTGGGCAGGCCTGGCTGCAGACTGTGGTTGGGGCATCTCTAACATTGCACTGGTATGTCTTTAATCAGGGGGTTAAGTTCTGTATTAACATGTCTTAGCTGTCTAATAAGATATACCTGCTATGGAAATATTACTTGGCCAAGAAGAACTTCTTGGCTGCTGTATTACATTGCATATGCAGATATGTGCATCCTGAAAGCTCATCTAATGCTCTGCTGTGCATCCTTCTTTGGGTGGTGTTTCAGCCAGGGACTGTTTAATGCTTCAGACTCCTGCCTCCCTCAACAATATTTCAGGGCAACCCCCTTCTCTCTTCACCTGGGAGCATGGCTGTGGGTGGGACTACAAACCTGCCAGCCCTCTTAGGGAACAAATGGTAGTGAAAGTCACAGTGAGGTTTATGGTGTGGCAGACTCCAATCCCTAGCAGTGACAGGCAGGAATCATAGAATTGCTAAGGTTGGAGAAGACCCACAGGATCATCCGGTCCAACCATTCACCCATCACCAATGGTTCTCATTAAACCACATCCCTCAGCACAACATCCAAACGTTCCTTGAACAAAGGAACAGTTGCACAGCAAGAGGCTAAGCAGCAAGCCAACTTGGCTGGAGAAAGGTATTAACAATGGCTGCAGTGTGCTAGCACAGCTAATGTTTAGAGGCAGGAAAATGCTGGGCTGAAGGTATTTCTTCCAGCTCTAGATGTGTATGAGATATTATCAATCAGGAAGTTATTCTTATGTGTGCTGGCTGAGTTGAGCTGGGCAGCATGAGAACGGAAGTGATTCCATAATTCATGCAAACCTGAGGTACTGTTGTGTGGGTTAAAGAACTTAATTAATTAAATGGCTGCAGGTCTTCTCTAATGCTATTGGGACCTTTAAATCTCCAGCGATGCAGTTCTGACACTTGTTTGCATCTTTGCTGTAGGACATCTGGGCAGACTTTTGCAAATGCTAGCTCTTCACGGTCACATGCCTGCTTCCAAATCATACTACGTCAGAGAGGGAAATTGGTTGGCAAATTTTCCTTGGTGGATTTGGCAGGAAATGAGAGAGGTGCAGACACATCTAGTGCTGATCGACAGACACGAATGGAAGGTGCAGAAATCAATAAAAGCTTGCTGGCTTTGAAGGTGAGCTATAGCTCAGAGAGCAAATAGTGTTAATCAACACAGGATTTTGTTCAACTTTGAGGTTATCTACTCTATTTCTTTCCAGCATGAGGGAAAAGAATAGCCAGAAGGATCTTAGTTTTGTATTTTAATAACCCTGAAAATGCTATGTATTATAATTGCTCTTACTATGTTTCCAGGAAAGCAGTCTAGTTGTATAATCTTATCAAGTCTAATACTGGCACAGCCATTTTAATCTTCATTCAAGTTGTCTTGCTTTTGTGTTTCTGTTGTTTTCTACATATGGTGGCTATCAGGTATCCTGTGACAGTCAAATATGTGGAGTATACTTAGAAGGCTACGAAGCATGTACAGAGCAATAGAGATGACTCTTCTCCAGCCTGCTGGTGGCTGTAGCCTGCAGAGCTGCTTAAGAGATGCAGATACTACACTCACAAGTGTTGTCTCTTCTTAGGAATGTATCAGAGCTCTAGGCCAGAACAAATCTCATACTCCTTTCCGTGAAAGCAAGTTGACCCAGGTGCTAAGGGACTCTTTCATAGGAACGAACTCAAGGACCTGTATGGTAAGTATGTTTGTGATACAGTTAAACCCACTCACTGTTTGCAGGTGTTGCAATTTGGCCGCATAGCTGCATGCTCCTCTTCTAGAAGGATGGAATTTTGGTGTCAAATCTTCAGTGAGCTTTGCTCTAGCCTCAGTAGGAAAAAGGCAGCATGAGTCATTTTCACATAGTGGATCTACATTAGTGCATAGCGTGCTCTCAAAAAGCTTTACTTCCTAGGAAGTTGCAGCACCACGGGTGCACAAAAAGTCAGTGGAAAACTGGATGCAGTCACTGGCATGCTCCATAGGAGCCGTACAGAAAAGACTTGACCATGCCTTAACTCTGACCCTTTTCCCTAACGTGTCCCAGCTGCCTAATGAGATCTGTAGGGCCAGTAGCTTGAGCAAAAGGCAGATGTGGAACTCACTGTGGCTTTCTGTTTGCAGATAGCAATGATTTCTCCAGGCATGAGTTCATGCGAGTACACCTTAAACACACTGAGATACGCTGACAGGTATGACTTTCTGACTTAGGGATTCTACTATTGATGCAGAATACGTTTTGACTGCTCTGTCTTCTTTCTTCAGAGGAAGAGTGGCTCGTGTTAGACTTCTACCTACCCTATTTTTTGTAGGAAGTATTCCTGGATGGTGACCTCTATCCATAGTGTGCACTAAGAATATGGCTGCTGTATTATACATAACCCCACAGATGATGCAGAACACCTCTAGGTGTTTACTGTGGACTTTAATATGAGCGAGTAGGGTATGATACCATGGAGACTTTGAATGAAATCCAAAGAACTCAGAGAAGTCAGGTGCTTAGTAGCAAATGGTGGGAGTATGGATTTGAATGCCCTATGGTTGGTCTTGGGCACCTGTAAGACAGGTGCCAGATCTCCAGAGTTCCCTGGGGGTCTTGCTGAACCCTGGAATGCCTGTGAAGAGCAGCCTTTACATCTCTCTGGTGAGACGACAAGTGAAAAAGGATAGGCAGACTCTGGCTGCAGGGAAAGCAGTTTGTATTTTGAGTCTCAGCATAACAGCTAAAGAAATAGCTAAACCCTTCCCTCTTTCAGTAGGGTCAGTGGTATTTGAATTTTCCCTTGCTGATGCTGTATCATGTGGCTCTATGCTGTGGCTGCAGAGCTTGTGACTTTTGTCCTATGTTAACAATATAAAACTTGCATACTTCAGACTTGGTAGCTTTCTTTCATTTATGTCATAAAAGGCTTCTTGGTCCCCTCCTTAGCAGGAAGAGAACACTCCAGAGAAAAGTCATAAACATTCAGGAGCACAGTGAATCTTCACAGGTTTGGTTCAGGATTGAAGTTGCTCTTTTTGTGGACAGTCATTCCTGATCACCTGAAAGCACAAGACAAAATGAAGCATCTGACTTGCACTGTGCTTTGCTTGCACCCACTGGCTTCACTGCTGGTGCACAAGGCAAGTTCAGGCCACAGGAAAGGGAATATGTAGGCTGAAACTCACTTGAAAATATGAAGCTGAAGCTAGTAAGTGGAAAGAAGTATCTAGCTGATGCTTGACATCTACTTCTAGTTCCATATCATCAGCCATGAATTCTGTCCTTATGACAGACCTGTTCTAGCATGGAGGGTTTTTGGTGGTTTTCTTTCTTTGAAGGAGGGAAGGAAACCATCTTATTCCTTTTTCCATACTAAGTCCTTTTAGTTGATTGTGGCAGACAAGCTGATGTGTCCCTGTGAAAAGCTTTACTGGCAGTTAGTATTGTGTACTTCCTCACTTCTCTTCAGGAGAGGTCCTAGCTTGATATGGCTAAACTGGATGTGGAAACAAATATCTTTCAGCTTTCTTTCTCACAGCCCTCTGGAGCTTCTGTCTATGTGGGCTTGTTCCAGGTGTGATAATGTGTGGAATTTCTTTTAATAAAGCCAAATGGTTTTTGCTGAGCACTGATGGATTGCAGCAGCTGTTTTGTGATACCATAGCCCTGAAATTGCTGAAGGATATTAAGTGGCAAATATTCTTGTTGCAGGGTGAAAGAGCTGAGTCCTCATAATGGAGGTGGTGAAACACAGAATCAAATGGAGATTGAGAATGAGGAAACAGAAATGAGCGGAGGAAACGTAGGTCTTCAATGCAGTGTATGTCTGTGCAGTGGGCTGAAAAGATCTCCAAGCTGGAAACAACTTGCTGTTCTTACATGAGCTGTTTTCTTGCAGCTGTCCAAGGATGAGGAGGAAGATCTCTCTCCCCACCTGTTTAGTTTCCGTGAAGCTATGATTCAAATTGGTGAACGGGAGGAGAAGGTTGTAGAACAGCTTCGAGAACTGAGACAGGTAAAGAGGCAAGCCCAGCTCAAGATGCCTTCTACATATTGACAGCAGCTTGCCTTGCCTGAACCCAGTGCTAGTGGGTAGGCCATGGGCTGTAATTAAATGGTATTATGTTTCCCTTACTGCCAGCTTTTTTTCCTGTGGTTTCCTGCCCAACAGGTTAAACTGGGGAATTCTGGTGCTTGCGGCCAGCCAGTGCCTGTCTCCTCCACCTATCAACCTCCATCTGCTGCTAATGAGCATAGACTGATAAAGCTGTCTGTAGAAGCTCAGCTCTGTTGATTTGGTGTGCCAGATGTATTGAAACTTCAATTTCTAGAAAGTCAGTTTCTTACTATGTTCATTCTTGTAAATACAGAAAATGACAACTGAACTTGACTACCTCCTGGGAATCGCAGAACAACCAGACTACGACCTTGAGATGTTTGTGAGCAGAGCTAAGTACTTCATAGAAGAGAGCTCAAGAAACTTTCTTAGTGCCAGAGGTATGTCAATGCTTTTTGAGATAGTGTCTACTCAGGAGGTGTAGTTTTTAATCTGCACTTTCACTAACCTTATTTTTTTAAACTCTGAAGTAACACCAGCATATCTTATATCTCTGATCACTTTCTGAGGTGATCACCAGGCTGGACTGGTACTATTGTCTGCACTTTTCAAAGTAAAAAGGGCAGCAGCCAAACTGCTGAGTGAAACAGCTGGGCCAGGGAATTCAGTTTTCAGATCAGTAACCCTGTCACTCCTCTCTTCCTTTACAGAAACACTGGATGCTCTGGAAGCAGCCATGCAACTAGAGGAGCAAGCCAGCAAGAAGATAAGAAAGCAGAGGCATCAGTAAATACAGCAAAACCTGGTTTGCAAGCAATCTTCTGTATGTCTTGCATGTTTGTTGGTGGTTTGTGTAACTACTATTAAATGCAGTAGGGTGCCTGAGAGAAGCAAACACGGCAGCCTATCTCTCTTTGTCTTGTATCAGGGTACTCTGTAGAGACTGCTAGAAACCTCCCCTTCAAGGCCTGGGGGAGAAGAGGGCTGAGAGTCTGCTAGATATGTTTCATATCTGGTCCTTTATTAATGACAATGGACTTCTATTAGAGAAGTAGATACACATATATAACTTTCTAATGTACGTGTAACTTTGGATTCCAGATGCGCTTGAAAACACTGCAAAACTTTTCTAGGAAGAAAATGGACTATATGTAATTGTTTAAAAAAAATAATCAGTATTTTACAAAGTTTTTTTTTTCAATTAAATAAAAGTTCCTGTATTTAATTAACTTCAATCTTAAAACATTTCTTGCTGATTTTGCTAAAGTCTTAACAGTCCCTGAAGACTGTCTAGTGCTGCAGAGGTACCCTAATTTCTTGGAGTAGTTTTATTTGTGAAGTCTTTACACTTGTAATGTTTGCATAAAAATAATTTAAAATAAATGTTCTCTTTTAATTGAGATCCTGTGGTGTAGAACTTGCCAAGCAAGGGGGAAACAGGCACACTCTAAACAAACCTCCTCTACTTCAGTAAAGCTCAATATGTTTCAGTGAGTGGATCAGCTCTTTTTAGCAGCAGGCAGGTAAGATCCTGTTGCTCCCTTCCACGTAAGTAGTTTGCTCAGGCTTGAGCAGTAGCCTAGGATGTTACTTTGTATGCATATTCTTTGGGCTCGGGGAAATAGTCAACATGCTGCCTAAAAAAGCTGTGTTCAACAGTCCATTAAAACCTATATTTGAGGGCAGAAGAGTAAAGCTGCTACTAGCTCAACTGTAGCAAGTTGGGATCAATGACCCTTGTGGGTGGCCTGGGCCAGATAGCCCCACACAACTTATTCTCTGGCGGTGAGCAGGTACAGGGCCAGGATGGAGGAGGACAGACAAATATGAGATAAGTGATGCTGCTGGGTGCCTCGTACATGTTCAATTCATTGTAGGGATTATCTCCAGAAGGACAAAACAACCCTGCAAACTCCAGTTCCAGTGTGTAGACATACAAATACCAGAGTACACAAAGACCAATCTATCTTTACTCCTTCTTGCTCTAGACCCCAGCCCTGGTCTCCTGGGCTGCCTTCTACCCCAGATTGTTTCCTTTAATTTCAAGGGGAGATACTAGTCCAAAACCAATGGGGCTTTTAAGTGACTGAGCCCAGTGCTATGCCTACCTTCTGCAGATTGCATCTTTGCCATGTCTTTGGGGCTGTCCACTGGATTGGAGGCCAATTCTTCAGCCTGGACTGGATCTATTTTTGTGTACCAGGTCTCAGGGCAGTCCTGGAAGAGGCAGCAATAGCATTAGGCTATCTTGTAGCACCTGATGCAGCATAAGAAGATAGTAGCACAGTGAGAATGAAAGGGCTGTTGGGCCCTGCTGAGTTTAAACTAAAGCACAAGGCAGTTCCCTTGCTCAGTCCTGCTGTTTCTGGTGTTACTACTCTTGGCTATATCTAGCTTTGACCAGGGGTAGCTTGTGGTAAAACAGGAGGGACCTGGGTGCAATGAAAAAAGTGCCTTTCTCTGGACAAAGTATGAATTAGTGCTCTGTATCCCCACTCCAGGAGCTAGAGGCAGGAGGGTCCTGGTTTTGCAGGAGCTTGAGTCACCTCTTGCCACGTTCTGACACAGAGATCCTGCTGTTGCAGAAGTAGCAGGAGTCTGAGATCCATCCTTGCTCTCTTCTGTGTTTCATCTAGAGTAATGATCTTCTTGACCACAACCTGAAGGTGAACACTTCTCCAAGGGGGATTTGGTTCATTTCTGGGCTAACTCTAGATGGGATTTTTTTTTTTTCTGTGATCACAGTCCCCTACACCTCTGCAAAACAGATCAAGCTCTCCCAGTGCCACTGATAAACTGTTAGGGAGGCATGCTTACCTTAAAGAGCTGGAACAGTGTGTCCCCTACTGCCTTCCTTACATGCTCCTCCACAAAGGGATACATGCGAACAAAATACTGCAACAGAACAGAGAGTGAGTGTATGGGGATAAGGGATGTGCATGCATGCATGTGTGTGGAGGTAGGACTGTGTGTACAGTGTGGCTCCAGGTAACCTCAGTGTTACGTGCCAGTTACTGCCTCAGCCATCTCCTTTAGCTTCAGTGCTTCTGCCAGCGCTTATTGAACACACCAAGGGGGAACCTGTTGGTCCTTGCTCTAAGCCCTACCTTATTTCACTCTGCTGTCCCCCAGTGCCAGCTCACTGATAAGAGGAAGGGTGTTTGCAGCAGCACTGTCTGTGTCTCCTCAGGTGAATGGTACACTGACCCTCTGCATTACAAGATAGGTCACACTGAGTAACCTGATTCTCAGCTGTCCCTCATTCTGTATCTTTCCTACTGCTCACAGTATGGTCCTTCCTCTTCCCAGTCATCGAAGATCTGTGCTGAGGCAGCCAAAGCTCTTTAAGAAGCACCAGCAGGACAAAGTAGCCTGCTTATAATTCTGTACTGGTGTCTAGCTCCAGGGAAACTACCTTGGTTAACTCATTGTGTGCCAACCCCCAGGGCAAGCTGCAGAGTAGAACAGGTGTGTGAGGATGAACATTAGCTTCCCAGTACCCTCTTTGTGGTGGCTGGCAGGAGGGATGTTATTTCCAGTTATTTCCAGAACGAAGTGCCACTCCTGCCATTGTGAAGTCTGTCTGCTGTGCTCAGAAACAAACAAAAACCTCACTAAAACAGTGCAGGGAGCCTTTCTGTTCAAGTGTTCTGTAAAGAAACTGATTGCTATGATGTCATCCATTGTATACCCTCACACTCACCTCCAGGGAGATGCTGGCATTTCTCTGGCTGAGTGGATAATCCAGGTTCCCCACCGCAACCATCAGGCCGTGCACCACTTTCAGCTGGATCAGCTCTTCAGCCACTTCTGCTGACTCCTTGGCTAATACGCTGCAATAAGACAGGCCATCAACCTCTACCCTGTGCAGGGGAAGGGGCACGCAATACATTGAGCCTGGCCCTCTTGGTACAGACCTGGTGTGATCTCCATGGAGGCACCAGTGGACAGAAGAATCTCAAACATTTGACTAAGTATGGCTTGTCAACCATTTAGTGGGTTTTTGTTTGTTTGTTTGTTTGCTGAGAAACAGTTATTTCATTATTGTCAGGAGCTTCCTGGTGCATATTACATTCTACAAAGTTTCCTGCATGAATGTGAAGAACCCAGGGCTCAAAGTGTAACCACCACCAATGTCATTGCTTTTGTGACTGTGTCTCTGTACCCACTAAACTCATCTGCTTTTGCAGGATTTTTTTTCTGCCATCTGCTTTTGCAGAAGTGTTCTCATAGCACTATCTTGTGGACACTGCAGGAAATTCATAATAAATGCACAGACTTTAGCACAAGCAGCCAAATGTAAGGATTCTGTGGTCAATCATAGGTACTACATTCTTCCATTGGGTGGCTGATGTCTCTACCAGAGACTCACTGTCTTCCAAGTATTTTTTTTTTCCTAAAATCTGACCAAAATCCCCCTCTTTTAGTTTAAAGCCATTCCCCCTTGTTCTATCACTATCACACTGTGTAAAAAGTTGGTTCCCCTCCTGTGTATAAGCTCCTTTCAAGTACTGGAAGGCTGTGATTAGGTGTCCCTGGAGCCTCCTGTTCTCCGGGCTGAACAAACTGAGCTCCCTCAGCCTTTCTTCACAAAAGAGGTGCATCTTTGCCGCCTCCTCTGGACCCACTTCAACAGCTCTGCATCCCTTCTGTGCCGGGGGCCCAGGCCTGGACACGGTGCTCCAGATGGGGCCCTACAAGGGCAGAGAAGAGGGGGGACGGTCCTCTCCCTGCTGCCACCCCTGTTGATGCAACGCAGGGTACAGCTGGCCTTCTGGGATGCAGGAACACAACGCTGGCTCATGTCCAGCTTCCTCTCCACCAGGACCCCCAAGCCCTTCTCTGCAGGGCTGCTCTCAAAGAGTCTGCACATGTATCTGCGATTGTCCCAACCCAAGTGCAACACGCTGCACTTGGCATTGTTGAACCTCATCAGGTTCTTGTGTGTCCACTTTTTGAGTCCGTCCAGGTCCCTCTGGGTGGCATCCCTCCCTTCTACTGCATCAACTGCACCACTCAGCCTGGTGTCACCAGCAAACTGCTGAGGGTGCACTTGATCCTGCTACATGCTTCCAACTCAAAGGGAGATGTTTCTCTGGACCCCCCTGCACGTTCCTGTGGGTTTTGCTCCAAGTCTCCTTACCCGATGGCTTTAGCAGCAGCTGCCTGCTGAACGTGGGCCAGCGTCGGCTCCCTCGGGGGCAGCATTGGGTCTGCAGGAGGGAACGACGCTTTGACACATTTACAAGACGCGAGAAGGGAGGGGAGGCCGTACGGTGCCACAGGCACAGCCCACGCAGCCGCTGCGGTCTGCCGGGCCAACGGCTTTTACCTTTGGCTCGTGCTTTCCTCCCGGGCGGGGTCAGCAGGGCCACCAGGCCGGGCAACAGGGCGGGCGGGGCGCGCCGGGACGCGACAGCGAGCAGCAGCTGGACGGCTGGGGGAACAGGGACAGCTGTGAGCACGACCGCCAGGCTAACAGCTACTAAGCACCGCTCCCTACTTCATTCTGTTATTAACCACAACAAGGATAGCTCCGCCGAAGCGGAGCCTCAAAAAATTCCACGACACTCGTGTTTGTTCCTCTCCACGGAAATCTTTAGTAAAAGGCGAAAGATTTATACGATCTGAAGAGAAACCAGAGTATAACCTGAAGTTCTCCCGGCCCCTTGGCCACTGCCTGCCCGCGTCCCTGAGCACACGGCGACCCGCCCTCCGCCGCCCCACTCGGCACAGTCCGGCGCGGCACAGCCCGGCCCTGCATCGCACCGCACCGCATCGCCCCGACCGATCCCGGCGGCCGCTCAGGCGCGGGGCGGCGGAGTCCGGCGGGGCGCACGGGGCCGCGCGCTGCACGCTGGGTATGCTAATGAGCCGCATGCTAATGTGATACGCCACGCCCCCACGCTCAGAGGAGGACGGTGCCTCGCGCCGCCAAACGGAACGGCGGGGGCGGACCCATAGAGCGGCGCGGGCGGGACTCGGGCTGTGCCGGCAGCGGGGCGGGGCGCGGCTGTGCGGAGAGCGGTGTGCCGGGCTGTGGGCCGCACGGGGTCAGCACAGAACAGCGCGAAACAGACCTAAAAGCAGCCAATGAAAGGAACTCGGAACGCTCCGCCGCCAGTAGAAGCCGACTTAGCTCAACCGAAAGTTTCATTCTGTCATTAACCAGCACAGGGACAGCTCCGCCGAAGCGGAGCCTCAAAAAATTCCACGACACTCGTGCTTGTTCCTCTCCACGGAAATCTTTAGTAAAAGGCGAAAGATTTATACGATCTGAAGAGAAACCAGAGTATACCGCCTCCTCTCCCGGCCCCGTGCCCACTGCCCGCCCACCTCCCTCAGCACACGGCGATCCCCTCCCGCCTCACTTCTCCCGCCCCTCCCGGCCCCGCACTACCCCGCCCCGCTCCCGGCCCCGCACAGCCCCGAGCGGCCACCCGGGAACGGCGGCGCAGCGCAGCGCTGTCGGTTCGCACTGCCGCGGTGCACGCTGGGTATGCAAATCAGACGCATGATAATGAGCCGCATGCTAACGACCGCCCACAGAGCTCCGCGCGGACCGGCCCGCCCCCCACCCCGGGCCGATGGGACGGCTCGTACCTTCGTACTGCACCTCGGGGTGTGTCGTGCCCAGTGCTGCCAGCAGCGGCGCCACTCCAGCCGGCGGAGGCTCTTCCAGCAGGTCCTGGGGGACAAGGGCGGGTTGAGGAGGCAGGTGCGTGCAGTGCTCCCCGCCGTCCCCCTATGGGCAGGGGGCAACCCCAGCTAGTGCTGCGAATGGGGCCGGGCCTTTCTCTCTGGCATAACTGCGGGCTTTCCAACCCCTGGGGGCACCCTTTGCCTCCACCGCTCACCTGCATGCTGCGCAGTGTCTGCAGAGCCAGCTGCTGGGCGTGGGGAGAGCCGCAGGGCAGCACTGCCAGCAGGCCGCTGTACACTTGGTTCTGGTACTTGGGGTTGCCGCGGCCCAGAGAGTCCAGCAAAATCTGCACCTCATCCCGAACCTCTGCCGAGCTGCAGGTGGCCAACAGCTCAGCAAGGGATTGCACGCCTGCATGGAGAAAAAGGTGCTAAGTTGCATGCCAGCAGCAGTGCTAAGGATTCCCCTGCTGCTCCACCTCTCTTGGAGAAAGCTATGACAGCGGGTATCACCCTATAGCCACCGGCAACACGAGGCATAATCCCAACTACAGAGCAATAAAGGGTGTTTGGCTTCTACCATCCAGGAGAAAAAAAGAACAGGAAAAGATATTGTACTGTTCTTTCCAAAGATATGTGCCACAAAAGCCTCAGCCTCCAGCGGGGAAGGCTGGGAAGGTTTGCAGTAGGCAGCCGCGGGTAAGAATAGAAACTGTTGTGTGATTTTTGCTGTAGCGGTTGTGAGCAGCGGGGCAGCAATAGTGCATCAAAAGAAATGACTGTAAAGGAAGCGAGCTCATTAAAAACGGAGAGAGCGGATGAAATGTGACTGCTCAACAATAGCTGAGCTCTGAGCTCCCTCCAGCCAGCCCAGTGCCGCAGCAATCTGCTGTCCAGCAGCAGAGGAAGGAGTGGCTCTGTGCTGCAAGCAGCCCTGGGGCCAGAGGTCAGGGAGAACATCCTTGCCTGAATTAGGACAAAGCGCAGGTGGACACGCCGCCTACCATAGCTTTCACAAATGAGCTCCTTGTACTTCCTGCCAGCGTCTGCGATGAGCTGAAGCAGCTTTACAGACTCCCTTTTGTCCTCTTCGTTCAGGTGGTTCAGCCCTAGTATTTCCAGGAGCATCAAGACGCCTCCCATCTCCAGAAATTCAATAATGTATCTGCGGCTGCACGGATGGAGGGACAAAGCCAAAAACGTCACCTGCTTTGGAGCACATCTTCCCGAGTGAGCACACCTGACTGTAGCAGCACGATGGCACCTGGACACTGAACACGAGGCACCTGAGGCTCAGCTAGGACAGCTTTACTGCCACTATGTCACCACCTACAGCTTTACCCCGTGCTCATTTCAGATGCTAAACCACAGGCACAGAAAATCCCATCTCTGCGCTCAGGCTTCCAGCATGCTCTTTCCACACCGTGCCAATGACCCAGTGGTTCTGGAGGAGGACAAGCTGTGGATTTGGATTCGAGAGCTTCTTATTATAGGAAGCCACAACCCCATTGCCTGCACACACCTTCCCCACAGCAGCTCTCAGGCAGTGACATTCTGTACTCACCCACTTGCAGCAGATAAGAAGATGCCGATGGACTTGAGCAGCTTGTTGATGCATGTGCTGTACATGTAGCTGTTTGATAAGGCTAAGGAGAGAATTACAGACTGTCTCAGTGTTCCCCGGGCAAGTCTGGCAACGTGGAGGTCTGAACCTGGTTACTTTCTTTGTTAGAGGGAGCACTGACCTTCCTCTCAAAGGCATGCAGGGGTTCCTGGTTCTAGGTTCCTAATCCTAGGTCCCTGAGAGACAGGCTGTGTGACTTTCCCTTCAGTTCTATCTTGAGATAGCTGTTGTTTTTTTTCCCCCCTCCGTGCAGCTGGATCTTTATACAAAAGCTTATTCTTCATACAGTATTTTTTTTGGTAGAGAACTTTCCCTTCCTCTCCATCCCACTACCATGTGCCACCTTTGGCTTTCCAAGCAAACAGATACGTCACCCTCAGCCATGCTGCCAGGCGAGCCAGAAACAAGCTGGCTCCCTGGGAGAACTCCAGCTCCAGCTCTGGTTCTGTCTTGCCAATATTGCTTCTAATGAAGTTGTCCAGGATGTGGTTTCGAGCAACTCTGTGAGCACTGTCCCATTCTTGCAGGAAAACCATGAGCTTCTTGATGGCCTCCTGCTCTTTGACAGATGTCATGATCTCTTCTGCCTAGAGAAAAGTGAGACAAATGTTTAATAAAGGTCTTAAAGGTAGGGAAAAAAATCTGTATTAAGGAACTACCATCATATTGAAGATCTCTGGAAAATATTAGTATTAAAACATTTACTAGCCATTAATTATATCTCATTTTCCTTTATACTCATACGTTATCTTCTCTGCTGTGTTAGCACAGTCATTTCGATGTTACTCATTCTCCCCTCTTTGGTTTCTTGCTAGACTCACAACAAGAACACTACCTCCCATATCTGACCTACCCAAGAGTAAGCAGGGTGACATGAGGGCATAGGTGTGGATTTACAGGGAGCGACAGGGTCAATGGTCAATGCCTGGTAGTGCAGCATGCTCTCCTGTGGGTGCACTGAGCTGTTTGAAATCCACTCCAGCAGGACATGCTTGGCCTTGGCAAAGGGAGAGTGCCTGGGGACCTTTGGCACGGAGGACTTTAGCTCTGTTTTGTTGTTGTCTAATTTCTCTGGGCTTATTCTGAGCTTTCAGTGGTGCATCCTGAAAAAGCTACGGATATCTGAAATAATAAGAACTTCATGGAAGGAGGCAGGAGATCCAGAAACACCCCTTGTCCGCACCGCCTTCAATCCCATAAAGCAACCCGCACTTTACCAAATCACTCTGCCACGCTTTTATTTCAGTATGAAATCCCCCCAACCCACCCTGACAAACGTGAGAGTGCACTCAGCGGGGGGTGACGTCCCCATGACACGCACCAAAACTAACCTCCTACTGCTGTTACCTGAAGCTGCCTGAAAACAGTAACCGGGAGCTGGAAATGCATCTTGGCGATGGGAAACAAACCAACAAAGGCTTCAGAAAGTTGGCTAAGAGGACCGAGAACTGCGATGAGATGAAATTTCATGTGGGAATTAACGGCCTGTGCTCTGCAAAGAGCCCGTGCCCTTGGCAGGGCGTTCTCAGGATCTCCTTTGTGGGGAAGCAGGTTGCAAATAAATCCATTCTCCCAAAATAGTTGTGATTGAAAGTGTTATTAGCCATAACAAATGTTAGTGCTGACAGGAGAATGGCCTGCTAGGGGGCCTCTGGTGAAACAGTCAAGTGAAAGTCATATTTCACATTATTGCAAGCCTTTTCCTGTGATTTACAGAATATTTGTGAAACATTACTTGCGAGGCATGTGATTGATATGGGGAGAGCAGCCGCCGAGCAGGGGGAGCCTGCATTTCACAGGGACCGCCTGCATGAAATTTACAGTCCCATAAAGAGCTCCTCTGTCCTCAGCAGAGATCTCGTTAAAAGAACTTTACAGTCTGAAACGTCCCAAAATTGATTCTAAATGAACGTTTCTGTATTTATGTTGGAGGTGGCGCCGCTATAACGCTGTCCTGTTTTAAAGCCAGGCTAACGGCGGCCTGAGGACGTGAGGGCTGTGGTGACACGGAGGGCCCGCCCGCCAACCCATGGCAAAGAAAAAGCGGGCTTAAAAAAGGATGACGTCAGTCCTCTGGGTCTGTCAGTCCCTGGCTGCTATCGTAACAGCCCCTGCTGACATGATAGCCGTTAATTCAAAATACCCTGCAAACGCACCGGAATATTTTAACGACCGCCTCCACAGCCCGCCCCACGGCCCCTCACCCCGGCCCCAAGGCCCTCACCTTCCCGCGATGGGCGGACACCCGGCGGAATAACTGACATCGCAGCTCAGCCAATCGTCGCCCGCCACGGCCTTCTCTCGGACCAATAGGCGAGAGATTTCTCGCCCGGTAGGCGGGGCGCCCGACCCACGGCGGTTGCTAAGGGCGCGTTTCTACGGAAGTGGGAGGCGGGGAGGGGAGGGGAAGGAGGATGACGCGAGGGAGGTGCTTTTCCTTTCTATTGGCTGCGGGCCGCGAGGGGGCGGAGCTTCCGGTGGGGAGAACGGAAGCAGCGGGTGGATGCGAGACGGGCAGCGATGGGGGCCGGCGAGCTGGAGGCAACGGTGGAGCTGGCGCCGGGGGCGGCCCGCGGTGCGGGGGCGGGACCGGGACCGGGACCGGGACCGGGACCGAGAGGACATGGGGGGGGGGCCCGGGGGGCGGAGAGGGCCGAGCCTGAAGGATTCGTGGGGCTGGGAGAGTGTGGGGCCCGGGTTGGAGGGTCTGTAGGGGTATTTGGGGGTACGGAGGGGGAGCAGGGCCTGTGGTGCTCCCGAGAGTGCTGTGCTCACCCAGACGGGGGCCGTGAGCTGCTCGCAGCGGGCTGGGAAGCCACCTGTTAGCCGTTACGTTCAGCTTTGTCACCAGGCAAGTTGCCGTCACCTTCAGATCCCGGCAGACTTGAGGCTAATTAGTTTTAAATCCCACGGTGCGTTTCAGGGAGCAGCACGGAGAAAGGGCACGCAGGTGGGCAGCCCGTGGTGATCCTTCTGGGCTGGGCAGGCTGCCAGGACAGGCATCTGGCCAAGTACAGCGCGTTGTACAGTCAGAAGGTGAGTAGCTTGCTTATGCTTTCCTGGCACTGCCGTACAGCTCCTGGGGACGCCATCCCTGTTCTGCGCTGTCTTTATGCTGCACGGTGGTGAAATCACTCTAAACCCTCCGTGTCTGAAGTCGTTAGGTGGTGAGCTCTTGTTGCCCTTGGAAGCTCCTTGTGTCCAGCAGCAGTGTTACCTAACAGCTGCTGATGTCATCTCTGTGCATGCAGCTGAGATAAAAATACCTCCTTGGAGTAGTTTTCTGTGGTTATGTGAATCACTGGAGTGTTCTGGGGCTTTTAAAGTTAACTACATTAGCTGTCCAAGCTAGCAAATATGTGGGGAAAAGCAATGTGTTTACTGCTTGCTGATGGGCTGCAGCATAGAATTTGCAAGGCCAGGCTGGGGCACAGCAGATGTATCAGCAGCTTTTGTTCTTCCAGCTTTTCCTTTCTGTGCTGATAGTTCATAGAAATGTCCATTCAAATTTGTTGTAACCTGTCTGAAACAGGTGCCCTGTGACAGATATACCTGCTTGTTAGCAACTTCAACTGGACGTCTGTCTAATTGCTGGCTCTTTAAATTATGGTATCTTCCTTTCTAACAGTTAATCTTGCTGGAATGACCCCAGCTTGTGGTATTGGGACCTATTGGATTATTATTATTATTATTTTAATTTTTGGTCAGCATACAAGAATCCTGTATTTATCCAAACCTGCTGCAGCTACAGGTGGCTAAATTTGTACAGAAACAAGCGTATTGTTAATGTGTAATCCGGCGTGAGAGTCATGAATTGGCTGGTCCTGGTGAAGAATTAATTGTTAAGCAATTACTGCGACTAAGAGATGCTGCTGATCGGGGGAGGTGCACGTTATGTGGCAGCATGCCAACTGCTGTGGAAATAGCTTTGTGGCAGAAAGTTGCTGGTATTGAGAAAGGACAGGAAAGCTTTTCTTAGAGCCTTAATGAGGAAGTGGCTGCAACCCTGGCAAGGCAGCATAGAGAGCTTGGTTTGAAGAACTTGGTATCTTCTCTTCTGCTTAGCTCAGTGACAAGGAAGCCCTGTGAGGGGGGCTGTCTTGGTCCCTTTGGCTTGTGTTTGTCAGTGCATAGTGCCACTGAGTTCAGGTGACAACAGAAGACTGGAAAGGATCTGGGACATCATTCAAGCCTGCTGCTGTTCTAGAAGGCTTTTGATAAGTCTTTGTACTATTATGATTAATATGATCCTATTCATAGAGTCATAGAATACTCTGAGTTGGAAGGGACCCATGAGGATCATCAAGTCCAACTGCTTTCACGCTGATGCTTTGCTAATAACACTAAAGAGTCTCTTAGCTCTTGGCCCTGTGATTTCTGTTGGAAATGTGCTCCAAATGTTAGTTCATGTTACGGCTGCTCGCCTGCTCCATGTAATTTACAGCCCAAACCAAATACGTGTAGGTTTTCTTTTTGTTCTGTTTAGGGGTGCACCGTCATCCGCTACACAGCTCCATGGAGGATGATATTCTTCTCTGAGAGCTTTGGCATCAAATCCCTCCAGACCCCAGCCAAGAGACTCCTGGAGCTGCTCTTTGACTACAGCATTGAGAACAGGCCGGTGCTTTTCCATGTCTTTAGCAATGGTGGTGTCATGCTCTACCGTTACATCATTGAAGCACTTCGCACTCAGCAGCCCTTTAAGAACCTCAGAGTCGCAGGCACTGTTTTTGATAGTGCCCCTGGCAGAAGAAACTTGAGAGGGGCCCTTCGTGCCTTGGCAACTGTCCTAGCATCCACAAACGTGCTGCTCAGGTATCTCCTTATGCTCACTTTTGCTACTACAGTTGTCCTGCTGCGGATCCTGCTGTACCCACTGACTCGCTTCATCCACGAGAGCCACTACGATGCCCTGCTGAAGGCACCCACCCGGTGGCCTGAGCTCTACCTCTACTCCCAGGCAGATGCCATCATCAGTGCCAGTGATATTAAGCACATGGCTGACGCACGGCAGCAGCTTGGTGTCTCCGTGAAAGCTGTAGACTTCACAGATTCAGCTCACGTCAGCCATCTGCGGGTGTATCCCACCTACTACAGCACCCTCTGTACGACTTTCCTGTCTGACTGTGTCAGGGGCTCGCCTCGTTAGTGGTGTCGTGGCCTCCTTATTTGCCTCTGCTTTGCTCAGAGTGTGTGGGTAATGCCATCCCCCTTGCCTGCATCTTTGAAGGGAGGAAAGCAGAGGCTTTGCGCTTCCTTTCCCCATCAGTTACAAGTCTGAAAGCCTCCCTGAGCCAGCCACGTCATAGCAAAAAGTAGGTCTGGAGTAAGTTAAGAACTGAAGGTGCTGCAATCTGAGCCCTGAGGTGTCACGGACCAAAATTTCACATGGAGTGTTGCTTGTTTCCCCCTGTCTTGTGGTGTTCTCTATATCCACGTGTGCTTGTCCAGTGTGCATGTTCTGTGGCTTTGTACTGATTCTACAATACAGCTCTGCAGTCCTTCTTTGGTTTTTTTTCCCCTCTCTGCTGTTTCTTTCATTTTGCATTGAGCAAACAGAAGCAGCTCTGCAAGATTTCCCTCTTCTCTGGGCGTTGTCTGGTTCCATGAAAGCTCTGAGAGCAGCCAAAGCACTGATTCCTTTGCCCTGGAGCAGACCTCAAATGTTTGTGGTAACTTTTGTGTTCTTGAACCAAAAAAAGAGAAGTTAAGTTAACCTTCTGGCTGTGTCTTGTTTCTTCTCTGTCTCTTTGTGCGTTGTTCTCAGTCCTTTTGCTTCCTGGGGGAACGTTTATTACTGCGTGTCTTTGAGCAGCGTGGATTGTGCAGCCAACTTTGGTCGTTCTGTGGTCTGCGAATGCAGGCAAACAGCACAGCTGTAATCCAAAAGATGCCAGAAATAGAAGGGTGGAACTGCGGAGAAAAATGAGGCTGACTTTCGGAGCTGGGGTTGATACTGGGTGTTCCTCAAATCACTTCCAAGGAGCTGAAATTCAATGTTATTTCCCCATCGTGTTCCCTTTGGATGACCAGTCTTTTTGCTGTCCTTGTGCCAGTGATACAGAGCATAAATGCCCTCCGCGGGGCGAGGAGGCAGCTCCTTTGCACTGCACTTCATCCAGGTTTGCTTTGGCTGTTCGTTGGGGGCAGCGAAGGAGGACAAAGGCAGAGCACGGCCGACTTTGAACCCCCACTCCGAGCCGGGCAGGAAAGGGCCCCGGAGTTGAACGGGAGTTCGGACCGCCAGGGGGCAGCAGCGGCGCTCGGTGCGGTGTGCGGGGAGCGGCCCCCCGCGGCCCTCCCAGCCCCGCCCTCCCGGTGATGGATGAGCTGCCGATGGGCTATTGATAAGGAATTAACCTCGAGCCCTTCTCGCCGCGGTGGCGGTGGAACGGGAGCGGAGGACGCGCGGCCCGTCGGGAATCGCGCTGGGGAAGGAGAGCCCCCCGGGGGGGTCCCCACGTGCGGTACCCCGCGGGCCGGCCCTGCCCCGTGCCGCGCTCCGAGCCGTTTGTTTAATTAAGTGTTTTGCCTAATGGGATTGCCTCATTTCCATCACAAAGCGGCGGGCTGTCATTAGGTGGGCTCCCTCATTCATTACCGTTAATTAGATATGGATCCCCCAGAAGGGTGATGGACGAGGCCCCCGCCGCCCGCTATTACCCATTTGCATTTTCTCAATAACACCTCCGATACATCACCGCCCTCCGCTTCCCAAAGAGATTTCAAATACAATATCGGTGAGGGCGGAGGACCGGGGGGGGGTGGGGGGGGTGGGAGGGGTGGTGTGTGTGTGTCGGGGCACTCCCACCCCTCACTGCGCCCTCTGGGCCGCAGCAGATGGGAGGAGGACCCACCCCGCCCTTGGGGACCCCGTCCCGTGGGACGCAGCCATCGATCCGTCTGCGCGATGTTTGCACGCCAACAGCCCCGGCGCCAGCGCCCCCCCCGCACCCCCAGCTGCCGCGGTAACCCCACACCGTGACCCTAATGCGGCTCTATGGATCTGTTGGGGCTGGGGGCCTCCTGCCCCCGTCCTCCCCCCAGCGGAGTGCCCGAGGATGCGGCTGCCCGGCGTTCGTTACAGGGAGAGCCCCCCGGGATGCGCCCTCTGCCCTGCAGGGGGTCCCAACCGCGATGGGGCAGCGATGCGGCACTGCAGGTGGCTGCCACCCCTCCCACCCCCCCAAAAGGAGAGGCAGAGAGAGCAGGGCGGCGCGCCCCGAAGATTTATACGCGTTTAATTAATGTCAAATGTAGTTTACAAACGGGAGTGACAAGTACCTCTTTGTATAATATACACCGACACACAATCATCGACACACCGCAATATCGCTTTGTGCAACTCTGGGTTCTTTGGGCTGCGATAGGTAACTCCGGTCTTTTTTTTTTTGTCCTTTTTCTTATTTTTTCCCCCCCTTCTCCTTTTTAAATGGATTAAAATGGTTACAGGAGAGGCGATGCCTCCCCCCAATCCTCCTCCCCTCCCTCCCCCCCTCCCTCCCCCCCCCCCCCCCCCTTGAAAACAGGGGATGGCTTTACAATAAGAACATAAAACCAAAAGAACCAAAGCAAACGGAAGAGAACCCAAACGAAGGAACAAGGATGGGTTACATACGGTTTTACACATGGGTACACAGAGCTGGTCCGCAACACCACCGGGAACCACGGCTCCGAGGAAGGGCCAGGAGGGGGGAGCCTGCCCTCCAGCCCGCTGCACCCCAACTGGGTCGTGACCCCAGCTGTGCCCTCAGCTCACTTGGAATCCCCCGAACCCCAGCCCTTGGTGCCCCCTGAAAAAGCAGGTCCCCCCCCCCTCACCCTTCATAGCAGGGAAGGCTGCAAATCCTCCATGGCAAACGCTGCCGAGAGCACGGAAAGCCGGACACCGTGGGTTGGGCGCTTACAGAACACAGATCCTGCTTTGGAGGGATGCAGTGGGATCCTTCTGAAAGCACTGCGAGAGGCATTGAGGAAAAGAGCTCTGCCAAAAAGCACCAGGCTCATGGCACGCAGGTGGCAGTGGGTCCCCAAGGACACGCTGTGCCCCCACAGGACGTGCTGTGCCCAAGGCGTGCCTGCTCCTCCAGTGCCCCCATGGGGTCCCAGCTCCCCTTTACCAACCACAGTCATGATGCTTCATGCCCAGAACCGAGAGTGCAGGGCTGTGCTGCCAGCACGGGGCTGCCCGGAGTGATGCCTCAGGTATGGGGAGAGCAGCATCACTGGCAGGGAGTGTGGCCCCCCGCAGACCCCACGGTGAGAGGGGAGCTGAGGTAGGGAGCACGCATTCACCTTGGGAAATGGGTCAGCAGCTGCTTCTTGGGTCCTGAAAATGAAAAGGAACAACGGAAGAGGCCAGATGGCAGCTTTGGTTACGGCTGAGGGTACGGGCGGCGGGGATGAACACGAGGGATGGCGTGGAAGGAGCCGGGGCTGTGGGACCCACGACCTCAGGCTGGCACAGCGCTGCCCCACAGCACAGGGAGCAGCTCCAGCCAGAAAACGTGACCTGGAAGGGGAAGAGAGCAAAGCCAAGCCCAGCCAACCCTGCGCCCCGGGGGGAGGAAGGGGTACACCAGAGCCTGGGGCAGGGGGAGAGGGCAGAGCTCTATGGGGCCGCCCTGCTGGGCCCCCCGCCCTGCCCCGGCCCCCAGTGGGGAGCTGAGAGCCGCGTCGTTCCGGGGATAACGATTCTATTATAAATAGCCCCATTAGCTACAACTAATGACAAAAATCCACCTCCTCTACTCCCCATAAGTTCTGTAAGTTATGGGCAATGCTACAGCCATTACTAAAAGCTGTTAACTTCATATCTGAATGAGGAAATATACACCACAGAACATTAAACCATTTATATTATATATATGTATATATATACTTCTTTTAAACTAATGACTTTAATGCCAAAACTTTGCTGAACCAAGAAAAATATGGGTTTAATGTTCTCTGCTCATTTCTTTTTTTTTTTTTCTTCTTCTTCTTCTTTAAAAAAAAATACAACCCAAAAAAAAAAAAAAAAAAGGGAAACTTATTAGTATGTAATGTTTGAGTCTATCCCATTTATACACAACATTGTAAACATATATAATCTATATTACATGTGCTTCATTTCTGCCTGGGTGTGGGTTTTTTTTTTTTGTTTTTTCCTTTAAACCTTTTTTTTTATATCACTAGAACACCACGAAAATAAAAAAAAAACAAACCAAGAACAAAAATCCAAACCCAAACGGAACGGAACCAAACCAGAAAACCAACCCAACGAAAACCCAACGAAGGACACAAGTTACGGCTTATTCAACACTGCTGCCAAGGGTCCCTTCCCCAACGTCCTGGGGCAGAGTGGGCACAGCGCAGTCCGAAGGAGGAGGGCTCCGAGCCGTGGCGGGTGGGGAACACTGCTGTAAAAAAGGGGCTGCACAACAACGGGGTCGGCTTCGCCCGCTGCAGAGGCTCTGTGCAGGTGGGAGCCCCGGGGCTCTCGCTGCTCCCGCGTCCTCGAGTCCGTGTCTGGAGTCTCTGGTTTTGTTTCCTTACGTTTTTTAAAACGTCTTTTTGTGGTTTTTGTTTTGTTTTGTTTTGTTTTCCTTCTTTTTTTTCCTCGTCGTTGCTCTCCCGGTGGGTGCTGAGCTGAGCCGAGAGCCGCCCTCCCGCTGCGGCCTTCATAAGTAGATGCGCCGAAGGTCTCCGGGGGATGTGATGGTGTTGCACTGGGGACAGAGCTTCTTGGCACCCTGCAAGCAGCAGATGGGACAACAGCATCAGCGTCATGCACCGCGGGAACAGCACCAACCACCTCACCCTCAGCCTGGCACAGCAGAGCAGGGGCAGCACGGCCACCCCCCGACCTCCCAGCCGGGCTGGGCAGGCAGAACACCGACCAGCAGCACAGCTGTCGGGTGACCACCGTGGTTCAGGTGGGGCTGCCAGCCCCAAGGAACCCCTGCCCTGCTCCCCCTATGCTGTGCACGCAGGGGTGCAGAGGCTGGGACTGCTCTGCCCAGGTGAGCTGGAAGCAGTGACCTCCAAGCGGGGCCGGGCAGAGGGAGGCTGACACAAGCAGTACATGATGTGAACCAGCAGCGGGTGTGCTGCCTGTCACCGAGCCTGACAGCTATGGGGTGTTAACAAGAATCGGGGTCAGCTTTAGATTGGCAGATGTGGCAGCCAGCTGGTAGGAAAAATGACAGAGAGAGCTGCTGTGAGGCTGCGCCCATCTCCAGCACCGGCAGCACGGGAAATGGGGCTGCCCTGACTTCCAGGGCCGAGCACTGCCCCGTGCCCCTTGTGCTGCACAGGATCACACTGCTCCATTCTGGGATCTGGAGGAGGACTGGAAGAGCTGCAGGCAGAGGTGTGTGATCCTCGTGCCCAGGTAACCTCCCTCGTGCAGGCTGAAGCAGCTCAACATGGGGCATTTTGTAAGGAAAGATGCCCTGCCCAGGTCTCTCTTCTGCAGCAAAGCAAGGTCAGGTATGCAATTCCTTCACACCCTGGGGAAAGGGAAGATGGGTGGATTTATGCTGCCAGACCCCAGGACCTCGGCCCCTTCTGCACTACATGCTGATGGCTTTGGGGTTCCATTCTCCCCACGTGAGAGCTGCAGGTGGGCCTTCAGAGCCACGTTTTCCACCACACCAGAAGGCAGGACCCAGCAACACACACACTGAGCCAGTTGGGTTACTTTCTGCAATACCTGACCTGACCACAGAGCAATGGATGCTCTTTACCTGCACACAGAGGGGGCTCCTCTTGGACCCCTGAGGCCCAGGTCCCCGGGTCTCCGTGGTACTCACTCTGGCATTCAACAGCTTGAGCAAAAACACCGACTTTGTACTCAGGGGGGGGGAACCTTTTTCTTTTAAACAAAACCACCATCCTCTGCCCGTAGCAGCACGTGTGTTGCAATTCAGAACCGAGTCCTGACGATTCCCTTCTGGACCGAAATCGTTCAGAACCCCATTCCTTACACGTGACTTCTGGTGTCGGTGCACAACACTTACTGCCACCAGCACTTCAGCTCTTCCCTCTTGCAGAGAGGCACACCAACTTGTACACACACACACACACACACAGGCACAATGAAAAAGCGTGTGCCCCCCCACTGCTCACCTGCCAGCTGGGGTTACTAAACTTTTCCCTTGAAATAAAAACGCTGTGCAATAATAAGTCCCACCTGTCGGCCATTTCTTTCGGTCTTCTTGGTTTTTTTTTGGTTTTTTTTTTTTTTTCTTTCCAGGTCCTTCTGCTCCTTTCATCATCGCTTCATGGAAAAGCCTTGATGTGTTATAGCTGCGTGTGCTGGAGTAAAGGCCACCTCAGCTTTTCCATTATAAACCCCACTTTGGAGGGGTTTATAAAACTCTGCAGCGAGAAGTTTGCTCCGGGGCTGTTACAGAGCAAAGCAAAGGGGCTGAAACAGGGAGGGAGTTTATTTTTTCTCCTCCTTTCTTAATTAAAATTTGGCAAGTGATTGATCCGCAATACGGGCTAATCACTCGGGGTAGCAGTTTGAAAAATACATTAATGAGAGCTGAGACGTTGAGAAGCCATTAGGGCTCACGCGGTGCCAGGAAGGATTGGAGTATTTTGTCTTAAAGTTGCTCTTAAAAATAATAGTCAGAAAGAAAAAATAATCGCGTGATGTCTGCTGTAAATTGGCTCAGGGAACAAAACTGAAAGGGAAGGGCTCCGGCACCTCCCGCTGTCCTGTGGGGCTGTTTCCAAACTGAATATGCCAACAGGCACAGAGAAGAAAGAAGCGCACACAGCCACCTCGCCTACGCAGTGCCATCGTTAAGCCTGGGCTCGAAGCTCCGTGCTTTATAGGAAGGAGAAACAGAGCTGATGGGAGCCAAGAGACAGCTTCTGCCAGGAGGGCAGCTGAGCCCTGCGGTGACGTACCCAGCCGAGGCCCCTCTGCCCCTCACACACCTGCAGGTGTAGGGTTAAGGCCATTGGCGGAGCATCCTTTCTCCCAGAGCCTCCCCAAAGCACGGAGCTCGCTGCCATAGGGCGCTGAAGGCCAAACCTGAAATACACTGTGAGAAACCGGGCAGCCCCACAGCAGTATGGACACCACAAAGGACGGAGCACGGCACCCTCCGTGCAGCTGCTGGCTCAGGAAGGCCCCGTGAAGGCCCTGAAGGACTGCTCTTTATCTGCACTGTTTCTTAGACAAATACTGCAGCCCACACGGGACGCGCAGTGTTATAGCCTGGAAAAAGCTGAAAGGCTCGGAACGCAGCGGTGTCATCTACCAGAGATATAAATGTGTCAGCTGCAGAGAATACGCATCTATTGATGGATCCCCTGAAAGCACATTCTGTGATGAAGAAGGCTTTTTAAAAGTGATTTTTTCCTGCTCTTGCAGTCCTCATTTTCGTATAAGCCTGAGACAGGCAAGTGCAAGCGTGGGACCAGCAGATGCACGTGGGAAATGCTGGCTCTGGCTGTACAGGCCAGAGGGGAACTCATAGCAAATGCACCTGCTCCAACTAACCTCCCCTTTCAGCCCTGCATGTCACGCCCACAAGAGCTCCGAGCTTGGACAACAGCGGCCTGACTTCACTCTTAATTCCATTTATTTCCTAAGGAAGGATACGGGGGTTTGGGAGATGACAGAATTGCAGCTCAGAGGGACTTCAAGAACTCGAGAATCCATTCCCCTGGGAAGATCACCTCAACCTGAATTACTTTTGACAGACGTGCATCAAACTTGCTCTCCCAAACCACCACGGACAGTGGCTCCAAACCTCCCCACAAAAGCGGTGCAGCAGATGGCCCATCTCTCCTGTCAGAGCATCCATTCCAGGAGAAGGAAAATATGAGGCTCACCCCCGAATAGCTGTAGGGGACCTCTCAGTTAATGGAAAAAGATAGAGAAGGGGCAGCCGAACATCTTCCAGAGGGAGATTCACCCCACGCACGTGGAAGCAGTCCAACAGCCAGCTGAGAGCAGGCACCCACCTCCCACAGGGGATGGCAGTGAGCTCCCTTAAGGCTCACGTCCCAGTTTCTGTGCAACCTGATGCTATCACTAGCCCTCTGTCTGCACTCAGTGCTGTACATGAGCGAAAAACACCACGGTGTCAGGTGCCACAGACAACCAGCAAGCAGGGACCAGCAATATCACTAGTGCACGTGGTACACATGGCACAACCCACACCTGTGCGCTCTGCACCACAGCCCTCAGGAAGGAGAGCAAACCCTTTATTCCTCTACTCCTGGTGCTGGGTGGAGGGACAGATCCTCCCTCCCTCCAAGGCCACCTCGAGGAGGGCTGTCTGCAAACATCCGCCATCTCCGTTCCCCTGACTCACCTTCAGGGCCCCTTTCTGCTATGCAGCAACCCCAGAGCAACAGGATGCAGAGAAGGAGTCAGCTCTGGTGGATGCTTCATTGCCGAGACTTGGAGCCAGTCTGGTGCACTGAGCTCCAGTACCTGAGCTGGGGAGCCCAGCAGCCATGTGCAGTGGTTACAAACACCTCCCCCTCTCCATCAGCGAGAGAACAGTAATAACCTGGAATTGGACGTCAAGAACTTAAGAATCATTTTCAGGAAGCCTAAGTGCTCTCCAGACCTGATCCTCACACCAGTGCCCTCAGACACCACAGCAACCTGAGGATGCCAGAGATGCTCGGATCCTTCTAGTACCGCACCCTAGAAAATATCAAAACCCCAAACCTCTGAAAATCAGTTTCCCCTCCCTTGCTCCGTGACAGACGTCAGCACCAGATTTCATCCCATCCTCAACATCTCGCCGGAGTTTACAAATGCTCCCAGGCACGTGGAGCCTCCATTTCCAAGGCCACGCTCAACGCGCCGCTCTCCTCTTTCACACAAACCCACAGAACAGAGGCACGCCGATGGTGTGTCTGAGCAGCAGGGATGGCTGCTCTCCAGAACGCTGGAACACGGCCGGAAGCCCCGCACGACCCACCCGGCCCAGCTCCTATGAACTCCAACTAATTGTTTATTGCACAACAGAAGAAAAAACGCTGCCCCTCTCCCCCGGCCAAGCCTTTCCATGTGTGCTGCATGGATCCCCTCCGATCCCCCTCCTGCCCTGCTGGGGAGCCAGCTTTATTCCCAGGGAAAGGTAACAGCGGCGATTATTACACACACTATCCCACAGCTCCTCGCTTGTTAAAAAAAACAAGAGTCTCTTTTGTGCCCGAAATAAAAGGAGATACCTTAATTAGAACAATGCAGGTTGGTGAGCATTAAACACTGAGCCCAGCTGCTGTATGCCATTAAATTCATAAAAAAGGAGGGGGGAAGGAGGGCAGTCTTAACGAGATTACACACATTGACTTTGATCAAGACACAAAAGCACCAAGGCGTTCCAGGGTTTTTATTGCTGTCTTCGGGCTACATTTTAATGGTTACATTAGAAACATGCGAACCCAGGCTGGGAGATTTTTTTTGAGACGGGAAAGAGCGCAAGCATGCCTTGTGAAAAGGCCTGGTGTAATAAATTGGGGGCTGCAGGGAGAGGCTAGGGCTGGGGAACACATGAGTAGCCACTTATTAATTGCTTCCCCTATGCAAGTGCCAAGCCCTAATATGCTCTCCTGCTGGACCGTTCCCATCCCGCCTGGTCGGCAGAAGAGCCGTGTGCGGACAGCACCGCGCTCCCCCACAGGTACCCAGATACAACAACCCTTTGGCACCCAGAGTGAGGTTTTCCAGTTCTTATGAGCAGCGGTGACCATGAAACAAAGGGACCTGACTGAAGCTGCTGAGCCTAAGAACCATCTGAAACCGGTGTGACAGATTTAAAACATCACTTACGGCTGCTGGGAAGAAGACACAGCAAAGACTTGAGTAAAAAGAAATTAGTGTTTTATCCTCTGCTTGAAGCACTGCACAAGAACAAGATTAGTCCTCGCTTAGCAAAGGTGGCAGGGCGCACATTCATCCAAACACCTCACAGCTACGTGGCCACATATGTGTCTTTTATAACATGCTGCTAAAATGTTTACAAAAGCTTGTATAATCTAAGTAGTGACGGGGTGTAGCTGAAGAGCTATAAAACACAGCCCAAGGGATAGCCAAGTTATTGAGTTGCTATTAGTACTGAAGCCCACAGGCACTTCACCATCCTGGTAACTTTCCTTGGACAAGACTTTTAAAAGGCAGGATTTAAAGGAGCAAGATCGGCTTAATCGTAATTCCAAGAACACAACATGTTCTATAAAGCAGATTTTGTAATGCCTTACAGGAACAGTTTTTAGGAGTGGCATTCCCTTACATTTGCTGCAGCCCAACGCCTTATCATCTTGCTAACAAGAGAAGTAGAAAACACAACTGACTGAGTGAAATGAAAGCCTGAAAATCAGCTGCACAGGGGAAATGAAAAGCTGATTATAAAGCCCCCGGTTTTAACAAAGGAAAGGAAAACACTATATTTAATAACACCTTAAATTTCAACCTGATGTCCTTCAGCACATGTATAAATTACCACTGCGTTGGGTCACCTACTCGGCGCTCAAGGTAATCCCCAATCTTCCAGACAGAATGGTGTATGCTTGAAAACTGCACAGCGCTATTTCAAATAATCCAAGACCCACAGATTCATATTCATAAAAGCTTCTGTCTCTATAGTCTATCCTGAAGACAATTCGCTTTGCTTCAGGTGAATATTAGGTTTCCCAGAAGCTACTCATTCCTTGCAATCTCAGTGGATCTGGCCTCCATTCCCACAGCTTTCCCTCTGCATGGATGCCACACAGGGCACTGCTGTGAGGCAAGGCTGCTCCCATAGCAGCAGAGGAGCAAGCAGCGAGCAGGAGTGTGCTTTGGTAACGATGACTCAAACAAAGCTCAGTGAAATCAAAGCTAGAGTGGGGTGTTAAGTGGCAAAGACCTCGAAGCCTGCATGCACAGCACTTAGGTTGTTTAAAATAAAGCAAAAAAGCACCTTTCTCCGTGGTGATTTAAAATAAAGTATCCCAAAAGAAAGGGAGAAGTCTGTTAGTCAATAAGAAAGTAGCCAAGAGCCTCACCAGAGTCCGCAGCCAGCATTCTTCACAGTGCACGTGCCAGCACTGAATGGAAGTCAGGGGCATTGTGTAGGAGTCCTGAAGGAGAAGAAGCAAATAGGTTATTTCCATAGCAGGGATCTACTGATTCTTCATTCCCAATCCCATCGCAACACCCTTCTCTGTAGCCACGGCGTCAGACTACAGATGATCCATTAGCAAAGCAAGAGAGGTCTGGTCTTGGTCTACCATGAGGCGTGAGGCAAAGGAAAAACAAAGCAGAATTAAGAGGGTTTCCTGTTAACAAACTTCTGCTGACTTTCCACTTAAGAACTGAGCAGAGATAGCAATGTTTGTACAGCAGAGGCAGAAAGTCTCTGGCTTCCCAGAACTGCTGGAAGCCCATAATCCACTCAAGTGGTGACCTGGCTCAGCACAGTTATCGCAAGAGCATCTGAAGTTGCTGTGGCCACCTGCCGTTATTCCCATCAGAAGGGTCACCAGATCATATAAAAAACAGCAACGGGGTAAGATTAACCCTTATCACAACTCTCTACTCTGCAGCAACAGCTTAACTATATCCCAATAACACTGCTGCCACTTCAGCAGACATGCGTGCTCGAGTGCCTTCCAGGATCGCTAATAAGCCCCTGAAAATCAGCAGTGAACTCTTGTGCCTTTCATGGGACAAGGCAGGGGAACTGCTATCCCCATACCCACAAGTCATGGGCAGGAGAGACAGCGCCACGCATCAAGCTCAAGTTGCAGAGGGAGCTCTCTACCAAGTAGACTTTTCTCCTGCTATCAGCAGAACGAAGACCTAACAAGGAGACGAAAAGCTTTGCAAGCTCAGACCATCAGAGGGAGCTGCTACCTTTCTTTAGGGAGGCTACAGCACCACCACAGAGGAAGCAGGACAAGTTTTAAACAGGCAACATTCTTCTTCTCAAATCGCAGGGTGGGTCTCAGATCGTGGAATATGCTCTTTTATGTATATAAAGATAAGAGAACACCGGTATCTGGGAATTCCCTGTGGTGAGACTGAAAGTCTTCCAAAGTCGGGGTTTACTTGGCTACAAAAGTCAGTGGAGCAATGTAAGGGACACAGAAATTCCCATTTCTAAAACAACCTAGTGCTTACTCTCAAAAGGAAAGAGATTCTTCATACTGTACAGGAATGAGGATGAGTTCTTCCCCCCCCCCCAAAAAAAAAGGAAGGAGAAAACCTTCTTCCCTCCTCAGCAAAGATAAGGCAAAGACACACCAAGGCACTTCTGATTCATTACCACCAGTGGAGTGCTACTCACCATGCAAATGAGACATTTATAGCGGTCCCCACGGGAAAGCTGCCTTTCTAACTCACGGACACGAGCCTTTAGTGCTTCAAATGTTGTCACTGCAGAGTCTTCTGTAATTCTGCAAAAGATGACGGAGGGTGAACATCGCTGAGCACACGAGATTGTTAAGAGTTGAGGGGGAAAGGGATCTCGCAACAGGTGAGCAACAGAAGAAAAAGCGAGCAACATTCAAACTTGCATTGAAAAAAAGAGTTCCTGAAAAGCCCAGTGTGAATTCTTGGAGGTCGGCTACTAAGCAGGTCCAAACACATCACAACAGCACAACAGGACTGGTGCTGCCAATTGCATAGAAAGCAAGTTTCCGCAAGACGCGAACACTTAAATAATAGATTTTGTTAGGTTTTTTTTTCCCCCCTCTTTTCCTGTCTCCTTTGAGAGATTCCATGGGACCAAACGCATTGGACAAGGTTCTGGGCGCTCCTCCAAGCTGGTGAGCTAACTTTGTGTGGGCAACAGGAGCTGCTCTTCCCCTTAAAGAACGGAGGCCTCTGCTGACCATCAGCCTCGTGGAACACAAGATCTGCATTACAGAGGATCCACGCATTGCTTTTACATTACACCATGCTCTAGATTGTTGGTTTCTAATACTGAAAAGGAGAAACCAAAAGCAACAGACATCGTGCCAACAGGGAGGCTATAAAAGCAGCTTTACAACCACTGCTTTCCCATTTCCTAGGGTCATTTTTGATGGGCAGCATTATCTCTTTTGTCACAGAGGCTCTGTGCTGAGGGCAGGCAAGTGTATTTTCATGGCTCTGCAAGGCTGGTGAAAAAAGCAACTTGCCAACCTAAAAGCAAGGGCAGGCAGTAACGCTTAGCAGACGAGATGCAGGGAGCATTACAGACAAGGATGTGTCACTCCAGCATGCTGCAAAATCAGATTTCTGCACAGTGCAGATACAGGGATGGGCCCTCCAGCACTCCCCAGGAAAGGTCTGCAGAGTGCTGCACTGACATTAAGGCTCTCTCTCTCTTGAATCAGAAGGAGATTCATTGCAAATGAGTTATTAAAAAATGGCAGAAATTCGTAAACTGGAAAAAAGGCAAAGAAATACAGGTCCCACAATAGCCTGGTGGATGGGAACCACGTGGGGACGGGGACATCCAAGTCTTGGTATCAACAAATATTCTTTGGAGCAAAATGAAAGAGCTTCAGTAAGAAACAAAGCTCCCTGCTGTGAAACATCCACTCGCTCCTGCTTGTTGGTATAAATTATTATCATATCCCAGTTTAGGTTCTCACCCTCAAGGGAGAGTTGTCAGTATTTTCAAAGAAAGTGTAGAAAGCTGTTGGTTTTGTCTGAGGGAGGAATAGGATTATTTATTTATAACTTAAAGATTACTGTGGGATGAGAAAATCATTTCCCTTCCAGCCTGGCCTGTCAACAAGCTGATGCTAGATGAAGGCTGCAGCTGAATTTGACTTCCTGGAATCCATTTCTCCTTCCCGCATGCATGAGGCTACCAGAAGTTAGAAGGCAGCAGGCAGGAACCCTTGCTAAATTCCCTACCATCCACGGAACCGTGCTTCCTCCTTTGAAGAGCAGGTAACTCAGTAAGGAGAGGGAAAAGAGGGATCCTTGAGCAGATGCATGCAAAAGCCAATTCATCTCCGGACCTAGCCCAATAATGGCCAAAGCTTGAAAAGGAAGAATTTGCCACTGCAACAACTGGAGGATACAAAATGGCTTGTTTATAGAGGCCTAAATGGCTGACCCCCATCAGCCAATTTTGGAAAGTCTCTGAGATAATCGCACCTGTCCAGTAATAAATGAATGAATCAGAAAAGGAGGCTGAATAGAGGTATAAGAAATAATGCTCAGAGGCTGCCTGATACAATGGCCAATCAATAGGAGGGCTGTAGATCAGGGTGCTAGTTAGCTGGAAAATTACCGCACCGCTGCGTGCGTCACGCTGTAGGGATCCTGGACAATCAATGTGGGAGGTATTGATTTAGTTATTATCACTTCATACGCTCCAGACATTGTTAAATATACATTTATTAACAAGACTGGGGTGCATTGGTAAGAGAGGGAGCTTTAGCCACAGCAGTATCTCCAAGCGCTGATCAAAGCTCGGCTGTGACAGACTTTAAACTCCATGTTCTTGTTGCTAAGTGCGCTCTCAGGACAAATCCTGTGCCCAAAGCACAGCTCCTAGCTCGCAAGAGAGAGGTTTTTGGCCACGAGTGAGTATTTTGCACTTGAGCTTTCAGGAAAGCCTCCTGGAGCAGCAGCAACAAGGGACACGGGGGCCAAGGGTCAACCCAAAGTGAGCGATAATTGCATGGTTGCTTCCGAAAAGCCAGAGGAAATGAGGTCAAGGGAAATAGGGAGAACATTAGTAAATAAAGGAAACTGGAACTACCTCCAGGGATGGAATAAAGACGAGAGTCACTTCCCATGTGTCTGGCTCCCGTGGTGGCCAGCACACTTGGGACACATACCATTCCATTTAGTGACATTTTACCGTCAACCTGCTGCTTGTATCCTAAAGATAAGTATCACTTCAGAGCAACTCTTCCTGCAGCAGCAATCTCAGGAATTCCCTGAGGCTTCCCTCTCGCATGCACACCTCATGCGAGTTCACCTGGAGACAGCTGGGAGCAGCTCATGCTGTGTTTTTAAGGGCTGAGCAAGTCCAGAGCGAAGCGAACTCCATGGACGGAATAAGGCTGTGTACAAGCCACCACGCCAAGGAAGGCTGAAGGAATGGCAACAAAGAAGAAATGTGGCTCCAGAGCCCTGCTCCTTGCTTTGCCTTGACCTCATATGCTGGATGTGGGAGAACCATTTTAACAATTTTGTGCCTCAGTGCTCTGATTTGACGTGTTTGGATAACGTCATTCATCAGCCTCAGGACAGAGCTGCTGAGCGCAACTGCTGCAAGGAGCTATGCATCCAGCCCTGGGCTGCTCCAACTGGGAGAAGAGCAGCATCACCAACTCCTCCTTGACAGAGGACATCTCAAGAAGGCACGTCCCATTCTTACTGTGAAGCTACACCTACCTCCACCACAAATACGAGAGCCTGAGCAGGAACTTTCACACTGAAGCAAAAACGTGAAGGAAGGGCTCTTCACAAAGGAAGCTTGGTCCTGTACTTCTCTATGGACTCCTGAAACTTGGCAGTTACAGTTGAGGACATCGGGTATCACAGAGCGAGTCTACAAGACTGGGAAGACAGCACTTTCCAGTCTTTGTGCCCAATACGTGTTTTTCTACTGTTCAAAACACATTCTTCCTCTTGTTGGTAACGAAAAAAAGAAGAACAAACTTACTTTCTTTGAGCAAATCCTTGCTTTTGTTCACATAAAAGGCCAGGAGAAGGGCACAAAAATGCCATGTAAGAGAAAAAGGACCTATCTGTACCTTTGAGCTGTTACTCAGCAAGAACCTGCTGGGAAATCTCCCCTGGGAACAGGTTGCCTCCCCTTTGCAAAAAACTTTAACCCAAACACGGGTTATTTGTCAAACATTAGCATGCATGTGATCTTTGTTTCTCCAAATTAAATCGAGCAATTCCTACCCGCTGTCCCAGTGGGCAATCACAAGCAATTCTGTTAATTAAATTATCTCTGATTCTGCAGCTCTGGAATCTCTCAATTGACTAAGCCTGTGCTTTATCATCAACAAAATACTGGACCAAAAAGGAAACAAAAAGATACCGATGTCAAAGTGATTGGCTTCAGTTAACCCTTCCCAGATGGATATTAAGGGCTGCTAAAAAAAAATGTTTGACTGGAATAGGCCCAAGAGCAAAAGCTTCGTACCACACACCAGCAGCAGCCATTCACCTCTGTTTCCCTTCCATCATACAAAAACAAACAGACAAACAAGGAATACATCACTGCATCTAGAATCCCGTCTATTCGACCCATGTGAATACCCCATCCTCCCCTTACCCAGGTCTCATTTGAAGCACCCTGCTGGTGAGGAGCCTCCAATAAATATCCCCCTTCGGTTTACTTCTAATGGATATAAATGCTACTTTCCTCATAAATGTTAACACTGTACGCAGCATTCCATATATTTTTTACAGTTCCACTGTTTGTGTGTACCCTGTAAAAAAATGCTCAGTGCTGATTAAACGCACCATCAATAAGATTTCATGGGCTACTTCTGACACTTGGTATTCTGACCTTCCTCTCCTGTCCTCATACCTTTATTTTTGTGTGCCTGTAAACACAGAGTGGCAGCGACAAACCTGGGAGTGATAGCTTTATCTTTAAACAAAGACCTTATTTCCCCTTGTCCAAGGTGGAGAACCTGATCCCAGCAGAGCATACCTGCCATTTCCCTGCACCGGGGGCAGAAGTCAGGCTGCTACCAGCTTACATATCCCAAATATAAGAAACAGACCGGTTGATGCTTTGAAGGCAGAGTAAAGCTAAAATGAAATTCCAGGAGCAAAGAAATTGCTCCTGGCCATATCCAACCATGCTTCCAGATGATGGTTATCACAAACGCTACTTCACTGGCAGAACAGAAAGCCTAATATGCACAACTCACCTTGTGGGGCACAACGTTTTAAGATCTGATAAAAAAAAATAATCACAGAATGGGTTGGGTTGGAAGGGACCTCAAAGCCCATCCAGCTTCGGTCCCTACTGTGGGCTGGTTGCCCCCCACCAGATGAGGCTGCCCAGGGCCCCATTCAACCTGACCTCGGGCACCTCCAGGGATGGGGCACGCTCAGCTCTCTGGGCAGCTGTGCCAGTGCCTGTCCACTTTTTTGTCCACCAGGATTCCAAAATCCTTCTCCACAGGGCTGCTCTCAATGAGTTCTCCCAGTCCGTACTCACGTCTGAGATTGCTCAAACCAAATGATCCCCATAGCACCGGTGCACGATCACTACCTAAAAGCAACCCGAGGTCATCCAGGACAAGGATGCTTTTTTGTTTTCACTTTGGTGAAAGAACCCGTCCTCCCTTTCAAGTCAGCAAGCGCTACCTGCAGCACGTGCTATTGCTAAAATGATGGAGGGGTCATCAGGGCAGATGTGTGTGAGTTCTACTAGGGGATACCAGCAGGTATGGGGCCACAGGGCCTCATTCCTCGCAGCAAACTGCCCAACAAGGCTGCTATCACAGTAAGGCCGTATCGAATCATACCAAGCAAAGTTTAGACCCACTGTCCATGAGGATGCCAGCACTAAAAGCGGATCAGCTGGCAAGACGTCAACACTTTAGGAGCTGCCTTCCCCTTTATTTAGCTAAAAAACTCATTTATCCGGTTTATTTGTTTTCAGACTAACCTCCTTTAAAAAGGCTGACTTATAATCCTGTAAAACATCGTCACGTGCATTGAGGAAATTGGCAAGGATGCTAATTTATTGTCCTCTAGGAAAAAAAAAAACGAGCCCTCTTTCCTTGATTAATGTATGCTTTTGTATTGTAAGATATTAAAGAATGTTGCTTCACCTGTAATTATAGAGAATAGTTTATTTTGGCAAGGCGCCCCGGCTTCTGGTTGCCAAGTTATGAATAATGCAATGTTCCCCATTCTAATTTCCGTGTTCTAAGTAGTGAATTTGGAGCGGGGTGCATGCAAGGGCGCACACACACACACATAAACACACACACATACACACACACAGTGCTGAGCCCCCTCCACCAGCAGCGCCTCTGTGTTATACTTGCTTGCACAACTTGTTAATACCGGCAGCTGCTTGCCAAGTTCAGAGTTTGATTCCGACTAATTTCATCTCGATGCGAACCAACAATGTTGTGTCTTTTTTCCCCCCACAGAAGAATTATTTCTCTCACACTTGCACGCACCGCCGCAATACCACTGAGGGGAGCTTACCGCTGCATTTTAAGCCGCATTTAGCTGGGACTTGGGTAAAGATTCCCCAAAGAATTTAACGACAGAAGAATTCATTATGCTTTCCCTTCTCCTCCGCCTCCACAACGCAGAGCCCAACGATGTCTCTACAGAAGCAGGAAGTAAATTCAGGGCTGGCTCTTCTCTCTCTCTCTCTCTTTTTGGCCCAGGTTTCGCCAGGACACATGTGCCCAGCCCCAATCAAAACAGAGACAGATGGCACCGCTGATCATTCAGAATGGAAGGAGCCTCGGAGTCAGCGTGTTTAGATGCATTTGTAGGGCTGCGCGGTATCTGCCGGCCACTGGGACTGATTTAAAAAGGCAGCGAGTGAAAGACTGAGCTTGCGCCAAAATGTTAACTGTGCCATTTGAGCAATTATGGTTCGACATGAAAGCTGGGAGAAAGAATGCACGGGTCATTCTGATCTCGATTTAGAGACGATGTCCCCCGTTCCAAAGAGGAAATAAATGCAATCCCATCGCTTTACTGGAGCAGCTTTGGCGATAAAGGGAAAAGCCACGCTACGGAAGGGCATTCTGCTGCAGGTTTTACTGGGGCAGCACCGGCTGAATTAGAAAACAATTCTCTGAGCACAATTCCTAACTACAAATTATTGCACGCGCTGTGCGGTGATACGCCAAGTCACTTTTCAAACCCGTCCCTCATCCTGGTGGATCAGAAGCGCATCCCTAATAGGTCTGTGAAGGCTCGCCGTGCTGTCTCAATACAAATCAGGGCCAGAGAAGGCAGGTGGTGAAGATGGGAAGTGCAGCTCTGCTCCCCAACGAGGAACACGGGTTACAGGTTCCAGCCTACCGAGACTGCCTGATCCACAAGCAAACAAGTCTGGATTACAACCAAGCTCCACGTACAGCTAGGCAGGCCTATTTCTCTGCGGAAAGACTTAGGTCTGCTGTAACCCAGCATCCAACTGCGGTCTGGGGGTAGTCTGGGATTATTGGTAGCTTTGGCTGGATAATCAGGGCATTAAAATTGTAAAATATCCCTGAAGTGGAAGGGGAATAGCAGACTCCTAGGCTGAGCCTGTGCACAACGAAATGCCTTCTACTCCCATGGCCTGCCTCCAAATGGCCAAAATAAACAGGAAATATCTATGCTACTACAGCACCACTTGGATTCATCTGCAGCCTTTTAAGGGCTTTATCGCCGAGGTGATATGCTTTCCAGAACCCCATTCATGAGCACTGATTGGAGGTGCACAAGGGCAGTGTGATAACACATCCTCCAGACAACTTCCTACAACTTGTGCTGCCTGGCCTAGAACTTTTACACCGCGACCGTTTCCTTTCACGGGGAAAGAAAGGATCAGAATTAGCATCATTTAAGGTAAATGTGCCTTCAAAAAGAAACATGAGGCCATTGCACTTTAGTATCGCATAACCAACTGTGGTCCCAGAGCTGGAAAAGGAAATCAGCAGTGGAGATGAAGGACAGGTCATGAGCTGGCTGTCCAAGGGAAGGGCAGGAATGCTTACACAACTGAGTGGGAAACAGAGCTTTGGGGGGATAGAAACCGTCCAAAACAAAGAAGAAAGGAGAAGCGAGTGGGTAAATAAGATGAAGTGGCCACAGCAGTGGGGTGGGCAGTGAGGAAGGACAAGCATCAACACCAAAGTGAAGGCAAAAATCAACATGTTTTTTAAATGTTAATTACATTGCTTGTGTAACACCGGTGTTATGTTTTTTGGGAAGACCTTCACCAAGCTGAACTAAATAGAGCTTAAAACTGCTCCTTGCAGCAGAAAGTTCCCCTCTGTTGTATCACAAACGTGCACACAAGTGTAAGATAAATAATTACACACTCTACAGTGTCCCAGGCATGGTTTAGCTGGGAAGTAATACAAACATGTTTTTTTTTTGGTACTACTTCGTATTTAAATTTACTAACTATAGCCTAAGAAATGCATTAACTACCAAGAACCATAATCCCAATCATCCTGTTGTCACACAGCAGCTGGCAGAGCACAAACACTTACTGAGTCCTGCTGTAATAGCCAGTAAGTGCCAAAGAAAGCAGTAGCTCTATTAATGCCAGCACACAGAGAAGCTGTGCAGCCAGGGCTGCCCTCCAACAGATGCACAGGAGAGACAGCAAACTGGCAGCGGAAGGGGCACAACATGGCCCCTCTTCTGCTCTTCAAGGGAACATTCCACCCAAACAAAGAACATAGCCTACATTACAAATAATCCTTACTTTTCTCTCGAGAGCCTCTGAGCACCATGCAAACATTTCCTAAAAAAAGAACAAAAAACCCCAGTCCCTGACCGTTAATTCCTACGGTGTAGGTAAGGGATGTGAAAAACAGTCACATCCTCAAAGTATTTTCAGAAGGGACACAGGAGGATCTAAAATGCTCCATCAGAGACATCGTTAAACACGACAGGCTAATTTTAGGGATGAGTCCTCCCTCTGATAAGCTGCTCACACATCTCAGGGCAGAATCCGTCTGCTAGAAGGCAGTTGGTTGTGTTTTATAAGCTAAAGTTTCTCTTACCTATGGAATAACTCCAATATTTCACCGGGAATCATCATCCATCTAACTGAAGTACCCTCTAACGGACCATCAGCCTCATATCCCCTTTGAAATAGCACAGCTGAGCACTTGCTGGGCCACGATTTATTTTTTACCTTCTGAGACATCTTGCTAACTCTATAGCTCAATAGTGACAGTCGAATTTCACACTGCGATAGCCCCCCATCGATTTTTCACTCCCAGGAAGCAACTCCACAAATTAAAGTTAACAGCATTTCTGAAACTAAGAAAAAAAGAAAAGAAAAAAAAGGAAAGAAAGAGGAGGGCAAAGAGACATGAAAGGCAAGAAGCCTCAAATGCACCTGCAAGATAGGAAGAAAATTCCTTCCTGGGGTTTGAGCTCATAGTGGGATGAGGATGCTACTGCCACAAGAGCTGGCAGCCACTTCAGCTCTAAAATGTTACAGACAAAAGCACCCCTTCCACTGCAGGAAGATGTCAACGCGTCTGCAAGAACTGCCTCCAAAGTGTGAGTATTAGACCCCATCTCTGGATACAACCGTTGAACAGATGCCACCGTCACACCAGGTCTGAGCTCTTCCTGTCAGCCTGCCTTGCTGAGCTTCGTAGAATCACAGAGTCATTAAGGTTGGAAAAGACCTCAAAGATCATCTTGTCCAAGTGTCCACCTACAACCAACATCACCCACTAAACCACATCCCTCAGTGCCACATCCCCACATTTCTTGAACACCTTCAGGGATGGTGACTGTACCACCTCCCTGGACAGCCTGTGCCTACGCCCGACCACTCTTTTCAGAGAAGCTTTTCCTAATGTCCCACCTGAACCTCTCCTGGTGCAACTTAAGGCCATTCCCTCTCGTCCTGTCACTAGTTAACTGGGAGAAGAGGCTGATCCAATTCGTTAATTGCTACCCTGGGAAGAACCATGACACGGACCGAATTTCAGCTGGCACAGTGGTAATCACATTGAGACCATCGCTGGCACATCTAGTTTCTACCAAACAGTTAAAGGAGGGAGCAGAAAACCCAGCACTCTTTTCACCACCAGAGCCTGAACACCCAACCTAGAGGATGAAGTAATGCGAATGTCTCACTTCATAAAAAAAAGCCCAACATCTGCCCACGCACCTTTCCAACTCTGACCACCAGCACATATTACGTTCTATTAAAATTACTGACAGGAAGAACTAAAACTTAAAAAATAAATAACAGACCTGGACACAAGCCCTGAGACATGGGCAGCACTCAGCCCAGCTTCAACAACCCCATGCTTCCCAGACCCCATCTCCAGCCTGCGTGGGCTGGTCTCAGCCTGGAGCCTCCTGCTGCAGATCCTCAGCCCCATGCTCCCCTCTGAGCACAAAGGGCTAGGTCATTTAATGGCCTGAGGTAATTTTAAAAAATTTTATCCTTGCTACAGGATTTTCTTGTCTACCACCAAAGCCTATTAATGGTGTGACATTACAGAGAAGGGCTGGGGAGCGCTTATCCTCTGGTGTGAATGCACGACAGCTTCTGTTTCCCTGTGACACAGTGGCTTAAGCGTGGCTCCTTGCCTTTGAGGCCTGAGCTAATCCTCTGGCTGCACGCTGGAGCAGAGGCTCCAGTCTCAACCTGTCTCCCCAGGAGCAGAGGGCCTGAGACCCAGACGTTGCAGTCTCACCTACTGCTCTTTGCACGTGGAATTTACCCTACACTTCAATTTTAACTAATGCTCTCCCCCATGCTCCTGCAGCAGCCAATGCTGGAGCCAATGCTTTCTGAACAGCTGCTTTAGAAAGAGGTGAAGTGAGGGGGAAGGGGAAGAAAGAGGAAACCAGAAAAATAGAATACAATTGCTTTTTGTCTCCCAGACCCTATTTTTAACCCGATGAGCATCTCATCCAATGAACCATGATGAGCATGAAGTGTTATATAAAGAAGATAATTATAAAGGGATTTAATGCTTGGCAAGCTCGCATCGCAAGGTTTATGGTGGAGGTAGCATACTCACTTAAACAGCCATGTGTCCGGACTTGCTATTATGTGGGCAGCGCTGCTGGGGCCAAGCAGAATCAGAAACAGGATTTGTTCTTTTTTTTAAAAAAAGGAAAAGAGCACATCCCCCTTCCCACTGAGGATGGCAGCTCCAGTCCCACCTCCTTCCAGTTTGGTCCCATCCCTGATTAATGATGTTGTCTTCCTGATTTATGACCCACCCCAACAGATTAGAGTTTCCCTCTTCAACCTCCCCTCCTCCCCCCAGAAGGCACAGCCACACTCCGCTGGAAATATTAGAGAATTATTAAATAAACATTCATACGTCATGTCTCTTTCCCATACTGAGCTCATCGTAGTCAACGCTCAGCGGCCGGGGCCTGTTTGCTTTGGGGCTGACACCAACCAGCTGGAGTGATTCATGGAGAGGCTGGCTACAATGCTCCGTGCCATACATCATGCTCGCAGCGCTCCCTGCCCCGGCGGAGATAAACTGATCAACCACAACGGGCTGGAATGAATTTATGACAACACAAAATTGAGGAAAACAAATGGGAGGTGACCCAGTGGGCCACTAACCCAGACTCTTTCGCTGGCCTGCAATCTAGTCTGGTGGCAGAAAGCAAAATTGAACATTGGCACTCTGAATTAAGATGCTGGCTTTTAACCCCAGGGAACCTCGGCCTCAAAATGGCGCCAGGCCGCCATGGGCAGCTCCAGGGAGGAGGAGGAGGAGGAGGAAGACTTCTGTGGGGAAAAGCACTTCTGTGTCTCTTGTAGAGGATGTGGGGTGGGCTTTTGGACAATTAAGGACCGCTTTGCTGACCGGAGCCGCATCTCATGCCAGCTGAGCTCTGCCCATCTGCTGAGGGTCCACACGGCCTGTCTGTTCGCAGGAGCCTTCAGCACAAAGCACCCAGTGATGCTGTCCAGACACCTTCCATTGGCACAGAGATGAGATTATCTGGGCCCGCAGCACATGGCTGCCACTCGAAGTTCAGAGCTAACACAGATGAGTTCCATTTCTCAGTGCTGACATATCAGAGACACACCGCCCTCCTTGCCTAGGTGTATTTCTGGAAGAGGGGAAGGGGAAGGGACGTCACCCGTGAGAGGGAAGGATCGATAAACAGATCACTGCTAACTCCATTAGCCACCGCCTGAACGGAGGGCACGGCTGGTACAGGTGGTAAGCCATGTGCTTCCCAACACTTCAGAAAATACTCATCAGATGCTATGCAGTGCTTAACACGCCTATCAAAAACATTCAGGTCTAAAAGCAAAAATTAAAGTTACAAGCAAGAGTGTAAAGTGACGCTGCCGAAAACTTCCTGCAAGTGCCACCCAATACAAGAAAAATGAAACCAATTTAGGTCCAGATTAAGAAACAGGAACTAGAGATGAATCAATTTAGCCTGTTGGGTTGGGTCGCCATATATCATGGCTCAGCAGTGGAGTGGGAAACAGCCAGACAGTATGAAACCTTTCCCCCCCCACCCCCCTTCTGCAGGCTTCTAGCTCTGATCCCTGTTATCAATTAATTTAACCGAACCCCTCCACACAGACAAGCACACAGAGCATTCAGACTCCTTAAATGGCAGGACAGAAACTATTTATCACACACAAATCTCAAAGGAAAGGAGCAAAAAAGAAAACCCCCAACAAAACATCAACAAAAACCAGCAGTTAGGAATTGTTCACCTGAAACACCACCTTGCCTTCTGAACCTCAGCGAAATAAAGGGCCTTAAATAAAAAGCCCTCCCTGCTTCTTTAAAAATCAGCATTATTGGAAAGACTCAGCAAGACACAGAGGTCCTTCCTGTAATTTCTATTGGGTTTTGCTGACCTTTTGCACCTTCTGCAGCACTGAAGCTACAGCAGGACAAGGTTACTGTGGAACAAGGCGATGTGTGCATATATATCCACATGTGCATACACACACACACACACACACACACACACACACTCCTCCACTTCACAGCAGAGCTGGCACAAGCGTTGTTTGGAAAGGATTCTGGGATCCTTCAAAAGGTGCTAGCTAAAGCCTCTTTGATCAGATTATTAAAGCTATGTCAATTTTATCACTTGAGCTCAAGTGTTCTGGAAAATGTCAAATCCTTTCAGCTCCTGCAGTTTAAAGATTTTCAATAGAAGTAGATCTGGGAGGGTGGAGGGCTGCTAGTCTGACAGGCAGGAGGCCTGGAGCACTGTCTGAGACAGAGGCTGACAGATCAGGGCAAATGGGATGTGTGTATTCTCAAGTCCCGGCCACCAGGACATATACAATAGCCAGGCTTGCTCTAAGGGCAACACTGCTTCTGTACTGACCTGTGAGCTCTCCAGCTCTGTGGTCTTTGGCCAAAGTCTGCTCACCGAGAAGTATCAGAAAGAACACAGCCCACATTTGGGATATGCCAATAAATTGTCTTGCAGAAAGTAAAGTGCTGAGACTGCAAAGCAGTGTTAAAGCCTCCTCTGCAGCAGGGAATTTCCTCAGCTATAACTCCTGGTTGTGAGCAAAAGCTTTGCCAGGCTGCCTGAGCTATCAGACACCCCACAATGTGCAAGTGACACAAGCTCTTGCATCAGGACCAGGGCAAGAAGTTAGTTAACTACATTAAAGAATAGCTTTCTTTAAAATCTTCTTCATTTCAACATCAGGTTTTTCCCCATCCTGAATTATCAATATATCTCAGCCCCAAAATGTAAATACTCCCTTCTTAAAACCCACTTTTCTCACTTCTACCATTTCATTCAAGCCGCTTTGCCTCTCACTTGATCTTGGGACAATGTTTTATTTCAGGCAATTGCCAACTCAAAAAAATCCCACACTTAACAGTCCATGGCTACAGTAGACAGCCTGCAGTTGTATGCTTGGACTGCCAAAAGCTGCCTGAGCAGGACATCTCCTGAGCAGCTTGTTGGAGGAAGCTGAGGAGGGACGTTGCTACTCGATCACAAAGTGCAGGAGAAAAAGCATTTTTTTCTATCCTATGCTGGAGGATATCCAGCTAGCAGAGGGAAAGGAAAGGAGATGACTGGAGCACCTGCATTATTGAACATTCAAACACTGAGAGTCAAATTTCTGATTTGATTGGAAGGGTTGTAGGTAGAATAAACATAGAGACTGAGAAATATTTTTGCTAGTAACCATACAGAGATATAATCTGGATCTTAATTCTCTCAGTGAGGCTCCTGCCAAGTTATGGGACTGCTGGGATCCCCCTCGTTGGAAAGATGGAGGGTGGTATGTGCAAGTACATTAGAAAAGACAGAACAGAGACAATGGACTGCTCTCAAAAACAGAGACAAATGAGAGCCAATGGACTCCATGGTTCTTAAAACCAAGAAGAAATAGAAGCTATCTACTTTACACTCACTTTTCAATGTCACTGTTCTTACAGGTCTTCTGCATGGTTTCCTGTTTACTGCTTTCGCCATTACTCGTTGAGGGCATTTCTGTTGAGGGAAGAACAGAAATTAGTAACAGAACAGGACATTTTATCACTGAGATAACATAGTCTGAGTTACAGTTTCAGAAGCAGAGGGCTCCAGTGAGTCATTTTCATGTCAGTTTTTCATGAGAGGAGACCAATACCACATATCCCTGTCTGGCAGGGAGGCCCTCTCCCTGCATAGCACAGTTGCACAAGTTAGGCTGAAGGTACACTACGTACCCTCTTTTCACTACAAACTGACTACCCTTGCAGATGTGCCAGCTATTTTAGGCAGGATTTAATTCAGAAAGGCTTGATGCAGCTGTTGCACCAAAAAGTACTTCCAGAAAGGTGACTATGGAGCAAACTTATCCACCCCAGACCTTGCTCTCAGCTTCTCCCTTTTTTTGAGACCCTTCAGACACAGACAGGGAGAAAAATATATGCCACTAAGTAGTATGACAGAACAGTCTGCTCGTAGCTCTCTTCTCAACCAGCAGTCCCATGGCTCCTCCCAACACTGGAGGGGTGGGAGCCTCCAGGAAAGATAACGGTCAGAAACAAGCCAGATGAACCGTTCTGGGGCCAGTCCCTGGGCTGCAGGTTCAGCACCGCTGCCTCATGTAAAAGGTATGAAGAAAACAGAGCTCATAGCAAGCACCATCGGAGCTGCTTCCTCATCACTGCTGTGGCTGCAGTTACTGAAGCTGAACGCACCTACGAGCGAGTGCTCCTACATCAAAGAAAACAGATGTGATTGCCTACCCCACAGAAGCAAACGCCTGCGATAGATATCTTATGTTCTTCATTTAATCATCATGCCTTCAGCAAAACTGCTTCTACCCAACCCCCCCCCCCTTCTACTGACAGTCAGTTATGTCTTGTAGGTACTTTAAAGGCTGGGAATCAAATGCCCAAAGCATTGCGGTAATAGAACAGGAAACAGAATCATTGGGACAAGTCTCTTCAGGTCGCTGAGCTTCAGTTCCCTTCCTAAGGGAGCTAGAATAGCACTGCCCAGCTCTGGAAATGGATTTGGCATCTACAGCTGGAAAGCGCCAGGTTTTATTATTCTCATATTTCCACTGGGTTGCTGCTTACTCTTCCAGCGCTGCTGGCATTAAATAAAACAAAGCAACAGTTGAATAGGTTTAACCCTCTACCCCTCAATTAATTATATGGGCTTCCAAATAATCTGAATTACTAATAATGTCAATTAAAATTTCACATTCACTTGTTTGCTCTGGAACCTCTGCTACAAGTCACAAGGTAGCACAGATCCCAGAACCTCCACCATACCCCTTTAAGGAAGGGAAGATGATAAGCAGCTGGGGAAAAAAAAAAAAAGCAACAGGTGCCTATATAGTTTAAACTCCTAACAGCTGAACAACAACATTACGGTCAAGCTCTGATGGCTCCCTCTGTGATATAGTAGTTTGTCTTTTAGTGACAAGACAGCAAGTCAATCCAACCCCTCTCTCTATCACCATATCACTTACAGTTCCATTTTTGGGAACTTCCCCAAATCCACTGACTACAGTTCAATGTGCTATATATTTTCAAAAAAGATAACATGATAGGTTGTGCACACATCTGCTGGTACTGTGCAAGAGCGTCTGCACCTATCATTTTCCTAATTACTGGCAATCAGAAGATATGGAATATCCATCTGCCCTCCTGTAGCTAACGGATGAATTATTGACATGCTTAACACTCACCGTCGCTGGCCCATTTAGAAAACTCCGGCGTTATTCGAGTACTGGGTGTGCCACCACTGAAAGAAAGAAGGGCAGAATGCTAAAGGTTGAACGTGGAAGATTTTGCTGCTTGGGAAAAGCCAGTCCTTTTGCCCACCAATCGACATACATCTCTCCCACTACTTCTCTAACCATCAGTCTAAGCATCAAATGTGAGCTGCTGGCTTGCTGCAGGAGGTGTTTTTTGTGTTAGCCCACATCTCCACCAGAGAACTCCCAACCTGCTCTTCTAGCTGTGACCTCTGCTGAATCACACGAGGGTTGTGATGCTGACTGAAGGCTTGGGAATCAAATAGCACCCGTGACCTAAAGCTCATTCTCGAATACCCAGCTTCAAAGATGAAAACCTTACCAGTGAACAGAAATCCTCCATGCTGCAATAGCTTCTTGCTTTAGAACTAACTGTACGCCATCACAAGCCCCATCCTTCCCATTTTCCCATTTGAAGAACGGCAGCATTGAAGTGCAGACCACTCCTGGCCCCATCCATTCATTTGCAAGCCAGTAACAGAGGCAGTAGGAGAAAGAAATCTTCCCAGGAGCCTGTATACTTGTGGCTGTATAACATTTCAGCTCTATGAGCTGTGACAGCTGTGCTCAAAAGGTAACGTAGGCTTATGCTTCAGGGCATCAGCTAGTCTACTGCATTTCTACAGAAAGTTGCCCAAATTTCAAAGTGCTTTTACAAGCAACGTTCTCTCTTCTGCTTTACAGAGAGACATGGAAAGACTTCACACAAACAGCAGAACATCTTAGGTGCAAGTCACATGAAGGAACTAGGTTTCCACATCTCATGTCCTCAGTTGTCTCACTTAAGTGTTGAACGTCCGCAGTCACTAATAAGGGATACTCTTGTTACAATGCTGCTTCTTCTTAGCTGTGAAGGAGCTTTAGCATCCTTGAGGCATGCCTGTGGTCTAGCACAGTTTGCAAAGTACTGAATGGATCAATGGTTTGGATCCAGTGTGGCAAATACACACTTCTATGGAGTGGGACCTAATTTTGAACTAGTGTTTGTGACAGACTAAGCAGTAAGAAAACTTCATTTCACTGCTCTATCAATCACTTCAACCTTGACCTCACAGGATCACTCTGTGAAAGACACAGAGGGGTAATTTAAACCCTGCTTTATGCAGGGCAGAGGGCTTAAAAAGCAATCCTAGCTCTCTGTTAAGACTCATTTTACTTGCCTGAAATGCTTCCCCAAGTGCCCTGAATGCTGTCTGCCTACATTCTTGATGTATGCTTGTGGGCAGAGCACACATTCTGCACAGACCTGCATGCAGGATTAGTCTGTGTACCCTGCAACACTAATGTGATGCAATGAAATCATACCTTATGTGCCTGTCTCCTAATACACTGAACAAGTTTCAGATCTTGTACACATGGCAAGATGTGCACAAGGCCCTGACACAGCACAGGTTCCCCATGACCAGAATCCACCTTCTGTCCAGCACTGCTCAGGGAGAAGACAGCACTGGCTGGGCAGTGTGGTGGTTAAGGTGGGGGAGTGCGGGCAGGGAAGTTTTATGAGACTGCACAGGTAGGAATGGAGACCCACCTGTTACACAGTGGTTCTTTGTAAGACTCCCTCACTGTGGCTTTGGTCAAACAAATGGATACCTTCCACTAACTGAGATTCCCCAAAAATAACACAAGCAAATCAGAAAGGCACGGCACAGCACTTACTTTAAAACAGCACCTCGGAGCGCCTCCCTCTCTTTGGCTTCACCTGGCTCTTCTCCAGTGCAAGGGATAACGTCTGCCTCCGTGTACCTGAGCACAAGGGGTTAAGAAACATACAGCCTTGCTGCAGACAATGGAAAGATTTCTGAGGTGGCTGGAACACTATCTGGGATGCAGAACAAATTCACATCAACCAGAAACAAAAACCTCAAAGGAACAGCAGCTGGTACCCATGGAGAGGCTTGCTTTTAGATTCTGGATGGGAGTTTTGTTTTTAGGTGGAAAGATACAGACAAGTCCTTAGACAGCAAGACTCCACAGCTTTTCAGAAGAGGAAAACCCATTCCTCAACCTCTAAAAGTGCAATTTGCACAACTCTACTACTTCTGTTTGAAGTACAGAGATCTACCAGCTAAAGCTAGGTGCTTTGGTGTTAAAGACCAGTACAGATCTGAACACAACCTAATTCTATAGATTTGCATTCCCTCTCAACACAGCTATATCAACGTCTGCCTAATACCCTTGCAGGAAGTCCTCTTTGATGGCTGCACAGCTGCTGTAGGGCAGAAGTTCTGGAGCTGTGTCTGAAGAGTCCGGCTCCCAGCTGGAGTTCCAGAAAACTGCCCTTAATGAAGTGTCTCACAAAAGGAATAAAAACTCATTCTTGCAGTTACAGCGGCAGGTGAATAATGCTTGAAATATTTACTGCACAAAACCCCTGAAATCAAACAAATATCTTAGGAAAAATAAACGACATTTCTAAGCACAAAGCAGGAAAAGCTATCTATATGGAAGATGCCTGGACAGAGACAAGAGTATTGCAATTAGTATCACTTATGAAATACAGATTGGAGAAACAGTAGTTTTGATCTCCTGCAACGTCTCATACAGACTTCACCAACCAGATCTGAAATAGATCAGTACGTACACAAGGATCTCAAAGGGAAGAAACTGAGAATCCCTATTAGCTCAAATAATGTAGCAACTGGGGAAGGTGGTGCCCTTTCTAGTAGGGCTGGACACACTGTCCAATGCTACCCAGAGCCCTGCTATATAAGCACTAGCTGAAGATGGATCTCGAGGTTCCCTCTCAGTTATAAGCCTTTCAAAAACGATACTGTGGTTTCCCGTATTCAAGTGTGTCGTCCCCATCCACATCCAGGTCGGCATCGCTGTCTGGATTCTCTTTGCCGCTGCACATGATGAACCCAGAACCTGGAAAATAAAACAACAGAATGTGCTGGTGAGCATTTGAAGTGGAGACCAAGTAAAGGAGATCTCCTAAGGACAGGAGGGCAGCATCAGCCTGCAGGTCATCCTTTACTCTGCACAGGCTCACAAAAGGTATTGCCATTTAAAAAACCAACCAAACAAACAATGCATTCAGGGTTTTTATTATTATTATTTAAAATGTTTAAGAAAAGCAAACCTGCTTCTAAGAAAACATCAGACTTCACAGTCATTAGCAGCCCCTTATGAACACTTCCTACCTGAGCAAGTTCTAGTACAAGTCAACAGGAGTCCTGTACTTCTAACAAGAGTTGATCAGGCATGAGCCCAGTCCCAAGCTCAGCGACAAGGCAAGAGGAAACGGTTCAAGCTGTGCAAGAAGTACCCCCTTCTAGCAGTATATAGATTTATTGTGGTTCCAAAGAATTTTGTTGACTGTGTTATAGCTGGTTGTAATCGGGTTTCTTTTAACTGAATGCAAGCACCTACAGAAGATGAATCTTCACTTCCTATTCGCTACCTGAAGTTTAGTAATAGGAAGGAAACCCTTATATTACGTGATCTAACACTGGACATGCTCTCTCCCATGCAATTGAAAATAAAACGAAGATATCCTGCTACTAGGGTAATGCAAGGTCCTCATCTGCATTCAATTCTACAGCAGATTTAAGTTGTCTTGGGACATAACCTATGCAGACCTAATTTTGCTCACTCTGGCTGCCTCCAGCATGCTCCTTCACTTAGCATGCCACTCTCCTGGGACAGATGTAGGTACTAAGTGGAGGGCAAAGCAGATAGGGCACAAACAGATGGGTGCTGACCCAAGTCCATGACCAGGCCTTCAAACACATCCTACCTGCAGATACCCAACAAGAAAGGTAGAGGTAGCCTTGGCTTTGCATGAATGCCCCAGAGGTGGTAGATTTCTGCATTGCCAACCTAGTTCTAAGTGCAGAAGACAAGCTGTCATTAACATAGGAATGGTGAATATGAGTCACATCTCTGAAGAAAGATCAGACCTAAGTCAGCTTTTTGAGTGATATGATGGCTTGAGTTGGGCTCCCACAATCTCACACGATCAGCAGCAGAGTTGCATTTTCCCAGCTGAGAGGAGTGAGCTGCACTCCTAAGTCTGTGCCCATGCAGAGAACAGGGCAAGGCGAAGGTCTCATTTCCAAGGACACCATGCAGACAGAGCCCTTTACTGTCGCTCTCTTGGAGCGGATGCTTTCACTGATTCATTAAGCCCCCAATAAAATTTGTTTATATGGATTTGATATTTCTCTTCCCTGAATATAAAGAAGGTCCTTAACGAGGGATAACCGTAGCATGACAATGATTTTAAGACTAACCTTTCCTAGAAGCATAAACTACCTTTTACTTGAAAGTAATTGCCAGCCTTAATTTCCAGCAGAAGCAACGCTACTAGCATCGACAATGCACATCCACCCTGCGTGTCAGGTAGTGCAAGAGGTGCTCGTAGGTCAGCTCTGCAGTGACACCAGGGCAGCCTCCTTCCATCAGAGCCTTTACAAGTGTAGTGGCCACACACTGCCAGCCAACATATGTCATGAGCTGCCTCCACTTGCTGCAATGGCTCATCTAGTAAATCTTGAAACCTTCAGTTCATCACAATGTTTGGGAGAAGATTTAGAGTACTAAGAGAGACCTGTCAAAGAAGCTGGATAGTCTTTCAAAGCTGCCTGAGAAGTCGCAGGGGGTGATGGGGCAGTAATTTACAGGCATGGCATTTAACCTGCAGTAACACCATCCTCTGCACCTGGCATTGCTTTAGCCCATCACTTCTCAAAGGCCATAAACTTCGGACATACAGGTCTTCATTTTTCTTTTGTAGCTGTGGGAAACACAAATCATGTAAAGCTAGAGCTGTGACTTGGCCTGTCCCAAAGGTGATCTGAATGTTAGCCAGATAATGAATACTTGGAGCCTGCTGGGAGGGAAAGGGGTCCAAGAGAGTGAATCTAAGAGAGACTGCTCCCTGCGTGTCTCTCTCTGAAAGAATGCCAAACACTCAGAAATCATGCATCCTTCCATCAATTTTGTTCCCAAGTGACTCAAGCCGACTAGTGGTTTATGGTTAGAGCTTAAGAAAAGAAGATCTGCTTACTGTGAAACAATTTACAAATATGAAGGCACCTTGACTTCGGAATCCCAGTGTCCTTGCTCTCAAAACCTTTGCACTTAAGAAAAGCCCTTTTAAGTCTGTAATAGTAATACTCCACAGATCTTTTGCTAAATCTGGCTCTACTGTAGAAATGACTGCATTCCCAACAGGGTGCTTTCTTTCCTACTGTACACAGGAATGTATAGGAGAAGGGTTTGGACAAGACATGCTAAGATAACAGACGTACAATGGGAGAAGGACATAACAGAGTAGTTCACAGGCGAAGTTAAGCCATAGGAATAGGGCAAATTTTGTGTTCTGATGGAACAAGGACTCCCAAACCAAGGCCTAAAAGAAGTCACAATAAGGTGATCCAACTCTGAGCTCTACACCACATATGGACTTTTTTTCTTAAAGTGGTTTTTTTAAACAATTCATTGTAGCATGGTCAAAACAAACCCAACAAACTAATTCGGAAACTATACACTAAACAAAATAAGCTCTGTACCAAGGGAAGATTTTCAGTGTAGTCATCCTATCAGTTAAGACTTCAAAGGTTGTCTTAAAAAAAAAAAAAGGGCGGGGGGAATGACAAAATATGATTCCAGTGCAAACCCAAAGGACCATAAATCCCAGTACTACCACTGCACATTGAGGACGTGAAATAGGAGGATACCAAGCTTGGTCCAGCATCCCCTGCAGGAGGGCTGGTGGCAGGCCGCTCATTCTGACGCCCTCACCTGCAGCAGGGATGGATCCTGAGGCCAGCTCTGATGGGTTGGGGTTTGGTGCCACAGCTTCAACCCGACTCTCCTTGCCTAACTTCCTGAGGTTGCTTCCATGCACAAAGCCAGTGAAAACACCCACGCAGCTGTTCAAATATTTGATGTCTGAACTGCTTGACATTATTCATTCATCTCAGGCTCATTCAAAACAGATTTCTGGACAAGTGCTGTTATAAATGGATTAAGAGGGCCACTAAATGCAAGGAAGGCCTGATAGGATCACACCTGCTTCTCAGTAACTCAGCCCAAGTGTAAAGAGGGCTCAGAACTTTAGCTCATGCTGACAGCTCTGCAGTACCATCCACAAGCGAGGAAAATGCGAAATGGAGCACAGAGGGCACCGAGCAGAACAAACCAGCTTTGTGGCACTGCTGTTTCAGACCTACAAGAGGAGATGGGGAGCTTCCAGAAGACCCCCAGCCACCACACCTGGCTGATTTGCAATCCAGCAGCGTGCCCTGGGTTCCTTGGCAGGGCTTTGCTACCGAAGGACACGCAGTAATTCACTGCATCCACAGAGCTGCCTAGAGTGCACTGCTAAAACCAATGCCGCTATCCAGAGGTCAATGCTCAAGACCAGAACTTTATCCCAACGTGTTAATAAAGTGAAATCCGACAACTGAATGTTAAGTTGTAAGCCTGACCTAGGAATTCACAGGAGATGCGATCCCAAGGCTGTTATTCATAGGAACAGCTGCGAATCTCACACAGAGGGTCACCTAAAGCCTCAAGAACATAATTCCACACGTGAATTTGAAAATGCTACTTACAGATTAAACCAAAGCACAAACTCTCTTACATCTTGTTGAAGAATTTTTTTGTTCTTGCTGTGCATTTGGCAGGAGGCAACCACTCGTCATGTGCTGCCAGCCCCGACACAATTAGCCTCCCGATGCGAAAGCACCACAATGCTCTGACAGCCTTAATCCCCGCTGCCTCCTTAAGGTCCAGACAAACAGGAGTGAGCAGGCAGGTCAGGCGCTGGGGCCATTAAGCAGAGAAAAAACAAAGTTACAGCTCTGTCTCCAATCCCCATTGCTCTTGCAGCCAGGTGCTCTGACAAGCAATTCCAGCACTGGTATTGAGTGGCACCTCTATAAACCCTGTGACAGTTTGGGAGACAAACTCCCCCATCAATCAGAGTGTACCTATCAAGATCACTTACCTAGAGCGCCCGCTGCCCTCCGGCACTGTGTACACAGCTTTGCTCGGGCTGGCCTTGGAGCAATCCACCTGAGCTCCGATTCAAGTCGGTTTCTGAAAGTGTTAGGTGATCTACAGGAGCAAAAATGCTTCTGAAATACAGAGGCCGAGCTCTGAAAAGCAGGACACGCTCACATGCCTGTTCACCACCACCAGGCTGCAGGCACTGACAGGCTAGAGGAATCAGCTGAGCTTGAAGGAGACAGGGAAACACTTCCCACTTCCTTCCACATACTAATTACTAATGGCTGGCGATAAATCTCATCAGAAATCCTTTTCTTCCCCTTTTCGAAGTTTTCAGAGCACTTTGTTTTCTCCTAAGCTGTCCCCCTATGCCCGAGCATCCTCCCTGACCTCCGCACCACTCCTCAAATCGCAGCTCCTTTGTGCAATCCCCCCCGATGACAGGTCATCTCAACATATCTTCACCGAATGGCAGCTCTGGCTCAGATAGAGAGTCATTAACATGATATATATAAACAGATTCACAGAACAGAGCAGATAAAAGGGCCTCACATTCAAGTCCCTCCTTTTCTCCATCACGCTCGGCAGCAGATGGTCGCAGTGACAACATATGCTGCTTCAGGTGTTGCCACTGCTGCCTCTCGTGCTCACAAGGAGTCTGGCAGACAAGGGAGCAGGAAGGTGGGACAACCAGACCAGTGCAGACCCAGATCTCTCAGCCAAATTTCTTCAGCACAGCAGGGAAAACACAGGCCCACCGTGCTCCTCAGCTCCTACCTGGGCAGAACTGTCAATAAATGCACAGAGAACGGCTGGTCCCCAACACCATCACCCCAAACACAACCAAGGAACAAAATCAAAGCGTTAGCAGTAGTATTTGCCACATTGCTGTTGTGACAGCAGCTACTAGATGCTGCTCATGCTGAAGATTAAACTAATAGGAATAACTTGGGCTTGGCTCTCAGGAGCGAAAGCTTCCTATCAGTATCAGTAACACACCAAATGTTGGATTTAAAGAAAAATTTCTGTAAGCGGGCCTAAATCGAAATCCATCTCAGCATGCAGCCCTACTGGGGCCCGTACTGGCTGGGAAGAGGCATTCATTCTGCTCACAGGTAATTTGCACATGTTCAGGAAAGAGAAAAAGTCTCCCATAAATCTCAGAACTGCAGCCCTCGCTAATTACACTCCTTGCAGTAACCCCTTTCTGCACAACCTCCCCTTCCAGCACGTTCACTCTATTTTCTTAACGAAATGTCACTCGTTGGCTTCTTGCAGAGTAAAAACAATGAGGGCAATAAAAGTAGTTTATGCAGACACACGGCCAGGCCTCACACACACTTCCCGAGAATGGCTCTAAACTGGGTTTATTTCATCAGCTGCTGAAGTATCCCAAACTAGCACTAACAAGACAAGATGGCACGGAAGCTGTTTTGTTTTAAAAGGCGTTTGGGAAGAAAGAAAAAGCCATCAGGGGTTCTCGAAAGCAAGAGAGAGATGGAGAACGAGGCCAACCTCAGCCCTTCTCCACATTTGTAACGCTTCCCCAGCCATATTTTTGGGCAGTCAAATCGTTCCCCCATCCTTCCTAACACAGACAGGGATAGAACACTTCTCCTAGCGACTTTCACAGCCTGTTGCAGGAAAAATGACATTTGGAAGCCACGGAAAGCTGCTTGCAGGACAAGGGTTTCATTTCTCAGGAGCGAGATCCATTTCAAGCGAAACGATGATTTACCTGCAAAACTGACACCCGCCTGTGTCATTACAGCGTGCACCTGAAACAGCAGATGCATCAATGGGAGGCCGTCTGTTAGCTCCCACGGCGGCACAAACGAGCTGCCAGAGAGCCGACGGCTCAGCGGCATCGCGGATGCTTGCAGCAGTTTTTGCTAACAGATCAGAGGAACAGCTGCCTTTAAAGAAAGGGCCATATAATTTTATGACCATTAACATCATTTTGCAGCAACGCGCTGAACAAAGGGCAGGCAAGCTCCGTGGTAAGGGTAAGAGCCAGCTGCTGCGAGGCTCGGGGAAGAGGCACTGGGGAGCTGCCTAGGGGCAGGTTTCTTCTATACCTCCCAGGTACAGACCGTGGCTCCAGATGGGGATGCAAAGATCTGATCTGGTGTGGCACCTCCTGCAAAGCCGCCTCCCCGAGCGCTGCTCCAGCGCCGGTCTCTAAGGTGAGAACAATCTCGTGTTGATCTCAAAGGCTGCTCTTCAAAACCCACAGCCGAAGCACAAAGACGGCAGCAACAGCCACAGCCTTTGCAGCCACTCGTTTTTCAAAGCCGGAGAAAGGTGGATCTGAAAGCTTTTGTTCCCCCGGGGCGAGGGTGGAAACAAACAAAAAAGGAAGAGGGAGAATTAAAGTAATCTTGAATCGCTAAGCAGATTCACATCGCCGGATCAATAAGCACCACTGACAGGGATCACAGGAATGTCGCAACTCTGCCAATAATACAGCAGCCCGGCACGGCTCGCGGGGTGACTTTTCTAAGGCAGCCGAGCATGAAGCAGCAAGGCTGGCGTGCAGCTGGAGCAGCACCCTGGCTTACAGCGGGCCCTGCCAGCGCAGCGCGGCTTGCTTCAAATAACCACGAGCACAGAGATTCCACTTGTCTGGGAAAGATGGGGAAAGGAACAAAATTTCACAGGCCGAGCCCAGGCGCTCTTCCCCCAAACTAATTCTTTTCCAGGCTGGAAAGAAGAAAGAAAAATCAGTGTTAATTTAATCAATTGATCAGCCTATTGATCGGAAAACTGGAGCTGCTAGTTAGCCGTGTGCTGCAATGCCCTCAACTCTGAAACCACAAAACACGCCATCGATTTCTCCGCTCCCAGCTCCAAAACAAGAAATAAAGCCGTGCTTTCAGCGGGAGAGCGACTTTCCAGGATGCGAGCAAACGATTGCAACCGGCCAGGAAACAGGGCCCGGCGCACCCCGCCACTTCCAAACTGAAATTAGTTACAGATGCAGTCACGGTGCCTTGTGTAAACTCTATCGATTGGGTAGCTGACAGTCTTCGGAGCCTCCATGCTAGGACAATCAATCCGGCTGCAGTGTCACCTGCCACTTTGCTGAACAGTTGACAATGCAATTATCCAGTGTGGAGGCAGGGAGTTGGCGTGTGTCAAACGCAGTTAGCCACTTTCCGGGCACTACTCGATAATGCGTTTCACCACCGAGTGTAAGAAGCGACATGCGGAGACAGGAGCTGTTTAAAGCCATTGAGACCCGTGCTCCTTTTTCCTTTAGAAAAATCTCACTGCCCCTGACTTAACAACTGTATTCTAAAATGCTATTAAAATCACGTCAATCAGCCGCGCGGTGCTCCGGGCTGAGGTTTGACCCGCGGCTCCCAGAAGAAGGTTGCAGTTCTGGCAAAACTGCAGACGCTTGGGGAGAAAACATAAAGATTATCAAACGAGTGTCTTCAAGCCTAGGACTTGCAAAACAGAAGCAGACAGACCACGAGGAGAATGGATTGGAGAGAGCAGCTAAGCAAGAAGAGCAGATGGGACTGGAAGGTCTGACACCGCATGTCTGAAACCTAGGAAAATTGAAGTTTAAGGGGATGCTGTCAACTTGAGATCCAGTCAGTTTCAAAAAACTGAGTAGTTTCGGGTGCTCTACCTGATCCCTTACTCCCCCTGCCAATTTTCAGGGCTTTACAACTGCTTCTTCTGTTTTCTTTTTAATTAATTTTTTCCTCCTTCCTCTGTTGCTGGGTGGCAGACATCCCCTCCCCCCCCCTCACGTGTTATACATAACGCCATCAAATGGAGAGAAGTTCCCTTCTTCCCACAGCAACTCTTTTTCTGGTCAGGATGACTGTTGCTGTTACATAAATCAAAACAGCAAGAGATTTAGTTGATTGTGCTCCTCACAGCTAATGCGTTCTGGCAGTTTGAGCACAAAAATTAGGTTCTCAGATTTTTGCATGCGTTAAAGTTAATGAAAATGCAGCATCAACAATCACGACTTTTAGTGTCCATAAGCACTGATTTCTTTTTTCTTCTTCTTTTTTTCCCCCCTAAGTTAATGCGATTTTTACTTTGCTGAGTCCTATTAATCACATTGTGTTCCAAAATGATGAAACCAATTGCTTGAAGCATTATGTGAACTTTAAACACACACAATATTGAGCAACACTTACATGGTGGTTCATGATGGTTTTTCTATGGAAGGTAGGATTTCTTTTAAATTTCCAATCAGATTATTCTCACCCGTTCGTACTACTGACTGAAGTCAGCCCCTGACATCAATACACAACACAGTGCCTAAGAGATATTTATTAGTCACAGAGCCCTCAAATTCTATACATCATTACAAGCTACGGTGAAATAGTCAAGCATATGGAAAAATCACATGGGCTATAAGACTACGTAAACAGATCCATAGCATTTTTAGCTCAAGTATTACCTTACAGAGATGTATTTCCTCTCAAAGGGGAGATGCCAACATGAAGAAATGCTTGGGCTACTCCATCAGACAAGTACAAAGTGCTGTCCTTCAGCAACGAGGGGATTACCAGGATTACCACCATTTTACACTAGGGCTGAGGTAAGGCATACAAGCGTTCTGGGACCAAACAGCCCCCTAAAGAGAGGTTAAGGCATAAAATAAGCACTTGAGAAACATTAGATTTACACATCTCACCCACTTCAAAGCTTACAACAGGTAGAAGTGGCCAGCAGAACGTAGAAAGCCGAACACAGGAAAGCAAAGTTGCCAACAAGGAGGGGGTGGGAAGGACATTCAGATGTGTAGATGCAGTACTGCATTCACCTTACAGACTAAGCCACGAAGAAAACTGCTGCTGGAAACGTGACGGAGAAAGGCAATGAACTGAGTTCTTGCTAAGTAGGAAGAAGAATTTCATTATGGCAAAGACTCCCCATGCTCTCACCACAGACTCCTCTGCATCCAAGTTGAAGTCTGCTTCAGCCTGACAGGGCAAAATGAATGAATTCTGACTCATCCCATAGAAATGGGGAAGATGATTCTGGTTACTCAATCACTCTTCCAAAAAGGCCTACATATACCAATGACATTTTATTTCCCACATGGTCTCGCAGGAGAAGGTGCACTTTTCAGCTCAAACACCTTTGCTGAATTTGAGTATATCGGCTTATACCCTCTTATTGGTATGACCCTAAATGCCATGTGAAGCTCATCACATAGAAAAACAGAAAATCCCCCCCCATCTACAGAAGCTTTCCTGCATGCTCCATTATATCGTATATGAAAAAGGCGGCACATCTGGTTACTAAGGGGTTCTAGCTGTTTCAACCTCTTCTGCCACTATCTTTACAGCATTAGAGAAGTTCATTAGAGAATTTGTTTCCTCATGCTCAGTTTCCCTGCACGTGTAAGAAACAGGCAGTATTTTGTTGGAAGAGTTTGATGATTGTTATGTTGCACTGAGCAGTACAGCTGAGTTTTCCTCTTCTTTTTGGAGCTTTCCGCCCTGGTAGTTACCAGACAAAGGTCACTGTGCTCACCAAAACCTTCTGCTGTGGCAGAACTGAAGAGCATCTCCTTATATTCTGAGGACAGGACTTTACACTTGTGAATGTGCTTCTAATGCTAGAGGTCTTTAGAAAGAAAACAAATGGAGGAACATGTAGCTATTGCCATAGGGCTTTCATGGACAACTAACCTATGGAGGAAGAAGGGCAGTCTACAGCATTTGCTACTCAAACCAATGCCCATCTGATTCTGCAGATAAAGCTGGCTGAGGGAATGCAGCCATCTGCTGTAAACTTCCACACATTTTAATATAGTCTCACTTTCTACGCAGCTGCCCTAATTCTACACAACATGAGATTCAATGCAAACAGGTATCCTGGGATAACTACAGTTGGTTACAGCTTATAAGGCCTTACCAAGTCTCTCATGCATTAACTGATGCTGCTCTTTTCCCTTGCTTAAGACATGAACAAATGGATAACAAGCCCTTTGCTAGCCTGGGAGCAGAGGAGCATGGAGATGGTTGGACTAGATGATCTTAGAGGTCTTTTTCAAACTTAATGATTCTCTGAAAGAGAAGCTTGAGTCAAGCAATCCTCAATTCATCTTTGGAAGCATTCGCAATCCATCAGTTGGATCCTTGTCATCGTGGCAATCTTTCTTAGAAGGCATTCTTCCCTGAAAATTCCCTGCTTGCCATTAACACTTTCAAAGTCTCTCTTCTGTGTTATTTTCAAGGAAACCAACCTGCTGAAGAAACCCCCACAAGCAACGGTGACCGTCTTGCTTCCATGTCCAGAGGAAAGCTCTGCCCTGGGGAAGATGGAAGAGAGGAGGATGGTGCGGGTAGAGAGAACTTGGCCACAATTCTTCAGCCTTTTCATATCTAAAGAGGACAGCAATCTCAGTTCTATCAGACCGCATGGTTCGTGCTTTAAATGGTACTTGCTACCAGCTTGCGTTCCCTGTCGCTGTCTCCCTCCCTTTGAAGCAGACTGGACAGCTTCCTCAAGCTGGCGTTATCACTCCCTCTAACCACTCTTGGCAGGCAATCTAATTCCCCCTGAAAAGGTCACCGCCATTTTAACTGCCTTTCAATCACATTAAGCACGCTGCCGCTCGTGCTCAGAGCGCTGCGCCTGCAGCTCTCCTGACTGAGGTGCGATCGATAAACTGACATCCCGTCCCCCCGCCAGCCCCAGCCTCTCCCCTCCCGGACAGCCCCTTCCCAGAGCGAGTGGCCGGAGATGGAGTGGGAAGAAGCCCTCCTCGAGCACAAGGCAGCAGAAGGGAGCTGCTAACCTGCTGTTTGCTCATCTACTTTGTCCCATCTGCTGGGGAACAGAAGGGTGCGAGCATCCCCTACCCCCAGCCCTACAGAGGCACGACTTCACAGGACAGTTTGCTCAGGCACCGGCCCAGCCACCTTTGAAGCTGTGTTACAAAGAACAAGCCTCCCTCAAGCTTCCCTCAATGCAATCATTACCGTTATCTCTCCCCCCGTGCTTTTTTTTTTTTTTTGCAGTTACGAGTTCTGTGTTCCACCCATCGATCCCTGTGTAAGACACTGTTTTAAGTCCTCCTGCCTTTTGACTGTGCTAAGCCGTTTAAGAGATGACAGCGGCTTCTATCAGCGCAAAGCTGATGTGATTCTTTCCAGATAAAGCACTTTTTTTCACTCCCCCCCCTCCCTTTTCCTTCTTTCAAGTAAGAGACACACACACAAAAAGAGACAGTGAATCTTTCAAAGAAAAAAAACCCTTTTGAACTTCCCTCAGGAAATCTTTAAAGGGATAACCTTACAGTGTAAACACTGCAATAGGGTAACGTGCATCCATTCTGGAGAGGAACAGAAGAATTGCTACAAATACGTTGAGGGGTAAAAAAAAACAACAACCCAGAGAGGAGCCACTCGATGCTTTCACTTGTGAAGCCTCGTTGGCTTCCTAAACAGAGAAACTCATTAGACAAAGATGGCATGAAATAATCCCCTGTAACAAAGACCATCAGAGAGGGATGATCCGGGGACATGGGGACAGATGGTTCAGGAATTTCAAAAGAAATTTCAGTCTTGTGACAGTTCTGAGATAGGGAAATATTTTATTAACACTTCTGTAGGGCTGCACATTTTGAAGCAAGAGCTTGATTAAAATAGCAGTAGGTATTTCGTGCTGGTAGCCTTCTGCACTCATCTTCAATGTAAGAAAGAAACCTCTCCAACTATGAATTCCTGCTTCAAACAGGACCTCTGCTGAAACAAAACTATCCCAAATCCTATCTAATTGCCAATAATCTTCATTTAGACCCTGCACGGATCCAGTTTGGGGTAAGCACATGAAGCAATGGCAGACGATGCTTTGTGAAGCCAGGAGGACCTCTAGAAGTACTAAATAACTCCTGACTGAATGCCTTCACCAAGCCCAACTGCTTAAGAGACAACATACTAATCTCAGCACTTCTCACTTAGGTTGTATTCCTGCTTGCTACTATCTCCTTTTCTTTCCAACTGCTGTGTCAAGTACTCTGAGCCATGGCAAGCAAGGAGTACTTCAGCTCTGCTGGACTTCCTAAGACAGCCCCTCAGGTGAGACGAGCAAGTCTTCCCTGCAACAGCTTTGGGAGCAAGAAAGCTCCATCTTGGGAACCTCACAAGTGAGGCTTTCAGCCTGTGATTACTCTCAAGTATTAGACCACCTTCCAGAAAATCTGAGCTGGGCTGTTACTGTCCTTGAATTGCTTTCAAGGCAAAAAAGATTTCCCAGCCTTCCCTCACCTGAAAAACTGACAAGATCTTTCAGCAAAGCTTTCCTGACCTTGAGAGGCACATAAACATGCCCATTAACCAAAGATGATAAGAATAAGCAGCCAGGAACCTGTGCTAAGTCTGAGCTGCTTCTGTAACGCTGCCCACAGTCCGGGCTGACTCACGCAATACATGCTGGCCACAGCATCCTGCTCCACTCACCATCCAGCTGTGACATCTCCTCCCAGCAACACACCACTGAAACCAAAATTGATGAGACACATGGATGTCTATTCTCCCCTCTGGTTTTATGTATTTCCCCATGTCAACTGTTTAGACATCCCTGACATCCCTGCAGCCTGGCAAAGGCTGTCTGGCATTATAAAAGGCCTTTGATTTCCACGTCGCTGCTACTTTACAGCAAAGGGAACAGAGCCAAACGCAAAGCCTCGGGTGACAAGGGTTAATGAGGGCCTTGCCAACTCCAGACAAAGCAGGTTTAAGCACTGGAGAGCATCTCTAGAACACCGTGTTGTGCTTCAAGGCTGTACAATAGGAACTCTGTCCCTAGAACAAGGGAAGAACCAACACTGGCTGAGAAAGGAAAAGGACAGTCAGCTTAGCTTTACCTGAGAGTGCACAAAGCAGGTCTGACCAACAAAGACCAGAGAAAACAGGAGAATCACTGAAGGGAGCATGAAAAAGTATAACTTCCTTAAAAAGAAATTCAGTCAGCTAACTAGGGGAGCTTTCCAGCTTTGCTTTGGCTTCCCATGTTTTATGGAAGCCTCTGGCATAGAGTAGGTAGGTACCCCGCAGATATCATCTAGACATCCCAAAACATTAGACAGAAAGTTGGTGTTAAGTAGTATCCTGCCTAGAGCATAGCATCCTGCATCAAGAGCAGGAGGCTAAACCAAAGGTCCTTCCCATCAGGGCAATTACAGAGGGTTTGCCCATGCTCACCTCTTCCAGTTTGCTGATACTTTACTGCATCGGTCCACATCACTAAACGCCCTTGACAGTGCCATGCAGATCTCAGTAAGGAAAGAAGAGACAGACCCCATAATTCTCAATGGAAGCAAGGCTGTTTCCGTACATCAGATTCAGAGATTAACATGCAGTGAGCTAGCAGAGAAGGCTGCAGCCATGACTGCTGTTACAATCTCTCTAACTTCTGGTAGTGGAGCAAAGTAGTTGATTTATTTAATGCAAATTAACACACCTGAGAACTCCAGTTTAAATAAGCAGTATCAAGGAGTAAACCCTCTGCATTTATGCAGCCTAACCCTATCAGTTACACACACTTTGTCAACCCAGAGCCTCATATGAAGAACACCCTGACTGAAGTAGTATGAAAACTTCAGGCCATACATCAGTGAATTAATTCAGACGCAAATGGGAATATTATCCAGGTGAAGACAGCACAATGCTTCAGCCAAAGAAAGTGGAAGACTGTGCTCTCTTCCAAAATTCAGCTGTTTGGTACGCAGAGTGCATGAGTACACTCTGTATGTGTGTGGTGTGTCAGGAATTAACTGAGTAGCCTGTCTCATCAGGACTAGTAGAGACAGAAGCACACAGGCATCCCACGCTTCTCTGCTACTGATTATAGTAACTGTACTAAAGAAAAGCCTAAGGCCCTGAATGATCTCATCAGACCACTACCCAGTATCATTCAACTCTCCATGCTGGAAAAAAGTAACAAAAATGAAGGCCACAGACACAGAAAGCAAACAACATGAGCTTCGATGGGTAGCCTTTTAAATCTGCAGAAGCTGCTCCTTCACCTCCGTGCTCCTGATACCTGCTCTAATACGATTTAATTTCAGAGGAAGGTAAGAGCAGATCAGGAGTGCCAGGTTGCCACTGAGCACATGACTGGCTTTTAAGACCAAGTCCCTTACTTAGCAGCCTTTCCCCTTGAGATATTTTAAATTAAAATCCAAGCTGATATAGGAAGAGATTACATCCCACCCTCTTTATTGAACGGAGGGAGCCAGCATTCCTCCCCTCATTAGGTATGCACTACGTGGATTGCTTGTGAGACTCTCCTTAGTGCCAGAGGTTTGTGCCAAAGAACAGTTTAGTAAATCCTCCTCCTCGAGGCCAAAAGGCTGAGTGTAAGAGAGGGGCCAGGTTTCTAGCTAAAATTACATTCACCAATAAAGCTCACGAGAGGTCAAATTTTGCCATAACTCACTCTCTCCTCAGTAACTGATTTCCCCGTCACTGGGGAAGGAGCAGAAGAAGGAGGAAAAATAAAATGTGTTTGTCTGGGAGCCCTAAGGGCTTGCAGTGCTGGAGGTGCAGAGCAGGTTTCTGGATTCTCATTTATCAACCTTAAAAGGGATGGAGTGATAAATGCACAACCGGGCCTTTAATATTTTATGCAGGTGCTAAAGCGACTTAGCTGTCACCTTCAATACATCACCAGAGGCTGATACACCAGCTTTCGTCACTCCAGGCTGGGAATTTTTACAGTTTCATTTCTATTTCCGTCTCTTCACATATTTCCACGTATATCTTACTACGTGTAACACATAACAATCTATTTTCCCCAAATGATCTCCCCATTCTACCCATTCCCCTCTTTAACCACATTTCTTGAGCAAGAAATAATACCACGCGTTTGCTCAAGACTTGCACAACTTTTGAATCTTATCATTCCAGAGGGGCAGAAAGCTGAAATTGCTTTACTTTCTTGCAAAGGGTTAAGGTCCCATTCTTTGTGAGAGAACTTCCAGGTCCCTCCCTTTAACAACAAGCAACAGTCACCTACCACAGCAGAATGATTTACAAGGGACTCAAAACATCGGCGCACCTCGAAATCCTCCCTCCAGGAGAGTAGTGGCCCGTATCCTCTTCTGCCCACACCACTCGTATTCTTCAAAGCGGTTGCCATTCTCATTCTCGATGTCCACAGAGTCATCCTCAGTCATGCATGAGCCTTCTCTCTGCACAGGGGAAAGTGGGGACAGCGTTGAGATGTATGTAATAGCAATACAGGGTTAACAACTCAGGGTGAGACAGAGAAGGAAAGCTGGACTGTTCCCAGGGTAGCATTTGCTCCCCTCCCCATTCCCAGCAATCTGAGCTCAGAAGTAAATGGGAACTAGAAGAATCAAAAAGTCAAAAGAAGTGGCATGGAGTCATCACTTTTGCACAAGCAAAACTCAGCTCTGGTTCTTATGACACTGTGTGCATTTCAATATGTGTTCCCATACGTGGAACACAGTTTCCCTATTTATCATGCAAACAACAGATTCCTTTGATCCCCGGCACAAAGAAGCTCCCAGGATACAGGAACTGACAAGGAATGCTCTCCTGGAGCATTACTGAAGCACAATGATCAAAAGACACCTGTCTTTACACCATGCACTTCTTGAGACAACAAGAATGAATGAATTTGTTATCTCTGCTATGGGCTTTCCCTGCAAAACAAGCACAGAAAGCCCTATGACAATTCTCTCACCCCTGGAGCTTCTTCCTCCTTATTCCTTGCTGTCTTTGGGAAAAAACAGCAAGAGAACAGTTCTGCTTAAACACAGTTTCTGGAGTAAGGTGGTCATGAAACATTTACAAGTGCCAGCCTGTTACAAAAGAACCCAACAAAAGTAATCCCAATGCTGTGACTGTTCAGAAGGAACTCTTCTTGCTGTGCTGCATAGGAAACATAGCACTATAAAAGGCTTCACATACTCAACAGCTCTACACTTACTGTCTACAGCTTAGACTTCAGCAAGTGAAAGAGTGCAGAAAATAAAAAGAGTCACTAATGCAAAACAGGAGAAAATCCAGAAGAATCCACCTTCCAAGACAAAGGAAGTGACTACAGATCTCAGGGAGACATAGTTAGCATTGCCTGCAAGCTCAACAGCGTTAGTGTTTGCCCCACGTTAGGTCAGACAAAGCTGGGAGTAGGGAGAAGGGAATGGCAGCTGGCGATCCTGCTGCGCCTCTACCTTTGCAAGGCATTGTTCCACATGCCTACTCATCTCCTCCTCGGATCCTGACAGAGGTCGGTTGCAGAGGGGACATACCTGCCCTTCATCTTGCTTCCTCCGTTTCATTTTTCCAATCCGAGCTGCATGGACAAAGCAAGGAAAGAAAAAAAAAAAAGAAAGAAAGAGAAAGGAAGACATGTCAAGTTTGTGGATCCATCCATTCCCTACACAGAAACTTGTTCTGATCACAGAAAGTCACTGCAGTGCCCAAAAAGCCTCGGACAAATTATGTAAGACAGCCACTTTCAGGAGCGTCTCCTGCATGCCCTAAATGATTCCTTCCCAAACTGTCACAAACAGATCTTAGTAGCAGGTAGCATTTATGGAAAGATCCTTGCTGTGAAAAAAGCAGCACCTACCCTAGATAGCTTCTGTCTCTCCCTGTTATTTGTATTTCACTATTCTAATGTATAGAGAGACTGCCTTCTGGAGGGCATGCTCTGGGAAACAAACATGTTAGGAATCACGCTGATTAGAAAAAGCAGCCAAGGTAGCCTGTTGCTTAATATGATCTCTGGTTAATTTGAGCCATCGTTTAATGTGATCAAAACATCTGGAACCAAATCATTTGCATTAAATAGAACTTCTGTCCTTTATTATGATGGCTTTAGGCAGGTATTACTGAATAACTCAATCACTGGCTGCAGGAAAGTTCCTATTTAATTAATGTGGAAGGTCAAAATTCTGAATGAGAGACAAGGAAAAGCCCAAGGAAAGCCCGTGTGATAATGAGAGATGACACCACCAAAAAGCTGCATTAGCCAGAAATCGTTCCTGACATGGTGAGCGCTGCGGCGTGCTCTGAAAGCCTTTGTCCCTGAAGCCTGTGAGATAACAGCTCCCTGCAGCCAGAGACAACGAGAATGGTGCTGGAATGCCAGGACCACACCAGGGTACAGGAAAGTTTGTGTCAACCGTCTCCTATAGAGCATCGGATTCGCGCATTCACAACATCGTGTGATTTATGAAGCTGGAGCTGTATGCACCAGCACAGCCTTGAAACTGGGCTTTCTTGTTGGCTTCTCTGGACATAGGAATCTCTGGGTTTGGATATGCTTTCCCACAACCCAGAATTCGGAATATTCACCTTCCCCTTCAGCCTGAAGCTCCAGTATGAAGAAGGCTTCGTATTACCCCAAGCATTGCTTTTCCTCACTGAAAGCAAGCAGATTTGCAAAAAAAAGATTCCTCCAAAACAAACCTGTGCTCCTGGCATCGCAAAAAGGATTCTGCAAGCACAACTCTCCTACAATAAGAGACAACTCCAACCAAAGCAGGAGTGTTTTAGAGACCCGGTACTTTGAACAATAGCAGCTCTCTTGAGTAAGTGCACGCTGCTTTCATCTGGTGTTGGAATTTCACAGTCTGTACTTCAGTGTTCCTGGTAGGATGTTTTGTTAAGTTTCCCTCCTACTTTGTCTGCTTAAGCCAGTTATTTTACTTGCAGCGTCAGCTTTTACTCCAGAAGTAAACTGCATGACTTCCAGTCAATACAAAAGCAAACAATAATCACCAAATGTTATTTCAGATTTCAGAGCACCCAAATGAATTATACTCCACTTCTAATTAAAACAACGACCCCTAAGGTCTTCTGTTTTCTCTCCCCATTTGGAAGCCCCCAAACCACCCCTTCCAAGCTGGCACTGCCCTACTACCAGGGGTAGCGTTCAACCATACTCTGTCTGGTTTGTACTTTAATGCATGAGAGCTTCTTCAAGTTCTGGGTCAGGGAGTACCTACACCCCCTAGCAGGGCTCCTTCCACTGTGTTTCAGATGCTCCTCTTGGCCTCGCTAGCCTGTAGAACTGGTACCAAAGAGGGGAGCAGGCTGGAAACTGACTTGATCATGCACCAGTAAACACCCATCTGACCAGGAAAAAACATGCAGGAAGACAGAAAGCAAGCTTTCTCTATCCTGGTGACAGATACCTGTCCCTCAGCTCGCCCTGTTTTTAAACAGGGAAATGGAGGGAAGGAGCATTATAATATTCTGGTAGGGCTCAGCAGGCGGCTCCTTGGCGAAGCAGCCCTCGTAGCTCCAGTGTCACAAGTGAATAAGCCACTGGACGGAAGAGGTGTCGAAACCAAATCCCCTGCCATTTTCATTCTGTGGTCATTAGTGGTGCCCACAGAGGCCCGGCGTGCCCCTGGCTGACAGCAGAAAACCAAAGGGACTGCTGCAGCTTCGAAAGCCCATCCCGAGCCACATTTTCCATACCCGACACGCAGCCCTGCCATCACTTCCAATCAGCACGGCAGGGACAGAGCGGCCCCAAAGGCAGGGGGTGATTGTGGTGCTGTCCCGAAGGGGAACCACTCAAAAGAACACGCAAGTGAGACCACAGGATTCTTAATTAGTGTTGATAGATGCGATCATTTCTAATTAGCTCACTAATCCCTCTCCCCCACACTCCTGTCGCAGGAGCTTGGGAGAAGAAAGGGGAAAAAAAACCAACATGATTCCCTCTTGTAATTCAGCAAGATAAAAAACACAGGCAGCAGCAGTTTGGGCTTCCAAATCTCTGCTGCCTTCCCATAGGAGGGGAGAGAGGGAGCCAGGCCACCCTCCACAGGTGAAAGGGACCAAGCGTCTTTCTCACAGCTCTTCCCGTCTAGGCTTAAGAATTATTAATGCTTAAGGATTAGGTTATGCTCTGGCCCAGAAAAATTTCCTGGAAGGAAAGCTAATGGGTTTTAGTTTTCACTGCCACGCTTCCCAGTAAACAGAAATCCACCCTCAGGATGGGGCTGTCTAATTACACCCGGAGTGCTCTTACAGTCCATCCAGCAGTGGACACTACACAAACCTCTCCTGCAGCATCCAAGGAGATGATTAAGTTACTCGCAATATCTCTTATGATTCCCTCCACCAGCTTGAGTGGTCCCCTGAGTCCCATGCAGACATCATTAGCAGCTCCTGCAATGGCAGGCCAATCAAATTAAATGGAAACATTTTGGTCTCCTTTCCAGTGAAAATCACCTAGCTTTGTCCCTCCCCCACCCATCACCAGCTATAGGAGCACATGGTGTGCTGGTGGTGCACTGAGTGCAGCGGCAAACCACAGGTGACCACCTCGGTGTGGAGAGGCAGGCTCAGTGTCAGCACCCACTCAGGTACTGGTTTCCCTGCCTTCCCCAGCAGCTGCAAAGGGATCTTTGTAAGGACCCATTCTGCAGCTCTGCTGAGAATGCCAACTTTGCAAATACCCCTAAATATAAATCAGAGATATTCAGGCACGAGAGGTAGCACCTGCTGTCCACAAATCTACTATGAGAGTCTTGAGGAGCGTTCGCACTTTGTTGGATGCATCACAAAAGGCTTCTGTGGCTGATCGACTTGCCCAAGAGCATCTGATCCGAGGGAACAAAGGCAGCCAAAAGCCACCTCAAGAACAAGCTAAAGCAGGAAAACAGATGGTCAAGAATAAATCTATTTCAGACCTTATGTATCATTTGCTGCTCATCTGCCTGAGAGAGAACATAAAGGGCCAAATTCACAGAAGGGTCTCAACGACACAGACACTTTTCAGCAATCTTCTACCTGACACTGTTCTCTAAGGGTGGCACAGACTTAACCTGCTGAATCCATGCTCCAATATACTAATGCATAACTTTGTGTCTCTGAGCAGACTTGCAGCATAAAGTTCCTTTAACGTCAGTTTAAGAGTGGCTTCAAGTTTTGACTTTAGCAGCAGTGGAAAAAAGGCAAATGAACAAAATGCCTTCTTTAACATACAGGTTCATCAGGAATCAGCACCTCATACACCTGGGTTCACAAGGACACGACCCCTGCAAAGTGAGTTCAGCACAGGGGAAAGGTGCTGGGTTAACTCACCGAGGCTGACAGGGAACTTCAGATATAAACACTCGACCAAACGTCTTACAGACAGAACGTTAATCTGCTGCTCCAGAGCTTACAAATGCATTTACCTTACGTACAGTTCAAGGCAAGTTAAATGTTTGACTTAGAGAATCAGAATTCTGGACCAAGTATATGTGAACCACGTAAGGTCATATTTACACCACATCCAGGCTCACAGGAGACATCCCTTTCTCTGCCTTCTCTTTCCTTAGCTCCTGTTCTGTCTCAAGTGACCACAGAGAGATGAAACATGTCCAGGAGATCTGAGAGGCCACTCAGGCACAAAGAGTCAAAGCAGTTGAGATCTGAGTCAAGGACTATGTGGGAGAACAGCAAACACTGCAGGTCCCTTTTTATACAGGGAGTTTCCAAAAGTGATCCTGAAGCTCAGCGGGTAAGAAACTTTACAGAGACAGCAAGACAAACAGGTAACAGCAACACTGAGAAGAACCTTTAAAATGTAATAGGAACAAGTGAAATGGTAGGCTTTTCTTTAACAGAAGTTTGCATTTTCTATATGCTGTGTGTCAGTAAGAACATGGAACAGAAAGCCAGATGTCTTGGACAAGTCCTACACGTTTTCTGTCTGTGCAAACCAACAGGGATAAGGAAATCATTCTCACAGAGCAAGCTATAAAATAGTGTGATTGATAAGAAGCTTGCTAAAACACAAGATGTAGATAAATTAGCTTTTTTTCCCCCCCAAAGCATTCAAGCATTCTCCATCTGGAATGATATCGGTTAACCAACTATTTAACAATAACATGGCAAAGCTTACAAATACAAGTTATTTTGGTACAAACTAGTGTGGAGGAGCAAATGAGAAAGCAGGCAGAATTCAGTGGTCATAAGCACTGACAGCAGCTGAATACCCTACCCAGCCACCCAGCTGCACACTCACCTAACTGAGCAGGACCGAGCCAGGTATCCCTATGGGCACATTCTGGGAATAGTAATAATCAAGATTCATAAAAAGATAAGGTGAGGAGGAACCAACTCTGATCCATCTTGACCAAAGCACTTCAGCTAGAATTTCTGCATCCAGCTGCCTAGCTTCTGGACCTAGTCCTGCTAAGGTACACAACAGAACAATCACGGTTATGCGTATTAAAGTGTATTATTTAAATTTATCAAATGCTCTCATCTGGATTATGACTGTTAGTTTTGTTCACCGTACCCCTAAAAAGCGTAGAAGGTTCAACAAGGGCAGTGCAAATGCTGTGCAGAACTAGCAGCCTCCCTTCAGTTGACAAGCCCCTCCAGTTCACAGGAACATCCCAAAGCAGAGCCCAGGAGCAGTTCCCAGACTGCAGCATACTGACTGTGCTGCAGTCGTGCCTCAGGCTAAAGTCAAAAGCAGAAAGCACCGCTGAGCCGGTTCAGCAGAGCACGCAGTCATCAAGAGCTTCCATTCATCCTGGAGGACTCCACAACGCCAAGAACCTCACAAGCCTGGTTCAGACTTTTTTTGTTAAATAAAATTATTGGCCAGGAAAAAAAAAAAAAGGCAGAAGGTGTGAGCTTAGACTGAACTATCCAAAAATGATAAAGAAACAGTTTGACATCACTGACTCCAGAGACCTTTGTCACACAAAACAAGTCATCGCAGAGTAACACCCGAGTGTGTTCCAGTCATCTGAAGTCCGTGTCAGAAAAGGGGACTGCCTGCAAACAGGCAGCTCACTGTGCTCATCTAGCAGTGCAGATGTGAGCACACATGCCAACAATTATGTGATATTGATACAAGGCAACTCATCTCTTTGTTGTATGACTTGACAGACCTTCAAGAGCTTCTGGCCCTCAGGGTGCGTGTTTGAAACTCTCCAAGCCACCTCTGAATTCATTTCAGTATTTCTTATCAAAGACATTGGGTCAGTCACTTAATAAAACTTCAACTTGTTTAAGACTGTACAAGAAGTAGTACTTCAGATGTAAGCAAACGATTCCAGTATTAGTAGAGTCTAAAGCTTGTTGTTATTCGGTTAAGATAGGGTTATCTTTTCGAAAACTAAGCTGCATCAGCATGATGTCACCCACTGCGCCCCACACAACCACAGCAGGAAGCTCAATATTAACGCGCCTCCTGGCAGCTTAAGCACCTGAATGGTGTCTGAGTGCTGCAATTTAGGTCGGCTAAAGGCCATACAAAACACACGGGTCATATATAGGCCATACAAAATCAGATGACCGATTGCTGTTACTGTTTACGTTCCAATTGCTCCGAATCTGGGAGAAGCGTTTCAGCTTCAGCCTAAATGAAGTTTTCCGAAGTACTTCTAAACACCAAACCACTTCTCACTAGATACACTTATCTACTTGCTGTTATCGACGCCCAGAAACACGAGCATAAAAGTAACGCAGCGGCTGTCAGCGTGACTGAGAGCACAGCAACCCAAACACACCACAGCGTGACGTCAGACACAGCACGCTCACACCGCCGCTCGGAAAGTTTCCTCGGGACCCGGGCAGTGCCACAGGAGCCCGAGCACACCGGGGAGCCCGAGCACACAGGGACGCCTCGGGCTCGTCTGGGGGACCCCAGCGGCGGAAAGCGGGGCCGGGCCGCTCCGGGAGGAGCGAGGAGGGCCCGCACTCACCGTTCAGCCGGGTCTGCCGGTTCGCTCGCACCCGCAGGAAGGTCTGCAGAGGGGAGACAAGAGCGGACATGTGTCAGCGCCCCCGGCCCGCAGCCGCCGGATGTAAACACCCGCCCCCACCTCGGAAACAAGGCCCGGACCCCCCGCCCCGCGCATCATCGGGACAACGCGCCGGGCCCGCCCCCCCCCCCGGCCCAACTCCAGCACCCACCTCTTCCCGGCCCCCGCCGCCGGGCCCCCTCCTGCCGCTCTGCATAGCCGCGGGCGGCCGGCGGGGCGACGAGGCGGCGGCCCCGAGGCGGCTTCCCCCGCGCGGCCCGGGATGCGGGCGGATACGGCGCGGCCCGGCAGGCGCCACCGATCAGCCCCCAGCGGCCGCCGCCATGTTGGCCCCGGTCATGTGACCCTCCGCCGAGCGGGTGAAAGTTCACCAGGAAAGCGGCAGGGAGAAGAGAGGAAGTTCCCATGGCAACCGACAGGCGGCAGCAAGGCTCGGCGAGCCCCGACCAATCAGAGCTCAGCGGCCGTCGGAAGCCAGGGAGGTTTGGCCAATTAGAGATCAGGGGCAAGTGGGACTCCGGCGTGCGTGGCCAATCAGAGATCGGGTGCAAGTAGAACCTAAGTGCAGATGGCCAATCAGAACTCGGGGGCAATTGGCACCCTGTGCTACATGGCCAATAAGAGCCCAGGAGCAACTGGACTCAAGGGGTCCTTACCCAATCGGGTACTTACTTACAAAACCAAAGCTGCTGATTGTCGGTTCTACCCTTTTAATTAATGAAGCTGTCTTTCAGGAGGCACGCTCACCACCGAGGCTTTGGTGGAGGAAGGCGAGCCGTTCCTGCACGAGGATTTTAGGCTTTCATGTTAGGCTCACATGTTAGGGGTTAGCTCATGGCTGCAGATACTCTGTGGGCTCGGCTGACCCACACAAGGTGGTCCCTTCCATGCCTGAAATGTCATCTTTGACAAAGAGCTGTATCTAAGTCTAAATAAAATGGCTTTACTTTCAGCTGTAGCACAAGAAAAGCCCTGGCTGGCAGGACATACAGTATCTAGCTCCCCTCAGCCTCAGTGCCCACACACCGAATGTCACCATCTAGCTTGGCATAGGAGAGGCAAGGGGAGGCCCACGCCCTGTGTGCTGCCCCACTGCCTCTGCTGCAGCTCCTCAGTGCAGACAGCAATGCAGGCAGCCCAAGCATGGAGCAAGCCAGCATTCCTGCAGCACTCCTCCTCATAGATCTCCTTCTTCCCTCAATGTCCCTGTGGTAAATAAGCGTGAGGACTGAGAAAACCGAGCCATAGGGATTCTGAAAATGTATACTCCAATTATTCCCATCTTAGCATGCCGCTAATACAATGTATATTTGCTATTATTAAATCCCCACAAGGGGCATTCATAATACTAGCACACCTCTGCATACAGAAAGCTACATTTTGCAGCCTTTAAAGTCACTACGAGAGTCTCCTGCTCTGCTTCCTGAACATTTCGCTTGGTAAGCCAGGAAGAATGAGTTCTCATTCATGTTGTGGCTTTATTAAGGATATGCTGAGGCTTTACACAACCCTGGCACCCACTTTGAGGTCCCTTTATATTGCCAGAGGAGCATAAAGCAGCCAGCATAGGCATAAATGAAAATCAGGCCCCAGAGGTCTTTTCTCCCTGCAGTGCAGACTTACAACTCCCATTACGCATTTGCATTAAGGGCTGCAACCCTCCATAAAATACACTCACAAACTTAAAACACATTAGAGACTCACTAGACTCAGCACATGGGGGGGGGCTTTTGCTGAGAATATTTGTCCTCAAGTATGACATAATAAAAATTTATAGGAACAAAGGACTGCAAGGGACCGCCAAGCTCACAGAGACTGAAATCTGGAGAAATGGGATGGGAGGGGACGTTGCAAAAGGCTTTTCCTTTTGGAGAGAACATTATTTATTTATTAGCCTTAAAAAGCAGGCAGTGAAGAGAGCAGGAATACCTGAATTAGGCATTTCTGTGTCTTCTCTGGGATTTGCTTCTCTTACTTGGTACCAGGTCTCATACAAGGGTGAAGCGACCGTGATATGATACAGCATTAGAACTGACGGCTACCTTAGAGTATGTAGCAAACGATGGAGGATCTGTCTTTATATGGTACTGTAACCAATAAATAGGACAGAGGACAAAATAATGGGCAGTAAATGCACATTTTTTGCTACTATTAATAGGACCTGTCTTCTAGAGCATGTGCTTTAATTGGGGCTGCTGGGGTGGACCATCAAAATGGTCATCAGCTCTCCTTCTGCTGATCCTAATGCAGACTGGGCGGGTGTCGAGTGGCTGATGCAGAACGGCCTGACCTTGGGCACAGGACATCACTGTGAGGGACGCTGGGCCATGGATACAGGACAGGATATAGGGGTAGGGTGGCACACAGGGTCGTGGATTTATGCCTGACTGATACAGCCATAGCCCACCCAGCCTCTCCCCATGGTAGCTGAAGGCATGCTTGACACTGTGCTAAAGACTACCATTATCTTTTCTGCTATCTTCCAGAGCTTTGTTGAAGCCAGTGGCTGAGCATGGGCTTGCAGCTAAACAATGTGGATGTGTCTTGAGCAGGAGTCAAGTGTGCCAGCCTGCCCCCAAACCGCAGACAGATCCCCAGCAAGCTGAGCTGCACTCTGGCTGCTGTCTTCTTCTTCCTTTCTTGCTCTGTCTCCCTGAGCTTTTATTCATTGTGTCACAGCAGGTCTAAACCTGCTACTTCTCTGGGCAGATAATGTTTTTTTTTGTTTGTTTGTTTGTTTGTTGTTGTTTTCTAACCTGCAAGGTTATAAAGCCTGGTGGCACAGCTCTGCCAAAATTTGTGTGGGAATCACGAGTCCGTTTGCTGGGCAGCAGTACACCAATGAAATGGAGAGTTCTGGCCTGCTGCAGGCTGACATCATTCACTGCTTTCCAAAAAAAATCACTCCTCTGAAAGTTTCACAGAGGCACGGGGTAAGTAATGACAAACACAGCCATGGCAACGGCAGAGATGATGAACATAACGCAACAGAAACCTCTGTGAAGATTTAAAGCTGTGATTGAAAGCCAGCACTGGGAGGACTCTGCAGGCACGCCTGCGTGGCCACGAGAGGGACGAGGTGCACTATAGGCATGGGGCATGGGGAGCTGATGGAGAGATGCTGGGGTGAGCCGTCTCCCAGCTACAGCACAGAGCAAGGACGGTGCCTGCCTGCTTACCTGGTATCTGTCTGAGTGATGGATGTCATCCGAGGAGTGGGGTGATGCTGTCGGAGAATCTCCTTCCCGCTTGATTGAGGCCGACAACAAAATTGACTGTGAGAGAAAGGAGAAATTCATGCTGTGAGCATCGCCCAATGCTCTGCCCCTGACTAAGCTGCCCTCAAGGGCACGGGGAGAGATGTGGGGCTGGCCTCGTGCTTCACGTGGTGCGCATTGCCTGCCCTGCAGGGGGTGGGCTGCGGGGGCTTTGGGCTGCTACAGCCCAGTGCAGTGACATTAGGCAACAAAAGGACAACTGTCCCTTGGACAGTGATGAGTGATACCACTGGAAGAGGCCAATGGGTCCGCTGGCTGAGCAACAGGGTTGAGCTGATGCTATTTGCAACATGCACCTCTGGTTTTAGAAGCATAGCCCGAAGGGCTATGGCCAGTTGAGCCTGGATGTGCAATTTAAAGCGATTCAGCTAATGAGAACTGCGTTAAATTTGCTTTCTCTCCTATCATCCATCCCCAGCCCCATCTGACAGATGAGCTATTTGCAGGGAGAGCACAAGCATGCGTCTCTGGACCACACAGGTTGCCCAGCACATGTAGGCATCGAAATGGCCACACCAATGAATGCTGCTCGATGTGTGCCTCTGCTATGCTGGAGAGCGTCTTGCATGTGCAGTATCAGAGCACTGCACCACCATGCAGATGCCATGGAGGATTCAGGAGCGTCCCCTGGTTAAAAAACCACCCCAGAAACCCACACGAAGCATATGGCAATGCGGCATTGTGCTGGCATGGAGCAGTGCCAGCGTGTGCTCATCTGCCTCTGCAAGTTGCGCTAAATCTCTCAGCAGCTTTGCATTAAAGCTCTCAGCACCTCAGCAGCACAGCCACCCTTCATTCTGTAACGATGCTATTTATTTTAATAAGTAGCACAGGAAAAAAAAAAGAAAAGAAAAAAGAAAAATGCCTTTTAGAAGGTTAAAAAGATCAGTGATATTTGAGACCTAAGAAATCACTGGTAAACTTTGAGTCAACAGTGGCTAAGTCCAAATTCTACATGCACTGAACCTGAGAGGAGAAATTGCTGCAGGACTTCAACAGCATTTAAAAAAATGTATGCTGAGTTGTAAGTCAAGTTTATTATTGGAAGAATTGGAGGGGGAAATCCAATTTAAAATTCTAATTTGAAATCTAAATTAACTAAACGAGGTTAAACGTAGCGCAATACGTTGTAAAAGATATACACTGTAAGCTCAGCTCTCCAGATGTTTGTTTCCAGGAATCAGCTGGCAAGATCCAACAATAAATGACTGCTCGGAGATGTGTATGTTTGCGAAGGGAAGTGTAGATATCATCTGAATTGGACAGGTCAAGTGTGGTGACAGCATTATTAAAAAGCATAATACCTTGGAGAAAGGCAAGCTTTCCAGCAACATTTGCCTCTGGGCTGAAATGAAACATGAAAAAGTGCATTTTTTTGGAAAGATAGGAGCAAGAGGAAGGATGACTCAGCATACAAATCCGTCTGGTCAGCAGGAGGCCATCCCTGGGCTCCGATAGCCCCCCTGGAGAGGAGAGCAGGGCAGCGTGGGCATGGAGTAGGGCCCCAGAACGACATCATCGTTGCTGCCCTTTACCCACTCATAAACCAAGCACCCGGAGCTGGGAGGGTTAAATACATTTTGTCTTCCAATGTATTCTAGAGAAGGGGAAAAACCACCCATCTCCCCATTCCTTGGCGACAGACAGACAGATCCACCCCACCTCCCGCTCCCCCCTCAGCCTCCCGGTAGCTCTAATCCAATATTATTATGTGAAAAATGGTTGGGCTAGCTATGGAGACAGTAAATTAAACGTTATGTATTAGTTTTTAGCGTGTGGTCCCGGGAAGAACGCCGGCCCCATTTATTCCACAAACCTCCTGAGCACCATGGCGATGACCTCTGGAAAAACGCAGGGCTAAACTAATCCCAAAGATGTCAATCTCGGGGCCTCTTCTACATACACTTGCAGTTTAGATTAATAAACTGTCTATTTTTAAATTGTGTGCAAGCACTTCAATTCTAAATACCTCGCCGGCATGTTAAGCACGGCCTTAGCGATGCCAAGTCACACTTCCCCTTTGCTGTTAGGAAGTTTGACTTCATCTGTTTTTCTCGTTTCCTGGCGATGTGGCACACTCTGCCTTTCGGCCCATGCTGGTGAGACAGAATGGGGCAGGGGGAGGCAGTCCTAAGGGCTGTGGCACTGGGAAAGGCGCTGGAGGGAAGGGAGATTACGTAGACCCACAGAGTTGTTTGAGTTGGAAGGGACCTTGAAGGGCATCTAGTCCTCTCATGCAGTCGGCCAGCTTCTCTGCCCTCCTGATTTTGGCCTCTTTCCCCCCAGGCTGTTGCACTGGGGCTGTTTCCCAGTGGCTGTGGCCAAGCTGGTACCGCTGAGCGGAGAAGAGGCAGTGATAGAGCCCTGCTCCATCTCACCACCGCCGTCTCGAAGACAGCTGTAGATGTGAAGGCAGCTTCGCATTTTTCCTCCCAGCCCTCTTCCAGCTTCCCACCCCAAAACTGGGGCTGCTTGCTGCCTTGGGTGCCAGTGTAGGATTGGAGCTACTGGGAGAGAGCATCCCCATCTCCTGCTGCCCCTTCCCTGGCAAACCACAGCTCCCCGTGCTGAGGACGCATGTGTGAGCGGCCGTGCAGCCTCATATTTCTCCCTCCCCTTTAAATCATCTCTCCATTGGGTAAAGGCACTCTCTGCGGAGGTTATAAACCCTGAGAGGATCAGCCTGAGCATTACACCTGGGGCAAGCTAAATAAAAAAAGGTCACCGGCGCTTTTTAAACATGGACAAAAAAGCAGTAAAATGTGTTTGGAAAAAAAAATCTGGCATTAAATCATGACTTTTTGCCTGGCTCGCCTCATTAAAAGTGGCCTTTTGGAAGGTAAAATTATCATTGTAAGTGATAAGATCTTTAAGAAAATAATTCACGGCTTCTTCACCCTTTAATATGATAGCCGCCACCGGCTAATTTTTTTCTTAATGGCAACGAGGCCATCAATCTTGTCCAAGCCGTGGCTCTCTCCTTCCTGCTGCCCCTCCTGCCGTGCCGCTCCTCGTTCGGTGCCGGGCAGGTTTGGCACCAACCGAAGGCGCGTGGCATTACCTCCATCACGCAGGGAAGGGATGGAAGCTGCACCCAGCCCAGCTGACATCCCGCTCCCTTTCAAGTCTGGTCATTCGCGGGTATTAAAGTGCTGGGCTCCGGCTTTCTGACAGCCCTGGAAAAACACAGGGAGTCTATTTTTCTTAAACAATCCATCACCGCTGCTGTCAGCAGAACAAATACCCTAACCCTGCTTTTTATGTATCTACGACCTTTATTTTTTTATTTTATTTTTTTTATTTTTTTTTTTCTTTATTTTGGCACAAAGTGTTCCCTGCTTGATGCGTTCAGCTTTAACTCTGCCGCCTAAATAGGTACTTATCACTTAACATGGAGGTGATGGCTTGACATGTTTTCTGTCTCCTGCCCTCCCCTCCACGGTAGGGAAGCCGTCAAAGTGTTGCTAATAGCTGTTATCACTTGGGAACTGTAACCCGAAAGCAATGAGTGATACCAGGCCTGGCTGCGATTTTCCCCCTTCACTCTGCTCACCATTTGTTATGCTGCTGCTGGAGGATCCCTGACAAAAAGATGCTACTATTAGAGCTGACTTTCCTAGAAGCTTTTGGAGGGTCCACATTTGCTGCCAGGCAAGCGAGAGGCAAAATTATGTGGTGGCTTTTATCTGTGTGGGATGGAGCTGGGGATAGAAAGCTTCAACACGGGAAGGATGTGAATAGTGAGCAGAAATGACAGTGTCAGCAGGGAGCCGCTGGTTTATTTCGGTGATATTGTGGCTGCACAGGGTAGGCGACCCCTTCACACTGAACCACCGATGGGTACACCCAGGATGGAGGAGACAGAGCTATGGTCCGGAGCTGGGACACAACCCCTGGACCACATCCGTGTGTGCTCCTCCTGCCCAATGCGATGTCCCCGGCGCGGCTGTTTGGCCTGAGCAAAGCGAGGGGCTTTGTTCAGGGCTGATTTGTGTTGTGGCACATAACCTCTTGGAGGTTTGTGTTGGAGTGGCTCTGGTATTCGTCACCCCGAGCTGGCAGCCGGCACGCACCCGAGGTAATTTCCCCTCCTTCGCAGACCTGCGGGCTGTTCCCATGTCCCCGCCTGGGCTGCAGCCTTGCCACAGCGCTCAGATTTGGCTTTTTAATCCTTCCTCGTAAATCGGTGTTACGCGGGGAGGAGCGTGACGTTCCCGAGCCCCTACAGCGAGCTCATGACACAAGAGAAGGAGTCAAAGCCCCAGGGCCCCAGCGCTGGCCCCTGCCCCTACCACCAGACATGATATGGAGAAGTTAAATGATCGTGCTAGAAATTTCATCTCCAGCCAGGCAGCTGGCAAAGGCTTAGCACAGCCGTTCTGTCAAGGTTTCAGGCTCCAAATCTTGCTTGTTTCAAAGCTCTTTCTCCTTGGAGGGCTTTAGTGGTCAAATTTCCCTCCAGGCGCTGTAATTCTCTCTCAAACTGCTCAGCCAAGCTGTAAAACTGCGGGGTGGGTGGGGGATCGCAGCGGAGGTCCGGGAGCACCCGGGGTGTTTGCTGGTGGTGGGAGCTGGCACATGAGCTGGGCTTTGGTGGGAAAGGCAATCTGCAGTCATGTATGGGCAAGGGGAAGTCACTGAAATTTAGGGAGAGAGATCTCATCTCCCTGGGCAGGGAACGTCCCACCAAGATGATGGAACAGGCTGGCCAGAGTGGTGATGGATGCCCCATGCCTGGAGACATCCAAGGTCAGGCTGACAGGGCTCTGATGAAGCTGTAGGTGTCCCTGTTCATTGCAGAGGAGTTGGACCAGATGGGCTTTAAGGGTCCCTTCCAACAGTTCTACGATTCTATACCCACGAAGGGAGAGTCATAGCCAGACAGTGGCAAAAAGCATTCTCAGGTAGCTGGGAGCACATGGGGGGGACTCTCAGCACTACCTCTCAAGGACAAGCCAGAACAGTCAGCCTTTGGGGAAGTCCTGCATGGACACTCTGGGCTCGGAGAGGTCTGAGACATGGCTGACTGGGACACATCTCCAGGACGTGCCCTCCCGAGTGGCTCTGCTGTTGGCTTCCCCATGAGGACCCAGGATGATGTGAAAGGTTACTGACCAACACCCAGCTCATGCTGGGGAATGGGATTTCTTTTACCATCCATCCTGATGTCTCAGGCTTGTCATCAGAGATAAGTGCCACGGGGGAGCCAGCACTCTCCTCTAATTCCTATGCATGGGGAAGACCTTTCCTACAGCAAAGCAGGTGGGTTTTTAGCACTTTTTTTTTGCACCTCTGCCTTCTGCAAAGCTCAGACACACATGTGGGAGCTATCTGGGCTCTCAACAACATGACAACGAAGGCACCACTTTGGAGCTGCCCAGTTTGCTGCTGCATGGGCAGACGCGTTGGCTGCAGTCCCCATCTCGCAGCCCTTGTTTGGCCATCAGTGCCTCAGTCAGCCCCGATAATAGAAGAACTTGATACAATAATCCTGCATTCATCGCATCCCATGTTGAGTGATTGGATTTTCTTTGACATATTGCCATGAAAATTGACCCAGCATAGTGAGTGACAGCTCTTGAGGGGCGGGAGAGCAGGGAGTGAGGGATGTGTGCTTACTGCTACCAGCAGGGAGAGACGTTTGCTGGGGCAACTGTGGGGAAGGAATGGGCCTTCTCAGAGGGAATTTGCATTCCAGTGGCTCAGTGGGCACAAGGGAAGGAGCAGCCTTGACTCACACCTCGTCCCCTGAGCCCCATGTGGTGACAAAGAGGACTTTAACACCGAGCTCACCCGGTGGTCAGCACATCACCTGTCCGTGCCACACAGGACTTGTCTCCCAGCAAAAACCACCTAGAAATAATGAATCCTCCTGGGCTGAGAGGCTTTCAAGCTCTCTGAGAAGGGAATGAAAGATTTCCTGATTTCACCCTCTCCCTCCCTGCTCTCGTGCCTTCTTGAAGTTAATGTTCTTAGGCCCAGACGTGACGGGCAAAGGGAAAAGATCCATGTGGTGACAGGGGACGATTGATCTCCTTTACATAGAACGACTCTCCAGTCCCAGTTTAATCCCCTCGCTCAAGGCAAATGGGATTCTTTGTCAATGGAAACTTCAAAAGCCCGGCCCTGCCGAGAGATGGACCTTCTGCTTTATCTGCTGGCTGTCACTCACGTGGTGTGTATCCCTCCAAACAGCTCATCTGTTTTGCCTCCTGTCCCTCTCCCGCACAGGCGCTATTTCACAGGTGCCTCTCAGCTCCTTCAGGATGCCCAAAGGCAGCCACACTCCCTGTGGGTCTTTATTTTCCCTTTGGGTTTGAGTTTGCCTAGGAGGTATCCCAGGAGCACGCTGGCTCCCAGCCCCTGGCCCGAGGGGGCAGCAAGGTGTTTATGTGCTTGGCAAGGCACTGGCCCCCATGTTGCATTCCAGCTGCTCCAAAAGATACCCGAAGCATCCATAAAAAAAAAAACAGGCAAGCAGGACCTGCAGCTCCTTGCCAGCTACTTGCCTGCCCAAGCACTGATCCTTCCAGCTGCAGCATCATCTTAAGGACAGCTAATTAACAGATGATGCCCTTTGCAGTGATGCTATGATGCCTTTTGCTCCTGGCAAGCAGGGCTTGCTGAGCCGAGGGGATGGGAGGAGGGTACTGGGATGGGAATCCATCTGAGAAAGGGTCTGTTGGGGATTTGGGTGTGCTTTGGTACCCTAGAGGCGGCCCCGCTCCCCTCTTCCAGAGCTGGCATATGGCTCTGGCCCCATAGCTCCTGTGCATGATTTCACAGTCTGAGCTCAGTATGCGTGTGATCAGCTCTCATTAGCTGTCATTAGACACAATCTGGAGTCCTGGAGCCTGCTGGGTCCTTCAACTCCAGCATCCCTCAGCTGCACGGGATGTGGTGGGGAACGGGAACAGGAACAGCATCCGCTGTGCTAACCTGGATTCTGGGATGGTCTTATCCCCAGGGAACGTAGAGTGGAGTGGGATGGGAAGGTGGTGGGAAATAAAGAACATCACTCCAGGGGAAAACATTTCGAGAGGTACTCACTTACCTTGGGGGTGCCTGCTGCCATGGCATCCTTCAGGATGGAGTTCTTACTGCCAAGAGAGAGAAGAGAATGGGGTCAGAGCCATGAAAGCACCGCGGTGGGCAGCGTGGGGAGCTCTTGGAAGGGATCTCCAACAGCAAAGAGCTCTTTCACCCTGGGGAAAAAACAGGAGCGAGCCTGTGGGGGCAATGGGATGACAGCCACAGAGAGAGGGTGGTGAGCACTGCATGGGGCTGGGCACAATAAAACAGGAGGATGGGAAGCAGAGGGGGAATAAATCAGCGTAAAGAGCAAGGGAACGAAGATCCCCGCTGCTGCCGCAGGCTGGAGTGATTTGTGAAGCCAGCCTGCTCCCCGTTTAGCAGGGAAGGAGGTCCCCGGCGCGGCGCTCCTCCTTGCCTGCCCTCGCCAGCGGGAGATGCTGCAGATTTAATAACACCTTCCCCCCTCCAGACAGGTTAAACTTGAAACAATTACATATCAAAGCCGACATGGCGGGGAGGCCCGCGCTGTAATTTTTTGGTTATTAAAGTAATCTCTCTCATGTAAATTCTCCCGCTAACATGCTGCAAACAGCATTAGGAAATAAATGATTTCCCCGTGATTCGATTTGTCAATGCAAAGCACCTGCAGCAGGCAAAAGGAGCTTGAAATATGCTGCCAGCCCCAGAGCCGGTGCTCACGGAGCGGGCTGGATGCCCTGAGCCTGGGGAGGTGATGGATGGATGGGTGGGCGGGGGGGGGGGGCTGGGAAGGGGAGGGATGGAATTGTGTTTAATAACAAAATTTGTATGCAAGCCCGCATCCCAGGCTAAGGATGAGTGATCGGCAGCCAGAAAGTATTAAAAAGCCTCGCTAAACAGATGCTGACAATAGAACAAGACATATCAAATCAGATCTACTTCAGGAGCATTAATACACGCACGTGCCCCCCCTTCCCCGTGCGCGCGCCGTGCCGCACACACACGCTCCTTTCTTCTCAATCACAGCAATATGGGAGACATCAATAAATTTTTATGAGACTTTTAGAAGATCAACATGGTACTAGATGTGACAAAAAAGCAATGTGCCTGTCATGTTCGCTTTGTCGGGGACACTTTAGCCCCAGATGCCGAGCTGCAGTGGCAGCGGGGAGAAATTGAATTTGGCTGGCTTTAATCTGCCTTGATTTGGCAGATGGCTGGGTGTTATGAAATGAGAAGGGATGGAGGAAGGTGTTTTCTCCCGGGGCTACGGTCCCCTCCTCTCCCAGTGCCACCACCCCACAATGAGGTGACGCCCGCGGTGCTCTCTCCCCACTGGGTCACCCCAAATGGCAGAGCGCTGCTCCAGGCCCTGAGGTCAGTGAGGCGCTGCTTTTGCATGAGTATACCCAGAGTGCGATGCTCAGTGTGAACAAGTGCTGTGTGCTTTGAGGACATCGCAGCCACCATCCAACGTGGCTGCTGCCTACGGAGTGCTGCCGATCCCATCCCACAGCCCGGCCATCCCTGGTCCCACAGCCCTGCTGCTCTCTCCCATCTCCGCTCCCAGCACGAGCAACTGGGGCTTCTATTGGGGCATAAATGCAATCTTCAGTTCCCTCTTGCCTTCGTGCAGATAGAACTTGTTCTGCCTTGATGATGGCCAAAACTGAGCTTAAAATCCTCCACCTCCCATGATGCTTTCACTTTTTGAATTGCCCAGAGTGTGAAACGATGCTTTTTTTCTTTTATAAACCAATCATCGGGTTAAAAGAAAAAAACAAACAACCTACAACAACAACTCATTTCCTCCCTTTCCTTGTTAAAGGTGTTTAAAATTATTCCTTTCCAAGGGCGAGAGGAAGAACCTCATTAATTCCTCCCAGCAACGGCTGTAGTGCCGGGAAAGCAGAGCTCCCAGGAAGAGTTTCTTTGGTTGCTGCCATTGGGACCAACGGGGAAGGGCTCCATTTGTATTGTTCTTCATTGGGAGGACCAACGCTGACAACCACTTTGCATTCAGATCTACAGCAGTTGCGCCGGGAAGGGGCTGCAAGTGGAAGGGCCGTCAGCAAAGAGAAACCTGCCCGTCCATAAACACCACGGACAAATTAAAAATGGTAAAAGGGAAATCAAGACCTTTAAAGTTCAAACACTTTTCGGTGCCTTTTAAAGTTTTTTGCTCTAGGCTCTCGCAGAGAGCACAATCTTTGGAGACCTCGGGATTCTCTTTAATCACCCAGCCAGGCTGCAGTGGTCTGAAATGATTACACATTTACATAGTAATAACCCCAACACTCCCCACATTATTTCATGGCTAGCATATTTCCACTCAGCGAGTGATCCATGTGTTTTAAATTATAACCTGTACATAGGAAATTAGTTACTAAGTACGATATTCACAGGCTCGTCTGACACTTCTAATTAAGGTGATTTACACAGAATTATCCTACGAAATAAAAAAATGGTGTTTTGCTAGCTAATAAAATATAATTACTACCCGCTTTTATAAGTTACAGTTAGTTTTAATCTATTTGGGGAATTGTTTGTCTAGTTCATTACAGCAAAACAACTTCTTTGCCTTTTAGGGACCCCCACCCCTCGAACTACCAAATAAGAAAGGCGACATCCTGGGAAGGGGCAGCACTTTGGGCAGCCAGCACTGCCCCGATGGCTTTGTGTCTCCAGATGGAAGCCCGTGTTCCTGCTGTGTGTTCCTGCTGTGTGTTCCTGCATGTGAGGAAAAGCTTCTCCAAAAGAGCAGTGATGCAGTGGCACAGCTGCCCAAGGAGGTGGTGGGGTCACCATCCCTGGAGGTGTTCAAGGAACGTGGGGATGTGGCACTGAGGGATGTGGTCAGTGGGCATGGTGGGGTGGGGTTGGACTGGATGATCTCAGAGGCCTTTTCCAACCTTAATGGCTCTATCATTCTGTAATCCCATGTGTGCAGATGCTCGGTGGCTTTGCAGGGATGCTTGTGCTCATCCCTCGCAACGCTGCACAGAGGCCGCCATGCACCTGCTATTTCCCATCCCCGCATCTCATCCCCAGAACACCCTCTGCAGCCCCCAGGATGTCACAGCCCCAGCTGGAGCGTGGCCAGCTCCCATGCGGCATCCCACAAAGCCAGGAGCACACCGTGGCCGGCTGATGTATTTCTGCACAAACAATCCAGTGGACACGATTTATTTCCAGCAGCTCAGGCTCCCAGCCTCGGGACGGAGCAGCAGCAGCAGAGCCGCGCGGAGCAGACGCCGGCAGGGAATGAGCAGCAGCCGGGCAGAGAGGGAATTGGATTTTTGTGGATGCCAGTTTAAATAAGTGGAAGTGTCACTTGAAGCCTAAATAAGGAAATGAGGGTTTGATTATATATGTTTTTTAAGCTACACGAGGCCAAACCCTCGCCCAGCCGCGGGTGACAGCTCCCCGGAGCCGCTGCACGTGATCTGCGCTGTCAGGGGGAACGCGCCGGGGTGTTTAACCTGCTCCAAATGCTGATTTAAACATCCCCTGCATCCAATGGGGAAAGGGGCTGAGTGCTGGAAAAAACAGCCCAAGCCCCCGGAGTGCTCTCCAAGTCAATACTTGCGAGCCCCAGTGCCCAGCTGGGAAGTGACACTGCAGCAGGAATGCAACAGGAGCACAGAGTGCTCCGAGTAGGGGACCCCAGCACATGGCATCCCTCTGCCCGCCCTGTCCCTGCTCGTGGGGTTTGGCAGGTTCTGGGTGGTGAAGGAGTGGTGAGGGGTGAGGGTGGGATGGAGAAACATTTCACCGTTTGAAAAGGAGGTGGCTGGAAAGAGGGAAGTTGGAGGGAAAGGTCATGCGCGAGATTGATCCGGGGGGCTCTTTGCTACCATGGCTGTAATGAGTGTTTAATTATTCCCAGCTCACATGGCAGTTCAGAAGAGGTTCTGCAGAAGGCATGCATCGCTCAAGGGAAAATCACCGGCCGAGGATTTATTTCTCACCTCTGGTTCCTGTGTATAGCCCCCAGTGCTGGGCCCCCTGTCAAGTGCTGCACCCCTCTGCCTCCTCCTCCTCCCCGTGGGTCCCACAGACCCTGGGCTTAGGGCCTGGGCTTTGGGTGCTGCCAGCCTGCAGCACTGCCAGGAGGACTCAGACTGCCTTACGAGCGCTGCTTGGATGAGGAGATGTGTGGCCCACAAGTTTCTCACCCACCTGCAAACTTCACACCAGGTCATGGGGCTGCTCTGCATCCTTAGGGGATGTGCTGGGATGGGGCACCCGAAGCAGGACCAGGACAGGCACCTGCCCCTCCTGCCCATGATCAATCTGCCACCGCGAGGGGCAGAGACACAAATCAGAGGGAGGAGAAAGAAGATAAATCCGCTACATCAACAGCACCACATTCACTAGTTAATAAACAGCCTTCTCTCCTCGTAAATCCCCTCCTTTCTTCCGTGCTTCTCCACCAGTGACAGTGGCAGGTGTGGACCTGGGCTGCTCCAAGCCCTTCTGGTGCAGAAAAGATGGGTCTGGGTGGGTATCCTTCCCCCTGTACACACAGGGTGGGGAAGGAAGGACAACTATGGGATGGGTAGATGGCATGACAAAACCCCATCCAAGCACATGGGCTTTAGGTGGTGCTTATAGGGTATTTGGTGACAAAGTGCCTCACACCACGGCAGAGCATGGCAGCTGGTCCCATGTCCTGTCCAAGTGTCACTCATCAGCTGTTGCTCCTGGGCACCTACAGATGTGCCTGCATCCCAAATTTGGCCATCAGACCCCTGAACTGTGCTCTGGCACGGAGGAGCTATGGGGTATGGACCGACCCCATCCCAGCAGCGTGGTTTGCTGGGGGATAAGGAGCCTAGAGGCACCATCCCGCTGCACAAAGTATGGCCAGGCACTTAATAGCACCTGTCCCCAGCATCTCCAAGCGTGGATTTATGCCTCCAGGGGTCACCTCTGGCGAGACTCTAATAACATGACTTTATTAGCTTTCTTGTTCCTTCTTTAAGATACAGGAGCACAGGGGGAGGAGGGCAGCGGCGGGGAAAAGGGGGGTGCACGGGGAGGAAGCGCTGCCCTGGCAATTCCCCTCCTGGGTGACAAGGGGGAGAGGGAGAAAAATGGCGCTCCCTCGAAATTTATCATGCACCCAATTACAATGTTAATTGGCAAGTCCCAGAAATCAATTAATTCGCAAATTTTTTTCAATTAAAAATTAAGATAAATCATAAAACGTTATTAAGGAAAGGCCAAACTCTGTGAACTTCTTCTTCTTCTTCTTCTTTTTTTTTTTTTTTTTTTTTTTGGTAGGCATCTCGTTTTTGCTTTTTTTTTTTTTAATTTAAATAATAAAAAAAAAAAAAGAAAGAAAGAAAAGGAAAGAGCTGTGTTGCCAAAGCCCGATGCCCTTGAGTGCCTTTGCTGAAGCGCAGGGGGCTGTCATCAGCAGGACTGGGCTGAAGACAGATAAAAAAATATCGACCAGTCGGACACACTGCTTCTGCTTTATTGATCAGGCGGGAATTTAACTTGCTGTGCATATCCACCGTGTCAGCAAGGGCCACGGGCGAAATTAAAAGTACTTGGCTTGGAGATGTCGCCTTGATACCGGGGGGTGGGGAGAGAGGGAGGGGGACGCAGAGGGGGAGCAGGAGGGAAAGGAGAAGGAGGAGGTGGAAGAAGAAGAGGGGAAAAGCAGGAAGAGCAGCAGAAGTTGAGGAGTGGGAGGGAAATGCCTGTGGGCTCAGTGCGCTTTTGTCCGGGCGCCATCTCTCTTGGCCCAGTGCTCCCAGGTGACCGCTGGATGTGAGGAAGGGATGCAGCGTGCAGCTCAATGGGGCTTTGGGAAAGAAGTCCCTCTCAGCGCAAAGTGCCTCTGATCTTCCCCATTCAGACACTGGCGGATCTGCAGTGCTCACTGAGCGAGATACCTGGCTGTCAGGTTAAAGTCTCCGGCATAAATTGAGGAGACCCGGAGCAAGAGCCATGACCCTGCTGTGACACATGACAACAGAGCTAATTCGGGTTTTATGCTCTCTATTCATCCTGCTGGGCCTGGCAGCATGGCTGCTCACCCCTCCCCGTGCCGCTCAGAGAAGGCCCGGTGGGTTGGCACGGTGCTCAGTGCATCTGGAGCAGCAGAACTTAAGCACGGGGCTCCTTGTGCAGGAGGAGGGTCAAGAGCCAGTAAGAACTGCTTGTGTGCATCCCACCTGCCCAGGAGGAACACTGAAAGCTGCTGGCATGTGGTCACATATGCATCTCATCCCTCAGGTGTTGGCATAGGGTGACTTTAACCAAAAAGGCCACCAAAATTCTGTGAAATGCAGGCTGCATCTCCTGGTGCTCGGAGACATCTCGCCATAGCTTGTGTGGAAGTGGGTTGACCTGCCCGCCTCCCAAGGTCCCATAGCCTGGGACCCGTGGTGGGAGCTGGAGTTTTCCCACATTTGGGACAAGAGAATCAGAAGAGAAATTACTTCTGGACACATCAGAAGGGTCACCGGAGGAACTAGCAGCTCCTGAGGCGTGCACAGGGATGTCACCTGTTTTCCCAGCATGGTGGCTACGTGCAAGGACTGCTGCCAGGGTCAGCTAACCAGTGGTGGGAATGGGTAGGGGAAATCACAGCTCTGAAGCACAACTTTGCTGCTGGCCATGCAAGGAGGAACCTGCTTGCTGTCACACAGGGAAATAAAAATCCCCCCTGCCAAATACATTTTCTAAAGAGCACTGCATTTTCAAGAGCAGCACATCACGCTATTAAAAAAGAATGCACCCAAAGGCACATTTCCCAACCTTCCAGCGGTTGACTCAGCAACTGTAATATTTGTATTGTGACTTCCTTAGGCTTTTGGAATCCCCAATGGCCCTCCTACCTCAAACCCAAACCGTAGCCCCAAAGCCGCCTCTGTTCTCTACCCATAGGTGCTTGCACAAGGCACAAAACAGGTGGATGTGAATCAAGAAGACTTGAGTATTCATGAGTATCAAGAAGACACAAGAATTCATGTATTTGGGATGATGTGTTGCTGTCCTTATTTCTGACTTTTTAGCTTGGTGTTACTTAGCTGCTCAGTTAGGGACCGGCACTTCTGCTCCCCCCATTGCATGGATGCAGTGAGCAGAGCATCCCTCCCATCACTGCATCCCTCCCATCATCACTGCATCCCTGCTGCGCTATGCTTATGCTCCACCAAGGTGAGCCAGGAGGTAATTCCTCTTAGGAGGAGGAATACCAACAGTCTCGCTCTGCAAGAGTTAAACCCCATAAAACCGAGGCTTGTAGTTTTGTTTTCTTTCAATTTATACCCTTCACTTAAAGAATGGGGAGGGGGGGGCAAAAGGAAGGAGGGGGAGAAAAAAGAAAGCCAGGTGACATATTCTAAGAGGGAGCACCAAAAACGTGTTAAGCACTTCAAAATCTCATATATTCAATCGGCCTCTGGCAAGACATCTGCCTAATGTTAGCGCTTAAATATCCTTTTCCATTTTACATGCATTCAAGTCTCATTTGAGCGAAATGAAACGGTATTATTAAAGGGAGATTTTGCACAAATGGCCTGAATTTGACATGTCAAGTTCAATGAGGCTGTTACATATGTAACACCGAGAAGGGCTCGGAGGCTGCCTGCTCTTGAAACAGCGCCAGTGGCTCAGAAATGAAATTTGCATTCAGAGAGCCTGGCCGAGCCGCGCGGGGCTCAGCCGGGTGGTGCCCGCCGTGCTGGTGCTGCCCGTGCCAAGGGCTGTCCCTGCGTCCTGGTGGCAGCAGAAGCATTCCTGCAGCCTGGTGCGGGGCACCCTGGGTGGGTGGACGGGCAGCGTCCGGGTGGCTCTTCAGCTCTCTCCTATCCCAGCTCGAGCCTGGAGGAATCCCCTTCCTTCTCTTCCGCCACCATTGCGCGGAGCTCTGTGCTCCAGCAATGCCCCCTGAAGTCTCCAAAATGGAGGCAACAGCGCAAGGCAGCCCTCAAATTGCTTTGCTACCAGCCTTTTCCCTTTCCATCTGGCCCCAGGGCAGCCTTGCAGCTTGCTCGCACCAACGGAACCCAATGGCCATTCTGCTTTGGGGGATGCCGCCTCTGCGCAGCATCCCTGGAGCTGCCGATTCCCCGGTGCTGCAGGCTCAGCAGGTAGGAGGGGATCTGCCTTCCTAACCCCTAGAGCTGGAGATTTATGATTTGGTTGCAAATAATTAAGGTTTATTAAAACTTAACAGCGCGCACCACGATTGGCTACATCCTCTTTAAATGTAAAAAAAAAAGGGCCCTTGGAAAGCAGCCCCTCGGTTCGCTTCTCCCCATCAGACTGATAAGTAACAGCTGCTCAGCCATTTCGGTAACGAGTCAGCATTGGCAGGGAGCGGCCAGGGCTGCCGGTGCCCGTCACGTTTATAGGCCTACATTTTATTTTTATGTTTATTGGGTTATTTGAGATCATTATTAGTTTCTCTCTCCTCTTGTTGATGTGTTCTCGCTCCCGGCGAGAGCTGGGGCAGAGGGAGAAGGGGCCACCTGAGGGACGGAGCCCAGCGTCCCACCGCCAGCATCCTGCCCACTGCTGCAGCGGGCAGCCCATCCCTGTGCAGCCTGGATTGAGCCTTATCTATCACGAAGCGCGGAGAGTCGTTACTTAATAATTAATCAAGACCTCTGCTTCTTCGCCACCGCTTGCGTGGCCGAGCGGAGCGGGCGAGGGAAGCGAGGGCAAGCTGGGGAGAGCTGTCTTCTCTCTAACTGCTGCTGTTATTTAAAGGAATAATGCCATTCTTTTTCATTTGTCAGCTGGCCCACAATGGCCCTTGTCACGCTTTATGATTTAGGGTTTCCTTTCCTTTCCCATTAAACGCCACCTTCCCATCACTGCCTCGCGCCAGCCGTCCTCCGCGCCTGGCTCGCGCTTCCAGTTTCGCTCTGATATTGGCCCAACTTCTTTGATGGGCTCCTCGGAGCGCTAATTGCTTCTGTTCATTTAAACCTGTTCACTAATTTGCAGTGGCCCTTTATTAAGTTGGATGCGGCCCAAATGACGCCATAAATTACGCTCGCGAGGGGAGCGGGTGGCGCGGGGGATAAATGGGTTCTTCCCTGCCCCCTCTTTCCCTGTGCGGTGCCAGGATCCAACGTGATGCTTCGTGGGTGCTCCCTCAGACCTCTCTGCTTCTCCCCCTTCTGAGCATTTCTGGCTTGTTGCAAGGCAGAGCCCGGCCAAACTGGGGCAGGGATGGATCTGGTTCCTTCGCACTCCCCATGGCCATGCGAAGCCCCCTGCCCTGGTGTGCACACACACACTGGTACAGGAGCCCCCCCTTCTCTCCTACCACCTGGTGACGTAACTCAGCTTTCCACTGGTGGTTTGATTCCTTTCCTCACCTTTTAATGACCGGGGGATTCATTAATAATTGAAATAAACACGCTCTTTTCCAAGGCTGCTGAGTTTTATTAAGGCAGGGGCAGGGATCTGACAACCCTTGGCTGCAGTCTTTTCCTAAATAACTGCTAGCAGTTAAAATGCAATTATTATTATTATTATTATTTTTAATAAAAAGAGGACTTGGCCGTGCTGGGGAAAGCATCAGGAGCAGAAGGCAGCTCCCACCCTGCTCTATTGCAGGATGCATCCCGGATGTCACAGCAACCCATGCAGCCAGTATGGGGCCATGCTGCAGGTACCAGCTCTTGCTGTTTTGCTTTGCTTGCATGTCACCGTCTCCTTTGCCATGGTTGGATGGGGCCCTGGGCAGCCTGATCTAGTGGTTGGCAATCCTGCCTGTGGCAGGGAGTTTGGAACAAGATGATCTTTAAGGTCTCTTCCAACCTAAGCCATTCTATGATTCTATGCTGCTTACCTGATGTTCAGCTGGGTGAGCTTCTCTAGCTCCTGTTCCATGTGCTCCTGCAGCTCTCCGGGGCGCAGAAGGACCTGGCAGATGGGACAGATGGGAGCCTGGCTGTCAAACAACGTCGCTTTCTTTTTGCCTGTGCGGAAGGAAAAGAGGGGATAAAGCTTTAGCTCCTGTGCAGCCTCAGTCCTGGAGAAGTGGCCAAGAGCCGCGTCCCCTGCTCTGAGCCTTGTTTGGTTTGGGCACAGCTTTAGGTCAGATTTTCTCATCCCTTCTGCTCCTGAGCAGCAGGCACAGAGGGGACTGGTATAGTCCTGAATCCACAGTCTTCTTCTGCATACCCCCATCTCCCCCCAGTTCTCATGCTCCTTGAGGCAGCTACTAGCTCTGTCATGCAGATGGGCATGAGGGCATCCCAGTGACATAGCAGGGGAAGGAAATGGCACTGAGGGATGTGGTTAGTGGGCATAGTGGCGATGGGCCGGCAGTTGGGCTAGGTGACCTTAGTGGTCCTTTCCAACCTTAATGACTTTGTGATTCTATGATTCTACGAACAGCCCCATTTCTGGTGTGCCCCTCTGTAACCTTGGCTTCCCCCATTTCTAGAGCAGACGACGCAGCTCAGAGCCATATGCCACAGCATTTCTCTCTGTTCTTAACTAACTAAGAAAAAGCATTTAAATTCTCTGTGATGTCCCTGAAGCTGGGGGTCAGGACCCTGAAGAGCAGAGCTGTTCACCCCCCGATGCTGGCACGGCTGTCCCCTCTCTCATCCCCAACCACCACCCTCCTCGTCTCCAGCCCTGCCAGGTTTCCCCACTCCATAGCCAATTTCCTCCAGCTTGGAAACTTTATTACCCCCGCTGTAAGGAATATACAGTGCCTATTTAACGTAAAATAAAACTCTAAGGCAAACAGTGAAGTTTCAATAAAAGGGGAAAAGCCAGGGGTGCCCGTGCCCCTCTCCCAGCTGTATTAGCAGCTCTGCTCATGAGAGGGCGTGCGGAGCCCGGCTCAGCTGTGGTGGAGGAACATGCTTTATAGCCGCCTGTTGTCATCCAACGCCGACCCTCCTGCTGGATTATTTATTTATGTATTAGACATGGATCAAATTGGTTAAATCCGAGTGAGAGGCAGTAATGCACAATAAAGCAGCCAGCGCTGGATGCGAGGGGCTATGTGCAGTGTGGCCTTCCAATCAGAAGCCAAAAGGTGCCATTTTATGGCTCCTAACGATGGCAGAGCCCAGTTAAATGAATCCCCATTAAAGGAATAGACCTTCTTGAAGTATAAAACATCAGTGCGAGCAGCTTTACTGGGGCCCTGCTGCTCCCTGTGTAAGCGCCTGGTGCAGGCATTTAATGAGAGGAAGGGTGTGAGATGAGCTGGAATCACCTTGGCTCATCCTTGCCTTCCAACAGGACACGGTGCACATGCCTGGCAGAGCCCTCTCCTTTGGCCTCCCTACAGAAGATGAGGGAAACTGAGGCACGGAGCAGAGCTCCGTGATACGGGGCTTCCCCTGCCTCTCCAGCACCTCCGTCCATTGGGAGCTTTCCCACATGCAGGCCCAGGAGGAAAGCCCAAGTTGGACTTGAGTCGCTCCTGTGGCACATCCCTTGGCTCTGCATCCCTACTGCCTGCTGGAGAAGGAAGGATGAAGCGTGCTGCTGTGCAACTGGGTGCATCTCCCTCTCTTCAATAGTGCTCAGAAGTCACCAAACCCAAACAAGCAACTCCCGCTGATCCTTGCGGGAAAGGTCGGCATTTCAGTAATTCCACCTTCCTGCTGGAGCTTTTCCACTTTTGTGTAGCAGGGGCCTGAAATAGCCCAGGAGCGTCCCCGACCACCTGCTATTTATAAGCCCAACTTCACAGCAAAACAATGGAGCTGTCTGAGCCTCCCTCCCAAAATAAACAGGCAGCCTTTGAGCGGACGGGAAATCCTGCTGGATTCCCGCTGTGGGCTGTGCAGATGGATGGGGAAGTGGCTGCCCTCTGTCCTCTCACCCTGCATCCACACTCCCTGTCCCAGCCACCATCACGGGGCCCTCCTATCCTCCCCTGACACCCACAGTTTACGCTGGTGGGATGGGGATGCTCTCAGAGGTTGACCTGGAGGTGTCTGTGGTACTCTCTGAGGGTGTTTGTTGCGAGATGGTGGACAGTCCTGGAGCACAGTGGCAGTGGTATAAGGAGCCTTGGATAGGGATGTGCAGCTGGGGTCCCACTTGGGTTCCTGCTGCTGGTATCCTGCTTACTGCTCAGGGATCTTTGGTGGGCAAGCGTTCCTAAGCAGAGATGATTTCAGATTTCAACGTCTGGGGTAACTGGGGGGGATCTCAGACGTAGGAAGGACCCTCGCTGCATTCCAAAGCAGGAGAAATAAGCAACGATGGCCTTCTCTACCACCTACACAAATGATACTGCAACGGCTCTGTGTCAGGGAAGGACGTGGCAGCTGTCACCCTGCATCTGCTCCGAAAGTGTTGTGACAGCAGGGAAAGGTCCCCTGACTCCAGCAAGCGTGGGAGGCTGGGGCTCAGGCTACAGAAAGTACTTCAAGAGGGGCAGGAGAGCTGGGCTCTGGCCATGCAGCCAAGACCCTGCCACACAGCCTGCCACACTCGTGCCTAAAGCAGGAGACAAAGAAGCCCCAGCTCCTGGCCCAAGGGCTGGCAGCCACACTTTAGCAGGTGCTAGGCTAAGTGACAGTGACAGCAGAGGGGAGGGGATGGCTCCATGCCAGTGGGACACCTACACAACCCATCTCAGCTCTACCCCATGGCCCCACAGTTGCCCCTGCTGTCCATCCCATGGCACCCAGCTCCATGCTGGTGGTCCTGCGTGGTGGGATGGCGATCTGGAGTGTTCAGGTTTCAGTTGTCAATGCAGGGATAGAGGGAGATGTGAACACACCGTGCATCACTCTCCAGTGCTGGGCATCCTGGCATTCAGGAACAGCCAAGGACACTGTGTTGTGCATGCAGCTGGACCAGAGGGCATCTGAGTGGGGTGAAATGAAAGGTGCAGGCTCCAAGCTGCCTGCTCCAGCAGCAAGTGCTCCTTGCCCTGCCCTGTGCCAAGACTGCTCCTGGGAGACCCTGAATGGCTCTTTTCAGGCTTTTCTTTTTGGCAGCTGTGTTTTTGTTTTCCTGCCCCTCTCTCTCCCTGCCGCTCTCTGGTTCCACATGTTTACCCTCCCCGGCTCTGCTGTGCTCCCCCCGCCAACCCCCTGCTTGCCAGTGCCAGAGAGATGAAAAGGCAGAGCTGCAGCTCCCGCTGCCTGCATGGTCTCCTGGGCTCCGTGGAAATGTTGAACTCCAAGTGTTGAAACCAAATATTTCCTGCTCCTAAAGCCGAGCTCCCGACGCGCAGACGCACCCCTGCCTGGAGGAATTTCTCCATGGGTTCCATCAGAGGGCATCTATGAACGGCTCCCGGCCTTGGCAGGGGATGAACAGACCCCAGGTCAGGAGACACTCGTGGGAACGCACTCTCTGGTGAGGATATGCTTTGTCTTCCACTAAGGCCCTTCCCTAGGCCACCTGCCCACATCCCAGAGCATCTTCTCACTGCACCGTCCTTCCTCATGGGCATCCGAAACTCTCCCTTTCCCTGCCTTGCCCCCAGGAGCACCAGACCTGCCCTCCCAACTCTTCATTTCCCGATATCTCAAACTGTTTTCCACTTGTCTGAGTCCACAACTCTCCCTCCTTGGAGACGCCTCCCTCCATTTCATCCTCCCATTTTCTCTCTCCCTCTTAACCACTCCATCATTTAACACCCATCACAGCTGGTTGATCTGAAACCCTCCTGAATAGCAATGACCCCGCGCCGGGGCCCCGCACACTGCTCCGGGGCCGTGCAGGAGCCAGGTGGGTGGTAATGGAAGTGCTGACACAGGCTCCTTGACAGCACCGCTGCTATAATAATCCCTCCTGGCTCCCCCTCTGCTCAGCTTCCACGGCGATTATTTTCCATTCCATGATGGGCCGGCTGTTATTTGTGTACTGATAGCAGATATCTCGTGTGACAAGCTTCCCTTCCTTCCAGCTCAAAAAACAATAATTCAAAGAAAGCCCCATATTAGCTTGGAAATAGCCAAACGCCTGCTCCACTCCAGTGAGCCCTCATGGCATCCGATGGGGTGACAGCAAGTGGCGGTGAAGGGGAAGATGACAGCAGTGGTGATGAAGGTGGAGGTGGCCTGGGTCAGCACAGGGTACCTGGTGACAGCAACAGAGCGGCTTCGGGAGGACAAATGACTTGATCATATAGGGAGGGAGCATGGGGGGCAGTGCGTATTGCTGCCCCATCTCCTTGCCACACAGGAGGCACCTCTCCGTGCCACACCAGGTACCTGTGTTTTGTGGACAGCACAGGGCACGGGGCCATCCCTGCCACAAACCCTAGAGAGAGGGACAGGGGCTTTGCAGAGGGGATGGGGGATCACAGATGGACAGAGAGACCCCATGAGCAGATGGGGTGCAGCACAGAGCCAAACAGAGCCTCTGCATACCCCCGAAGGGTCTGATCCCCGGTAAGGGGCTGGGCAGCCGAGCAGCTTAGCAAATACACCTGCTTCTCCTGAGGCTAAACAAAAATCTAAGGCGGGATCCAAGGCTGAAAAGCTTGCTGAAATATTGATTTCCTTCCAAAGAAAAGAGAGGCTCTCGCAGCTGAGAGCTGGACACTGCAACGCCGCACGGTGCTGCTGCCAGGCACCTGGTGGGAGCCGTTCCATGTGACACCTCAGGGATGGTCCTTGGAAGGGAGGCACGGCCCTGTCCTGATGGGCACTGTGCTTCTGGGGGGCTCCTGGGGACATCCCCCAAATCCCAGGATCCCACCCCAAAAGCCACCTCCCCCCTGGGCGCTCCGTCCGCAGAGATCGTGGCTGCCCACTGCGGGATGGAGAAAGATGGTTGGAGCCGGGCAATAATTTAAGAAACTGAGTGAGTCTGTACATCCAATCACTTTACAAATCAGGGGAAAAGGAGAGAGGAGGAAAGGAAGGAGGGGGGGAGAAGTGAAAAGGCCGCGCAGGGAAATGCATCACAATTACTGTCTCAGCTCTAATGAGGAGCCTGTCATGAGGCTGTCATCCTGCGGAAAGCCACCTACTCAGAAAGATTCAATAAAAAAGTAGCAGAGAGATAAAAAAGAGATATATTTCAGCCCTTGCTAATATTCTTTTCATTTGTCCCAGCACAAAATAAGATACTGCACTTAACCGGCTCGGTTAAAATGAAAAGCGGGGGGGGGCGGGAAGGGAGCAGCATTGATCAATACCACTAAAAGCCGGGAGACACGGTGATGGAGTGCAATTTTTTTGTCTGTGCTGAAGCATAGCAGAGGCCCGGGCGGGGTAATTTATGATTCACACGCATGCTGGCTAACTAGAGGCTGACAAGACAATGAATCCTCGATGAGAGGAGTGCAGGCCACCTCGAGCTGGGAAGGGAGATTGTGACAGGGACCTGGGAGGGTGAGAGGAAGAGGAGGGCTGGGGACGGCCCCGTTACTCTGGAGATGGATGGAATGAGGGCAGCGGGGAGCAGCAGCAGAGGGCTGGTCCCTTCTGCACGCCAGAAACACTGATGGGTGATGCCATCCCTGCTGGCAGGCTGGTGACATCCTTCTGGCCATATGGTACAAGGGGCACTTGTCCCTCAGACACTGAGCTGGGGTGGCTGCTGGCTCGGTGGGATGAGACGAAGAGGAGGTGTTCCACTGCATTGCCAAAGCATGCCTCAATAATCCATGCTCCACGGTGGCTCTTGGGATGGAAAGACCTGGAGCAAAGAGCCATCTTCTGCTGACAAAAAGTGATGGTGGGAAATGGAGAAGGTGGGATTTTTGCAGGGACATCTGAATGTCTGTCTGGGAGCCTGCAGATGAGCTGAGAACTGCTGTCCAAGGCACTGTTTGAGGTCTGCTCCATGCCCCGATTGCTTCCTGTGTACCCAAACCCAGAGCACAGCCATGAGCAGGAGCACCTTCGTGTCCTCGGTGAAGGAGCTGGGAGCACCCCAAGGGACAGCAGCAGCCTGCAAATGGGATCCTCACTGTTGGAAGTGACAGAGGAGCCCTGGGACAGCCCCAACCTCTTGGTGACATGCAGCATCTAGCTCAGTTGTCCCCGCAGCACATGCAGCTCCCATGCCCTTGTCTTGGAGGGCAGCCAGTTGGTTGGGGATACGCTGATATGCCCACAATTTGAAGGGACAACCATGGGGCAGAGCTTTTCCCTGCCTCCCACCCACTCCCTCCCCCCAGCTCGCAGCTCCTCTCCTCCCTCGGGGGTGTGTGGGGCACACATCGAAAACACAGATATTGAACTGTCAAAACTATTTCCTACAAGAAAATAGATTCATCAGCTTGCAGCACGCAGGGTCATTGCCACATTTTCCCCTCGCGCCAGCACCTGCACATGCCGGCGCATACCCAATGCCTCTTCGCAGCACCGGCACTTTAGCTTGTAGCTCAGGGCCCTTAAGTGACTTTGAGAAATGGATAATCGATTATAATTCCACGGGCCTCTCTGCAGATTTATCCGGAGAATGTATAAAAGCCAGGGCTTGGGAGAAGCGGGTCCTTCTGGCCAACATGTCAATTGCCTGCACTCTCCGTGCCCGGCTCGGAAAATCGCATCCCAAGCACGACTCTGTTTAATCCATCAGTACACAATCAATGCACTCTGTAATCAACTCTTGATCACTTAATTTTACACATGTTGGCTGAATCCCTTTGTTTAATCACTAGATCAGGCCACCTTGTTGTGCAGCCCCCTCCTGGCTCAGCCCTCCCTGCTGGCACCGCTGCCCTGAGCCCTCCATTCACCTTGAGGAAGAGCTTGGTGAGCGGAGAGAGGCACTGGAGGAGGGATGATGCAAGCAGAGAGAGCAGGAAAAAAGCTCCAGAGAGAAAGAAAACGTTTTCCCTCTGTCATCCTAGAGCTTGTCCCACACGTACAAAAAACATCGCCACTGGGATTTGGAGAAGAGCCACGTGTCCCGGCCGCAAAGGGATGGCACCCATTGCACGACTCCCATCCATACCCCCAGCACCCTCCCACTCCATCATTATTTTGACTGTTTGAGCAGCTGAGGCCATTACGAGCAGCGCTTCTTGATCTTTCCCTCCCAGAGGCATCCTTGGGAACATCGCTTCCATCTCACCGGGGTTCATCTTCCTTTTTATGGCAAGAGCATGACCCTCGGGTTGCAGATGCGTGCGAGGCGGCTTGCTGGCGTTTTAGTGTGATTTGTGTCACCCGCCCGATGCCACCTCACCCTTGGCACTGGGGTCGGCGTCCAGGGGACACTCATAGGTGGAGATGTCTGATGGCATGACATTGAAATGCATTGGGGTTTCGCATGCATTCATCTCACCCTGCTGCCGAATAACCCTTTCCAGGAAGAGTTTGTTGTGTTTTAACTGTGTGCTGAGAACCTGAGGGCTCAGAGATCGGGAAAACACCGTTCTGATGCCACACACTGCGCTCCCCGTACCTGAGCGCATCATCCCTAATCCACAGCTCTAAAGAGGCTTTGATGCTGCCTCTAATTTGGCACGTGGAGTGGCTGCTGCTCACGCTTGCTTGCAGGAATAAATGATGGGATATGCTTGAACAAGAGGGATCTGTGAGCGCAATTGCCAGGGGAGCGTGCAAATGTTGGCTTTGCACAGGAAATGTGCACCAAGCCGCGTGCTGACACTGAGAGGCCGTGTGTAGGACAAAGCCGGCGCATATGTTTAAAGAGAATTCCAGTTGCTATCCTATAGCAAATAGTCTTCAAAGAGCCCCTGGAGCTCTCGGCTTCTCAGCATGGAAAGGGGAGTTTGTACAAGATGAAACACAAATAAATAGTTTACCATATAAAAGATATCCCAGGCAAAGAGTGAGATGCAAGTTTTAGATCTCACATTAGCCAGCTGTGGTTTTATAGGTCCCTGAGTAAAAGCTGTAAATAAAACACAAACCTAACCTGCATATTGTCAAATTGCATTTTAAAAAAACCCACTTAATGGCACTCGAGAGCATCGAGGGGTGAAATGGTGCACGGTGCATCACAAGGCAGCCCACGGAGCTGTGTGCAAAGTGGGAATACCAGAGCTGGGCAAGTGGACCGAAGTGGCAGGGATCAGTGGGCAACCAGAGCATCTTCTCCTCTCCCTTCTGTGCCAAGCTCAGCCCAATCTCTGCAGCTCTCAGCTCTTTAAACCTTGACTTATGATGACAAGTGGACACCATAACCACCCCATCCGACTCTGGGCTCCTTGTGATGCCCAGAATTCTGTCCCCCTCCAATGAACAAGGCAATCCATCCTCCGAGCTCTTGGCCATGGGATCAAGGTTCCATCGCACCATGGCTCTTCCCCACTGTCACCCATGTGCCAACGCAGGTGATGGCACTGTCACATCCCTTTTACAATTTTCAGGTGGAGGGAAGGAAATAAGGAGGAAAAAAAAAACAACCAAAAAAAAAAAAAAAAAAACAACCTGCCAAGGACTAATTAATATTTAATTTACTGCAAAATGTACTTATTATTCCCAAGTAATTGGCCGCCTGCACAGCTGTGGCCACTAATGAATAGAGGGGGAACAAGATGCGGGGCTGGAGGCCGGGGGGAGCGCAGGGGTGGTGTTGTCTTTGATCAGACTGAACCGCTGCCTTTAATGTGCATAATAAGAAAACTTAAACAGCTTTGGTGTTGTTTTTTTTTAAGATCTAAAAACGGCCATGATGCTACTAATGGATCACGCTTAGCTTATTGCACTGTAATCGCCCTATTATCGCTGCAACTTTAACGAGGGGGAAAAAGGACTTTGGAAGATGGCATTTGCAAATAGGTTGTTGAATAACATTGCTGCTAAAGGCAGAGAAAACAGGCAAACCCACACATTGCAATTCCTTGCATAGACTGCCAGTGCCCGACTAAGGCACTCAGCATTCCTATATCTACTGCTGCTTTTCGCTCTGTGATTGAACTATTGGCTCATTTAACTCCAAGGATGGGAAATATTTTTTTAGTTGCTAATAGAAGTGGCCCAGTGTGGATTTCAGCTCAGCTTTAGCTGCTAGTAGAAGTGGCCCAGTGTGGATTTCAGCTCAGCTTTTCCTGCAGAGGGAGTTAATTTCACCCCAGTGCTCAGTGCTTAAGTGGGATTGAAGTGGCACGTGAGCCTTGTGCCGACCCTTCTGCACGAGGTGACATTCACCCTGAGAGTGTCCCATCCCTGGGGAGTGGTGCTCAGCGTGAGGCTGGGAAATGGCATTTCCCACGTGCAGGGGATGGAGCTGACAGAGGGAAATGTCCCTCGGCCACAGGTGGGGACTTATCCCATTGGTCTCACGGTGGTTGCTGTAGCCATCCCATTTCCCCATGATGCCTCAAGTACTCCGCTGCTCTCCCCGCTGAGCAGTGACCCTCATCCATTGCTCAGCAGTGGATGTTTATGATGGCCCCAACACCTCAGCCTGCACTCCCATTCTATTTGGGTACGTGGACGGCGTGCCGGCCAGCCCAGCCTTTGGCACTGCTGTGCCTCACCGCATCCAAGCCCAGAGACGTGCTGGCATGCTGCCGGCCCCTGGCTAAAGCAAACAGCCAGCCAGACGTGTCCTGGGGGCAAAGACAACACCATGCGGGGACACTGAGAGGTGAGAGCAGCCCAGGGAAGGGCCAGCGGCAGAGAGCAGCAGCGGTGGCGTCTTCTCCAGAACACCCCTGAGCCTCCTCTCCCATCCTCCCCAGATAAAAACCCGGCCTAAGCCCAAGCAATAAATAAATAAATAAATCAAAATACGACACCCCAGGGAATTTAAAACTGACCAGATAGGCACTATTGATGTAGAAATATAAACGCGGCGGTGGCTCCGTGGGCCCTAAAGCTGAGCTGCAAAGTGGATTGTTGGGTTTGATTTGTCAAACACGGAGGCTGGCAAGTTTGGGCAGCTCTGCCGATGGTGTTTTATGGAACCTTTCAGGAACCCTCAATAAAAAATGTATTAGATTAGTAATTTGAGTCCCAAATGACCAATTTGAAATGATTGCTTTCTTATGATTTTTCTGAAAGTGCCTGTTTCGTGAGAAATTGCTTGAAAAATCAGAGGGAGTTTGTAGAGACGATTGTAACAGCACATGCGGGGGCTGCATGCAGTGGGTTGGGGGAACGCTCATTTAACGAGGAAGGAAAAAAGCTCTATTTCTTGCTTCTTCTTTCCTTCCTTGGCTTCAGTGTTACCATAAGAAGGGCTGATGGTGAAATACTTGGGAAGGAAGGGAGGTTTGGTGCCAAAAGGACCTCCCGAGGTCCCTTTCAACCTCAATTATCTCGTGGCTCCTCAACTCTCTGATCGTCTCCCTCGCTGCCTTCTGGTTTCTGCACTTTGAGGGCTCTGCTCACAGCACACATCAGCTCTCTGCCCTGCCTGCAGGCGTGAAGCATGCCGTTCCTATTTATTTAAACAAAAGCCGAGATTCTTATATCACTGCCTGACTGCAGAGGCTGAAACTTTAGGAGAAAAAACCCTGAGAGCCTTGTGATAAACTTGTGAAAGTTGGCAGTGCTGAGAGCAAACCACCCTGGGATACCGCTACCTGGAAGGCATTAAGGAATTACAGAGAACAGCCTAATGGGGAGCGCTCGTGTGGGCCGGGCTGCTTAGGAAAGACAAAGAGTTTGCAGAAGAATGAGTAGCAGAACCCGCCAGCTCGATCACTAACCAAAAAAACCTGAGATGGCTGAAATATCTGTATTCCGATCCTCCTTAATTGCTCCTGTTTAAACAGGCCATTCTTTAAGATGGGAAAATACAAAGTCAGTAGGGTTTGCGTAAATGGCAATTTGCAAAAAGGAAAAGGTGACATTTCTGACATGGACATTGAACAAAAAAATTAATATTTTGTCTCTTTAATAAATGGGTATTTGCAGGGGAGAATCCATTATAAAAGGAGAGCTACCGCGAGGTTCTTGAAGCCGTTTCCATCAATTGCTATAAGATTTATATGTAAATATGTTAATGGTACTATTAATAATTTAATGGGGGCATGGCAAGCTGTGTTTACATAATAAATATGATTAAGTGTTTCCCTCGAATGAAGTTGCAGGAGTGTCATGCTACCCCAGGTTATTACCAACGAGGCTTTGCCGTGCAGGAAGCGCAGTGCTGCGCTCCCATCGTTGTGCCAAAAAGCTCCCACTGTTGCTGCAGAGTGAGCAGCAGAGATTTGCTGACGTGCACGGGTGATGCTTCCCCCAATTTTATCTCTTACAAGGGCGGATGAACGCCCTCCACTTGAATGAAATCGTTCAAGATTTACTTGAGTGTAATTGAGAATAAAATCTGGTCGGAGATAATTAAGTTGCTGAATATGCTTACTGCTCCTTAAATCCACTGCTCACAGAGCAGGACTGGGAGAATAACACAGTTGGTGGAAACAGAGCAATTTATGAGCAAAGCAAGCAGGCTGCTCCACTGGGCACCATGACCCCACGGCACGCTCCTGCCTGGCTTTGCCCACCTGGGACTGTGGGATCCTGCCCACACCTGAGTACCTCCATATCCCCAGACATTCACAGAGCTGGAGGGAACTATGGGGAAGAAAAACCCATGGATTTCGTAGAGTTGGTAATAAAACCTCCCAGGGCTGTAGTGCGCTGGTTGGCACCCCTTTGTCTCTCCCTGTCCCCAAACTGTCTTGCCTACTGACAGCAAAAGCCTCTAGAGTGGGATGGAAGGGGTTAAATTAACCGCAGTGCAAGGCCAATCGCACTGAGGTGTCAAACTATAATTTTATATTAGGGCCTGTAATAGTTACTAGAGTTTTACTACAATAACTACATGTCCAAGCAGAGTTTAATGAGAAAATCTATAGTTTTGCTATGGTATTTTCTCTTAGTTTGCATAATTCCCTGAATGCAACCCAGTAAAGCTTTTGACCCGAGATAATAAAAAGGTGATAAAAATGGGCTGTAAAACCCAGCATATACATACATATATATATATATATATTAAACAGCCACCACAAAATTATGGGTAATTTCCACAAGATGAGACGAAACAAAAAAACCTCATTGGACACGCCACCCCATGCACTGCAGATGGCATCCGTGTGGGTGCCTCTTATGCCAACAGAGCCTTCCCCATGGAAGGTATGGGGCTGGGACCCCAGGGTCCTGCTCCTGTGTTCTGATCATGGTTAACCCGAGATCCATGGGGTGGGCTCTGGGGCAAGGACCCAGCTCTGTGTGTGCAGGGAAGGAGGAGGCTCCTTAGCCACAGGGCATGAATGAAGGACACATCAAATCATCCCCCCCTCTCTGCATTTCCTTCTCTGCCCTGCAACTGGTCACAAGGATGTTTGGACTGTAAATGCAGCCGTAACTTTCGTTATAAAACTCAGCCTCTTCTCTCTGCTTGAGCCATCCAGAAGGGCACAGTGTGGTGCTTGGGCTGAACGTTAAGGCACTTCCATGTCTACCAATGGGGATTGTGGGTGCGCTGCACATGGATGGGTCTTCCCAAGACACACTGCTATGTGCTCCTGCTCACTGTAGTTGGTCCAGATGACCTTGAACGGTCACTTCCAACTAAAACCATTCTATGATTCTATCCATTCTGTGATTCTGTGAGTCCATGATTCTATGATTCTCTGGATTTCGAGTGAGGAGGAAAAGTTTGTTATGAAGCCACAACCCCAAGGAGCCAAGCAACACTGGGACACCCCTGAGAGTATTGAGTGTGCATGGAGATTTTGGTGTGCAACAGCAGTTTTGCTTTGGATTCTGCATTACCATGAGGATGGGACGCTCTGCCCATCCTCACCTGGAGCTGTGGCCCAGGGAGAGCCAGGCACTGGGCATGGTCCCATGGTTCCCCCGTCCCCCTGGTGAGCTCCCAGCTTTCTGTCACCCTGCCAGCTCCAGGCTGTCCCTCTCCCGTTCCCCCATCAATCACCCACAACGGGGATGATGTGTTAATGTTTTTCCTATAGACAGACACATTATGTTTCCACACTGCCTCTGCACACGCCGTGTTTACGCCCCTTCTCCCTCCGGGGAGTAAATCAAGCAAATTGATGCGAGCCATGATTAATTGTGTATCTCGGACCAATCTTTTACCGAGTCCCTCACATGGGCAGGTTGGTCCCCCCCTCTCCCTCCCCGACAAACAGGGGAAAAGAGCCTGAGCTCGGCTCGCTCCCTCTCGCACAGTTTGACGGATAGACCCTGCCCGGGACGCGGCGAGATAAATTTGAAAGGCCTGCGCCGGGCTGTCAGCGTTAAAGATGATGAATGTGGGAGGTGAGGCGGGAGGGACCCGCCGAGCTCGGCGTAATGGATAGGGCTCCTCGGGAATGGATGCTCGCCCGGCGATTCCGCGTTAATCTCAGGGCTCCGCCGAGGTGCTGCCGACTGATAACAAGGAAATAGGAATGACAACAATTTTTAGCCGAGAGATTCTTCACAAAAATGCCAGCCCGCTGGAGGTCTGACAGGCCCTGATTGAACAGGAGTGGGGCGGGGGGGGCCGCCAGCACCTCTCTGCTAACATGCAAAAGATGGATCATTTCATTCCCCCGCCTGACCATCTACATTTATTATCATTTCCCTTAATTCTGCCTCGCTTAGATACCTGTCAGCGCCACTTCCCTCCCCAGGGCCGGCTGACGGGTGTGGGATGCAGGGGCACCGTGGGTGTTAGAGACCGCCAGCCTGGGCAGACAGACAGGCAAATGGCTGGGACAGACTGCCGCCATCATGGCACGGCACTGGAGGTTGAGGTGGCCATGAGATGGGGGGAACCTGGAGCTGTCCTCAGCACCACACCCAGCGTGGCCTCAAGACCACTTGGATGTGTCCCCAGGCCCCCGTCCCATCCCACAGCCTCTCTGCCCCTTCCTGCTGCAGACAGCACTGTTCCCTAATGACCCCGATCATACAACTATTTGCTGGCCACACATAAACGCTTCCACTCCACCCCCTCCTCACCCCTGACTGCCATCACCGTATTAAAAAGCAACCCGCTGCTGGGAATACATTAGTGACTCGCAGCAGATCCTTCTTTGCAAGGATAATTACAAAAAATAGAGGGACAATAACTATTAATATTTTATTGCAGTATTTAATGAGCTAAAGCAAATCGCCTTGCACTCCACTGGAACGACATGCTTTGTCATTCTTACGTTCCTTCCATCATTCTCCCCGGCTCCCCATCTGAGGAGCCTTCCCTGCTTTCACGTCCTGCTCACTCATTGCAATTTATATTTCTTCTATGCTGCCTTTCTCCAGCTTGAAAACGACCTTGCTGGGTCCTGTCCCAGAGCTGTGCTGTTGGAATGAGTCCTGTGGAAGGATCAAGCCTTCCTCTTAGTAGAGCCACCGCTCACCTTAGCTCTTTGCTGTCTCCATGCAGGGAAGCTGAGGCTTTCTTCCCTCAGGCAGACATCGATGTATCAACATCTGCTTTGTATTTCCCTAAATTACTCACTTCCTGCTTTTTGATTCATTCTGATAGGGGGAAAATGCCATGCAAGTTGTTGCACATCTGAACACATGTACACATCTGAACTCATGGCGGTGACAGGTAGATGGTCAGACCCGATGATCTTAGTGGCTTTTACCCAACCATAATGATTCCATGATTCTATGAATTTTGGATCATTTCATCTCTCGCCATGGTCAGACATCCTTCCCTATCCACTGCAGCAAGGTGCCATAAAGCCAGAGGGTACTGTGCAAGGGCTTGCAGAGCCGTGCCTCCCTCAGCATGAACAGTGGGTGTTGTAGATGTGCATCCAATTGGACTTGGCTGCATACATGCTGGAGTCAGTCAGTCTTCAAGAATGCAAGTGGCCTTTAAAGAATCCAACCTAAACAGGCTCAAAATGAGATAATTTCATCTTAAAAAGATATCGTGAGTTAAAATAAAAGTTGAAGATATTACTGGTATGATGACCTTTACCCATGAAAGCAAGAGTAACAATATCTTCCTCTGAAAAATTCTAAAAATATCACAGGGATACACCCTTACGTGTAAGTAGATACGTAATGCTCACATTAAACAGGAGCATCTACCCAAACCACTCATGACTGGCTCAGAATGAGCATTAAAAGGGGATGGAGTCAAGCAGCATGGCCATCCAAAGGGAGCAAAACATGGGAAGAGGAAGCATCACTGCTAACACTGTGCTGAAACCACACCGGTGGGTCTCCGTTGTGCCAACAGCATCCAAAAACTAGGGGCCAGGAGGGCTCAGGCTGTTTCCTGCCTCCTCATGCCCCAGGGCAGGGATGTGGGATGCAGACAGCAGCGTCCTCGTGCTCCAGGAATAAATAACGCTGCCCCAGCCTCCGTGTGCCGAGCGGAGATTTAATGTGCTGACAGCCCGCATTTTTTACCTTTAGTCAATACAAGAAAGGCCCCAAGACTATGATTCCCAACATCTGGATTCCATCAATATGTGATCTGTCATGATGTATCGGCATCCCTCCCTCTCTCCAGATTGAGCAATGCGGCTGGTTTTATTAATACGTCAAATACATTATCCGTGTAATACACTTGTCTGCCTCTGCCCTCCCGCTGCTCCTGCACAGCAGATTTGAATGTATGATGAATCAGTTTGCATTACACGTCTGTACGTCATAATTTGTCAGGATTAATAGAACTATGTGGGTGGGGGGGAGCCGGAGGGAGCGCGTCATGTGTGTTTAGTGCAGAGATGTCTGTATCACTTATTTATCTCTGCTCAGGCCTCTTGGTTCCCGGAAAACAGCAAGCACAGCACGTCTGGGAATCGCTGGGCAGCCTGGACCACTGTCACGCACAGCCCTGCCAAGGGTGGCTGCAGGGATATGGGGAAGGATGCGGTGTTGCGATGCGGTACTGTGATGCAGCTCTTGGGATTTGATACTGGGATGCACTAGTGGGATGCAGTAGCAGTATATGGAACAGGCTGCCCAGGAAGGTGGTGGGGTCACCATCCCTGGAGGTATTCAAGAACTGTGGAGATGTAGCACTGAGGTACGTGGTCAGTGGGCATGGTGGGGATGAGTTGGGGTTGGACTGGGTGAGCTTAGAGATCTTTTCCAACCTTCATGATTCTATGAACTGGTGATGCTCTGGCACCTCTGTGCTTCCCCACCCCCATGGACAGGTCCCTACCCGCTGTGTCCAGCACCACAACAGACACAGAGCTTCCTCCTGGCTCTGCTGGAGCATTGGTATCCCACTCTGAAGCAAGGCTCTTTGCCTCAGCTTCCCTGTGTGTATCACTAACCCGTGCCCTTAGAGCTGACCCCATGTATAATGGTAGAAAGCCATCTATTTGCTTTTTGCAAATGGACTAACGCGCTGATGGGGAAGAGATGCAGGGATCTGTTTGTAACTGTGACTGTACACAGAGGCATTGGTGCCAGGAAGAGAAAGGAAGAGACCAGAACTATGCTCCTACTCCAAAACTGGGGGCTTATCAGGGCCCTGCGGCCACTTCTCCTCAGCACATGGAGATTTGTTTGCATCTCTGCAGCTGGATTTTGCTTTGCCCCTGTAAAACACCCATCCCAGCTATAAATGTTATTTACCGTATGTTACGAAGGATTTAGTGGAACCTATAAAGACCATGGAACAAAATCGCGCCGTTGCTCTCCAGCAACTCCTGCACACCAGTTACACCCACTGTCACCCACCTATGTCCAGAGCCATGGGGCACAGCCTGGTACCACTGCCACAAAGAGAATGGGAAAAGCAGCCTGCAGCAGGCACGCAGCATCCCTATTGTGCCGCCCATGGATCATCCCAGATGGGCTTAGAGTAAAGATCGGTGACATTCATGGTGCTGTCATTGCTTGCCTTGCAACAAAGCCCATCCACATGGGTGCCACTGTCCCTAAGCAGGGATGCAGCAGGTCCATCCCCTGCTACCCCAGAGGACATGACATCACGGTCCCTTAATGGGCAGCAGCCCCGGTGCTTTCATAACAGCTCCCAGAAACAATTGTACATTTACAACCAAGAGAGTGCGCTTGGCACGCTGAGCCCGTTCCCCTTCCAAGGCTTAATTTGATTTTGACATATTGGCTTGAGATTAAAGGGCTCTTGTAAAAAAAAAAAAAAAAAAAAAAAAAAAGAAGAAGAAGAAAAAAAAGAAAAAACACCAAAAAACCCAAACACACGCATGCATCCAGCCCCCCCACCGCCCCTTTTTCAGGGCTCAAGCAAAAGTGCTAACATTGTAATATTTTAAGTAGAGAAAATCCAAGTGTGCTTTACCCCCCGCTGGCTCTTATGCTGGGCTTATAAAAATTAAGTGGAAACCTACACAGCTGTAGGCTATAAATCCTTTGTCGCTAAGGCAGCCAGGCCTGGTACCTGCCTTCAAAAAGAAAAAGTGAAAGGCAAAGCCCCGAAGCGAGGGACGTGCGGGGCTGTTGGGTGGGAACAGCCACCACACGTTGGGGACGTCCCCAGTGGCAAACCAAAGCCATGGAGTGGGGACAGCGCCCGGCGGGGAGGGGATGGGAAGGGGCTGGAGCATGGGAGAGCACGGCCAGGCAGTAAGAGCCCTCTCGGCTGAAGATCAATTAGCATCAATTACTGACTTCATTTAATTGTCGTAGAAGATGAATTTGTCATTTTTAGTCTGGAATTAATGGGAGACCTTCAACTTTCCCTTGGCAGCCCCAGCAGGTCACTGCGTATTTTTCCTCCTTTTTGCAGCTGAGGGGATGGCCGTTTGCGCCCATCTGTCCGTGTCCGTGTGTCCATCCCACACCCAGCTCTGTCGTTTTCCTCTTTTCTATTTTTCCTCTCGCTTTCCACTTTTTCTCCCTTTTCTCCCTTTTCAGCCAGAAATTAATTTTGCAGCCGAGGGCCGCCAAGTGTTTACATTTTCCCCAGCAAACAGGCGACAGTAAACAATGAACGCTCGCAGATGAAATTGAATTTATAACTGCATTATGGGGCCAGATAACACCCTAAAATAATACAACGATAAGGAAATTCGATTTGATTGCCGCCGTGAATCGGCTCGGGCCTATCTGCAGCCGGGGCCTCCCGTAATAATTTTAAATTGGGTTTGTAAACCTTATTTGTCCTTAAATATTTCTGCCATTTTTCATTGCTGAGGGATGGATCTGTGGGCGTGAAGCAGTGCTGGTCCCGGAGAGCTGAGCGGGCGCTGGGGCCAGCGGTGACATCCGCTCATCCTATCCATCACCACGTCGACAGGCAGGGAGGAATCTCGGGCAGAAATTGAGTTTGTCTCACAGGGGACAATTGAACAAATTAATAGACCATTAGCCAAGCGGTGACCTGAGAAACGAGGGTGCTGGGCTCCCTCCAGGTTTGGAAGGGCTACAGAGGAGGGAGGTGATGGGAATCCCGTGGTCCCAGTGGTTGGCCCCATCATGGCTTGGGAGATGTGACACGTGGGTAGCCGTGCTCTATGTCCTTCACAGCTTGGCATGGGGTAACCCGAAAATGGCTGCGATGGGTTTTTGCCATGTAGAGAGCACAGCGGTGGGGAGGGATGCCGCTGAGGTTTAGGAGAGCAACTGGATGGTAAGGGGCCAGCAAAGGCGATCTCTGAAAATAATTCATAAAATAACCCAAGTTGGAAGGGACCCCTGGTGTGATGGGCTCCTTCCCACAATGCAGGATGCTCACTGGTGAGAGGGCTGGGCAGCCCCCGCACCCCAGTGGGGACAATCCTATGGCAAATGCAGTCCTCTGCCTCCGAGGGGCAGCCAGGTGCCCCCCTGCATCCCTTCTCTACGACCTCCCTGAGTCCCACCTGGATCATCACCATTCATTATCCAAATGACTATATTTATTAAGTCTCCTGCCAAGGCGTTGAAGCACGGTCTGTGACAGAGATTAAAAGCAGAATAAAACACCAACACAATATTTTCTTAAGCAAAAAACAAGAACAACAAAAAACCTACAAAAAAAAAACACCCTAACTCCACCATATATATGCAGAACTATGCAGGCTATGCAATGCAGAATTCCTCAAAGCCCCAACCCAAATCAGAGAATCATTAAGGTTGGAAGGATCACTAAAATCATCTAGTCCAATTATCAGCCTATGCCTGTGACTGCTCTAGACAGTGTCTCTCAGTGACACATCTCCACCGTGCCTGAACATCTCCAGGGATGCAAAGTGGACCTCAGCAGCATTTGGTGGTGATGGGACACTGCCAGAGCCCCCAAACACCAACACGACCATTTCCCAAAGGATTATTTAAGCCCAGGGAATGAAGTGCATGACGAAGGAGCACGGGGTTTCCTTTGTCTCCTCCGGAGATAATCAGGTGCAGATAGGATGGATATTCTGTACAAACATCCACTCGCTTCCACTCACCGGTTACATTTTTTTCTGAGAGCCGTAAGGGTTTCAATTACCGGATTCTGGGATTTAGTGCCCAGGGCTTTTTGGTGTGCGTGAGATTTATTAGAAGGTTTAGTATCAGCGGAGGATTCACGCATTTACTCCCAGGAGCCCGGCTTCCGTTCACAGACCCTAAATCAAGAGCCAAGATGGGCTATTGTCACTTACGACATTAGCATGGTTAACGCACGCGGGGATGATTAATAGCCATATGCACACAGCCCCCCTTCTCCCTGAGCTCTGCCCCACAGTTCTGCCCTTCACTGCCACCGTGGGGCTCAGCCCCAGCCCCAGCATTACTGCTAAGAAGAAGGGTTTCATCACGTGGGGTGGGCAGTGAGCTCTCTCTCAAAGTATGGTTTTGGGAAGCCCCAACCAGGAGAAGGGCAGATGCACCCGAACACTGGCAAAAATGGGTAGAAAACTTATTATTCTAAGTGAAAACCCAGCCTTTCTCTGTGGGATCTGCACACCCTGGCAGAGCCATGCTCCTCCTCCCCAAAGGAACCCAGAGGTCAAAGCCAATGCTGGAGAAACCCACAGCAAAGCAGCTCCTGCATCGCCCTCATCCAAGCTCTGCTCCCAGAGACACACCACCACGCTCCTAACGAGTGAGATCCTGATGGCTTTTGTCCTTTTTCCAATACTGTGTTACTTACATTCCTTCTTTTTTAATTAAAACAGCCCCAGCTGATTTTACAAGCTTGCCGCTGCTTCTCTCCCAGTCTCTGTGTCTCTCATATGCTTGAGTGCTAGTATTAATTATTAGAGCCAATTTACTGTTTATACTCTGATGTTTTAACTAATTACCACTAATGGCAGACACCAGTGGGCAATCAACTTCATTTAGTTCCCAGTGAAAACCACTCATTACCATCTGAGAGAGCGAAGGAGAGTGCGTGGGAGGGATAAATAAAGGCAGAGCAAGCTCGGGGATGCCTGAACTATATGGAGATGGGTGTTCTTGCTGCTGTAGAGGGATAATGGGCTGAGAGGGGGTCCCCAGGAGCTAGGTCCCTTTGGTGGGAGCAGCCCAGGGCTGAGCGTGAGGGACTGAGCTCCCCAGCACCTGACCCAAACCTGGGACAGATCTCCAACCAACTCCATTCACCTGCAGTGTTTGGGGTGAGGGCTGTGCACCTCCCAGCCCTTATGCAGGGGCTGCTGGGGATGGAGGGCCCTTCCCAGGGGACAGATGTGTCTCTAATGAGCTGCCAGCTCATTACCAGTAGTGGGAGTCCTGCTCTCACAAAAGGGACTGCGGTGCTTTAGGAATTGAGATGCCACTGATGCGGTTTTGCTACAGCATCCCTATGCTATCTTAAGCTAGGAATACCAAAACAGGCACCCAACCCCAGCCACAGGGATGGGGCAGGGTACCACCTCTTCAAAGAGAACGCCAACCTCTCTTCTCCCCCTTTCATTCCCTGACCTGCTCTACCAAAATCTTCCCTTCGGAAGGGAGCTGAGGGCTGCAGACCCTCTCTGCAGTGTGGGGACACAGCCGCCTGTCTTGTGGGAGGGAGTTATAACTATGCACACATCTGAAATGTAATTGCTGTCAGCTCTCTCCATTCTTGCAGCACGAGGCCTTTAATCTCTCCCACCAGACCCATCGGCCCTGATATTGCAGCTCCAGAAAGGCTGGTTTTATGTACTTTAACCCTGCGACCTTTACAAATCCCATCATTCCAATCAATACGTCTCATTAGCGTTAGGTAAATGTATGGGATGGATGGGGAGCTGCGCTGGGAGGAGCCCGTGGAGATTGGGGTGGAAAGTAGTGCTGCTGACCGCTCCCTGGGGCAGCCCATCCCCAAAATATCCTTCCTCATATGCGTCCTTCCCTCCAGACTCACACCTTGGTCCAAGTAGTGCAGAGCATGCAGCGAAGTCCCTGCCAAGCCAGCAGTGGAGTCGAGAGCCTGAGTTGTTAACTGGACCAAGCTGTTGAAGTCATTTTTTCTCCCTCCTTGGGAAGCAGACACATGTTTTACAGCTTTCCACTATGTTGGCTAAATGGAAACATGCGGGGCCCGTGGCAGGTGATGGGAAAAAAATGCGGGGTGTGCTGCAGGGCTGCCTGTGATACTGCAGCGGGGGGACAAAGCAAGGAGTGGGGCGAAGGGACAATCTCTGGCCCTTCCCATGAAGGGAAGTCTCAGTGCACAGTGACACCCACTGAAGACCTTACCAGCAAGGGAATGCTGAGCCACCCCACATTCATGGGACGTTGGTCAGCCAAGAGCGCTGCAAAGAAAGGATGGGGCCAACGCTGCCCCCAGGGCCGCGATGCAATTAGCTGGGGATCAGTGCCTCAGCCTGCGGGGCTGTAAATACCATCACTACCCATAAAACTACCCCGCTCTCCCCCAGATCCTGTTGGAACGCTTGACTTGTGCAACCCATGGGATCCCTGGGGCAGCCCTGGCTGCTATCACTGCAGCGTGCTGGGGTGCGAGGTGCCCTCCTGCCGCAGGGCCACCTCCCGAGGTGCCATCTGGAGCCGGGGCTGGTTTCCCAGCTCCGCTATCCCCATCTGCAGAGCCGGATGGTTACTGCAGCAGTGTCCCAGCAGCGCATACAGCCAGAGCGGTCAGCTTAATGCCGAGCTCAAAGTGTGTTCACGTGCGAAGATGTAGAACTGCTGGCAGAGCCAGAAGAGCAAGGGCTAAAAATACGGGCAAGCTCTGATTTTTCACATTGGTTCTGTTTAAAGAAAGCGTTTCCAAGAGGTTTAAACTTAGAGCTGGACAGATGCACCTCTCACCAGAGCTGAGTTAATCTCCATGCCATGGATAGGGGTATGTGACATCCCCTGGTGCATTGCCCATGTGCATCACACATGGTGCATGGGACACCAATGGGCTTCCTGCTGCCCAGCACTGCTTTCCCACCTCCCTCTGCCCTGTTTGTCACTTCAGCCGGGTCTCAAAGCACTAAACTCTGCAGCAGCAAGAAAACCATTTAAGCACTAAGCCCCCCTCGGCTTTAGCGAGATGACTGTGCGGTATGGGATCTTAGCACAGCACCCAGCAGGAGGCAGAGGGAAAGAAGCACTAATAAATCCTGCATCAGGCCAATTTCACTCGCCCTGACAGAGTGCTCTTCCTGGAATTAAATGGCCAAAACCCCGAGGCACCTCTGTGGGGCAGCACCCCAACCACCCGCTCCACGACACTGAGCAAATGTGCAACCTGCATCCAGAGCCATAGCTTCAGAGCTGCCCAGCAGCTGGAAGGAAGCGTGGTGGAAGACAGATTGCAGATAGATGAGATTGGTGGGCCTGGAGATGCAGGGGATTGCAGCAGTGTTAGATTTTATCTGTGTCTCTGCACGGATGAATGACCTTGGGATCCCAATCAACAGTTGTTAATAAAACATAGCGGACAAGTACGAGGGGTTAAATGCGGAGCATGTCTGCTGGCTTGGTGGGAATGGCACCGCAGCTCAGGGCATCCATCAGGGCACCGGGATGTTGCTTCTGCCTGCACCCTTTGCCTTATCCATTGGAAAAGCTGCTTTTGGGGTCTGATGGGAACAAAGGCCTAGAAGCCCCCAGCTCTGGTCCAGAGACCGTTTGCTCCCACACCTCCAAATGCCAGCGCAGCAATGAGAGCTGCATGCCCAAGTTGTTTATTAAGGGCTGGACAAGATGGGGAGCTGTGGAGGTGGGAGCAGGAAGCTTCCCCTGGCCCTGGTGAGCAATGTCGGCCCTCTGGTCTGCCCTTCCGCATGTGCCTCCACCCTGAGAACGGCCTGGGTATACAGGGTCTATTTCTTTACTCCTGTATTTCTGCTGCCACCCTTGCCATCAGGAGCTTTTTTACTTGTAAGGAGCTGGGAAGGACCTGGGGCAGCCCCGAGGCTGGGACCCCATCTCCTGCTGTGCCCATCTCCTCCTCACCCCCAACGATGCTGAGATTTGGCTCCCGCTCAGCCCAGCATTTTGGTCCCAGCCATTACAATGACAACAGCGATAAGAGATTCATATCACAGCGCTCAACATCGATTTGAAGCTGAGCCCCTTCCCTGCACTCCTCCTCGTGGCTGTGGGAGCAGCGAGCAGCGGGGCAGCACGCTCAGCACGGGGCCTTTGGACAGCAGGGCTCTGCAACATCTCCGGATGCACAGCACACCTGCAAAGGGACCTCAGCCACCAGCGGGGAAACCGAGGCAGGGGAGGCTGTGGGCTGGCACAGCAGCACAGCTGGGAGGAACCAGGTGTCCCGCCGCGGCACTGCCCGAAAAAACCAAACCTGGCCATTTTATCAACACGAGTGGAGCCCCAGCGGCTCTGAGATGCTGCAAACCCTCCTGGGAGCAGCAGGACCTCAGGGAAGCGCCTGAACAATGGCAGCTTGTGCGGGGGCTGAAGAAAGGCTGCCATTGTCGGGGCGAGCGCAGCGGCACGGGGCGCTCCCAGGTACCCCAGCTGTGCCAGCACGCCGTGCAACAGAGCCGGGGCTGTTGTGGGCACCGCGCCGGCACTGGGTGTCACTGCTTCGGCTGGGAGCCGGAGACGCTGCCTCTTTGTCTGCGCTCCTTTCTGCTCTGCTGACCCGCTTTGCTCCCTCCGTTGCGCCATCCATCAGCGCTGGCAGCGCCGTCAATTCCAGGCCTCCGCCATGCCACTCCCCAGGGGGGAAAAACACGCTGGGTTCTTTAGGGCAGGGAGAAGCGCTTTCTCTCCTGGCAGGTTCCTAGTTTCCCTCTATCCCTCCGCAAAGACTAACGATGCCTCGGCCCAGCTTTGGGCACGGAGCTTCTCCTGCAGCCCGGCCCACCTCCAGCTCGTCTCCGAGCTCCGAGGGCAGGCACGGCACGCCGCGTCCCTGCGGCCGCTGCTATTACCGGCAGCAGGCAGGCGGTGGCAGCCCTACCCGAGGCCGGCTGGGTCCCCGCAGCCTCTGGGCGCTGAGGACGCCGCTGCACGCCGGTGACAACCCCAACTGGGACGCAACACAGCGATGGGTTGAGACCAGGGGTTGTGGAGGACGCCGTGGATGAGATGAGCTATAGGAAATGGTAGGCAGGCTTATGTTTGCTCTCCTTTCCATGGTCATGCAGGGTGGACCTGCAGCGCTGGGTGTCCCCCAGGTCCCCTCAGCCCCATACACCATCTGGTCTGGACCTGAACAGGAATCCCACTGAATGATTTGGTTGGAAGGATCCTTAAAAATCATCTAGTTCTAACCTCTGACACGGGCAGGGACATTGAAGTTGCTCCAGAGGAGGTTCAGGTTGGATATTTGGAACACTTTATTCTCGGAGAGAGCAGTGATGCAGTGGCACAGCTGCCCAGGGAGGTGGTGGGGTCACCGTCCCTGGAGGTGCTCAGGAACAGTAGAGATGTGGCACTGAGGGATGTGGTCAGTGGGCATGGTGGGGTGGGTTGGGGTTGGGCTGGGCAATCTTAGAGGTCTTTTCCAACCTTACTGATTCTGTGATCCCATGCCTGGGACAGGGATGAGCTGAGGATGAGCCACTGGGCACACGGAGGGGCCGGGTCCCCCCCCCAGGGCTGTGCCATGGGGCAGCCATGGGCTCTCAGGGTTGATCCTTGTGTAGGCACTGCACTGCTGGGACTTGGCCTGCCCCAGCCTGTGGGCTTCTAATTTACTGCTTTCCTTTTACCGTAAAACTGAAAGGGGAAGGTGCACCCTTTAATCACTGCCTCCGGGGCCCCGCCTGAAACCACACAGCGACTGAGCGAAGGCTAGGAGTTAATGCTCCTTCCGACACCTTTTTATGATTCATGGGCCTGACCTTGAGCCATAAACCGCTCAACCTCCCCGACACACTGGCAGTATTTACAGCCTGCAGGACCGGGACGCGCAGCCACAGATGCAGCCGCATGGCTGGGACAGGAGCAGGTATGGGGTGCAACAGGTAGCGGCCGACAGGCAGTGGGATGCTGCAGGCTGGAAGGTCCTGGATTTATCCCCCACGGAGGGATGCTAAGGCATCCCAGGTGAGACCTGTGGAAGCTGCCATGGGAACTGGAGCAGGGTGTGAGATCTGATGGTCAAAGCAAAGGTTGAGCAGAGCCTAGCACGCTCTGCTTCCTGCCTCAGTTCCCCCACTGCTGCAGCAGCACTAATCCCGACCCATCCTGTTTGCACGGAGTCAGAAGACCGAGCTCAGCACTGTTTGCAGAGTGGGTTTGGCTCCTGTGATAGAGCCAGCCAGAATGTGAAGGTCATTATTATTAGCAGGATTCAAGTGATTAACCCAGTACAGGTGAGCAGCTGTGCTGTGCTCAGCAACAAAACACACACAACCTCAAAGTATTGACAAATACAATAAAAAACAATGAAAAAATGAATGGCAAACATTATGATTATAAGACTAGCAAGCTGCCAAGCTGCCCCCAAAACATGCTTCCTGAAGGCAGAAGGGACTTAGCTGTGCCATTCCCAGGGACATCATGGGACATCGGGACAGCCAGGAGCTTAGCGGTGCTCGTGGGTCCTTCCAGCTCTGTGCTTCTATGACTCTATGATCCAGATGCCATAGGAATCTGTCAATGCTCACTCTGCACATACACAAATCTCCTGGTATGGGCCCATGTGCATCACTTTCCCCACCTTCCCCAGGCATCCTTCCTCCTCCTCTGACCCGCAACGTGGACCACAGCACTGGGAAACTTAATTGGAACAAGAATTTCGGTTTGGAACAAGATTTTCTGGGGGGGTTTACAAGTTGTCATCCTTTTTTTTTTCCTTCTCCTTGTGAAACAAAAGAGGGAAAAACCATCCTTATCTCAGAAAGCAGAGTTCAGGAAAAAGCTACTGGTCTTTTGGACTCGGTGGGTCCCCTTTGGTAGCCTTGCTCGTCATTTGGAATTTATCAGCCAAACACAGATCTGCTATAATGCACCATATAAGTAGTGCATAAACAAACTTCAGCATGATAAATGAGCTGCTTTGAAGCCATAAAGTTATTAGCTAGTGGCTGTTAGCTACTGCTTAGAGGGCACTCAGAGAGGGGTGTAGAGTTCCCTCTGCTGCCTGCAGCTCACGGCTGCCGTGCAGCATCGCTGGGGGCTGCCGGGTGTTGGAGCATCCTGACCTGCACATTGCAGGGCTGTGAGGGTCCCTCTGGGCCACCTCCTCACCCTGTCCCCACAATGTGCTTGGGGTGGCCAGGGCTGGCTGCGTTCCCCCCAGTGCTACTGGGATGCAGGAGACGTCTCAGCAGGGCCGGCAGCGGGGCAGCGGGACGCGGAGCTGTCTCAGTGCCTGTTCCTCATTAGAAGCCCGGTGTTGAAGAAACTCATAATTAGAGCCCTGAGTATTAATTAATCTCCGTGACCCTCCTCTCATTCTCCTTTCCCCACTCTCACCGCTCAGGAGGTCAGCCTGCATTATTAACAAGTGCAAGAGCAGGATGGCGAGCATGCAGAGTGGGTTGGCAGCAATGTAGGGCCCAGACCTCGGGTCCTGTCCCCGTGTTCAGAGCAGTGGGTGCCTGGTCCCCCCCCATTGCTGGTGGAAGCAAGTGTCCCTCCCCATGTGCCTTCGTCTGCCGCTGGGCTCAGCTGGGAACATCCCACTGCTGGAGATCTGGCAATAGGGCATGCCAACAACGCAGCCCAGCACAACCCCACCATGGGGCAGCACCCATCTCTGCCTTGCCTGACCCCACTCAGGAGCGGCCTCCCAGTAGGACGAGGGGGGATGGCCTCAAGTTGCACCAGGGCTGGATATTAGGAACACATTCTTCTCAGAAGGAGCGGTGATGCAGTGGCACAGCTGCCCAGGGAGGTGGTGGGGTCACCGTCCCTGGAGGTGTTCCGGAACCGTGGGGATGTGGCACTGAGGGATGTGCTCGGTGGGCAGTATTGGTGGTAGGTGGAAGGCTGGACTGGATGATCTTAGAGGTTTTTTCCAAGCTTAGTGATTCTGTGATTCTGTGCTACGCTCCCTGCCTTGCCCACGCAGGCTGGGCCAAAAGGGGCACAGCCCGAGGACTGGGAGATACCGAGAGCTGCCACAGAGCGACAACACAGCAACACAAGATATTACATAAATCCAAACTTTTCTGACTCCCTGGTAACCACCAACTGCTTCCCTGATCTGATTTTTCCCCTTTTCTTCTGGAGCAATAAAAAGGGGAAAATCAACATCCAAATGATCTTGTTTATGGCGACTAAATAAGCTGCGTGTGCTTAATCCGTTAGAGTTTAATGAATTTACGACTTGCTTTGGAATTTGACAAGGGCTGTAAAAGAGTAATTAACATTTATCAGTGTGTTTTTTTTACACACACCCCTCCCTCCTCCCTGCTCCCTGCCTCCTCCCACCGCCTGTCGCGGAGCAGCACTGGGTACTGGGGGGAATATAAAAGCGATCAATTAATTCTTAATAATCTCGGGGAAAGATTGTAGAGCCGCGGTATGAACTCAGGGAGTGTCAATAAAGGTGCCAAAGGTTGGCCCCCTCCTCGGCGCTGCGGAGGAATGTGGGTGGCTGGGAGGGGAAGGGGCAGCGGGGCTGTGGTGGAGCAGCCGTGCACCCTTTTGCTTTTCCCTGATGGCCTCCAGAGCAATGCTGGGACGCCTCGTCCTCGTGGCTGCAGGGCAGGAGGAGAGCCCAAATGCTCACCACCCCCATGCGATTGCACTGATAGTTCGTGCAGTGGACATCCCCATGCCTGGTTTGTACTGCCCTGCTTTCATAGGATCAGAGAATCAGAGATTGGGAAAAATCACTGAAGTCATCCAGCCCAACCCCAGCCCATCCCCACCATGCCCACTCATAGAATCATAGAATCTTTAAGAGCATCAAGTCCTGCCATCAAATCCAACCACCAGCCCATCACTGCCATGCCCACTAAACCTCTGTGCCACCTCCAGGGACATCACCTCCCTGGGCAGCCTGCACCAATACCTCACCACTCATCAAGAGTCTCCTGGAGGAGACAGCGAAGCATCAGGGCTCGGCCATGGGGCAGAGGGGTCCCACAGACCTACAAACAAAAGCTCAGGATGATAAATCCTCAGAGGTTTGAGACTGTCCGGGCATCTGCTCTGGACAGAAACAAATTCTCCCTGTCGAACATAATGGCCCAGATATAAGCAATGAGGTGGGGAAGGAGAGGGCTGGACCCAGAGGGTCTGGAATATCTCCCCCTAGCCTCATGGCGAGCACGTGGGGGGGATGAGCACTGGGCATGTACACGTGGGGCAGGCAGGAGCACTAGGATTTATGGCCGGGTTATTCGAGGCAATGCGATGAGCACAGGAAAGAGAAGCAGAAAATAACAGGATGAACTTACATCATTTTCAGCCTTCATTTCACACGTACCATCTTGTTCCCAGGGAGCAGAGCCACCGACACCCCCAGCTCCCTCGGCATGGGATTCACTGAGTTTTATTGGGTGGCCCCAACAGGACCCATCGCTTCCCAGATCCTGGGATGCTGTCCCATGCCCTCCCGCCTGCTCTGGCTCAGCCATGCTGCTGTCAGCCCGTCTAAACAGCATGGCTGGGGTCGGCATCCTGGTGGCTCTGGGATTTGTCATGGGGTCTGCAGAGCACGGCTCAGAGCAGGCACCCCCAGGGGCAGGATGGGTGCGTGGAGGGGGAGAGCATCCCGAAGGGGACACAGGGCTGTGAGCACCAGCAACACCCATTGGATCAGCACCTTGGGACAGGGGCTGGGAGGTGACCACACTGCTTCTCTTTGGGAGGATGGGACCACAGAGGGGCACACAGAGGGGGCAGGAGGTGACTGGGTCTCCTAAGCATGCTGCTCGGGGTCTTAAGCCCACAGCCGGTGGTGCTAAAGATGATTGTAGGCTGTGGCTATAAGAAATCTATTGATCTCTTGGACTGTCTAATGACAGATTAACCATTTTAATAAAAGGTCTCTTAATCATGCATTAACCCTTCTCAGCTACTCGTACATTCAACATCAAATGGAGGAGGACGGTGGGATTTCTCAGCACCATTTTGGGGGGAGAAGGGAGGAAAAGACTTATTTAGGTAACAACGACAACAAGAAAAGAATGCAAACTTACAGAGGGGGAGAGTTAAAATCATACGATGAGTGGCAGTTGCAGACGCCTGGGGCCCTCTTTGGCTGTCGCTTCTATCTGGCAATCAATCGACAAGAAATGGGGATTATGAAATATTGTGCCTGTGAGCAGAGAAGGGGGTTCCTTCCCCAGTGTGTGACACCTCCACTCCCACCGGGACGCAGCATGGCCAATGCCACCCATCTGGCGTTGGGTAGGCTTTAGGGCGCCCGCGGCCATCGTCCCCATACATCTTTCTGACCAACTCCAAGCAAGGCTGCAGCATCATAGAATCATAGAATATCCCAGGTTGGAGGGAATGCATCCTAGCAATGGGTCTCGATGCCTATGATTTCTTATGGGAGTGGGACTTGGCAGATGGGAGCAAGACACTGGGATTGGGCATGGAGAGATGGAGACAGGGGAACAGCTGCACTGGTGCAGAAGGGGACAGGGGGCTCTGCCATGTGTGCACGGCCCCCCCGGGGCCTCTTGTGTAAGCACTGGGGAGAGGACAGGCACTGCTTCCTCTTGCTGGAGCCGTTGCAGCCTCAGAAACCACCATGTCCCCCCTGCTTCCTGCAGGTGCCCATGAATCACACCTTGTCACTGTGCTGCCCAACCTCCCCTCCGCCGGCCAGGAAAGGGTTAAGCGGGCATTCATCACCCTGTTTGAGAGACGTTTCAAAGCCTCTTCCAAATATTATAAAAAATGCCTTTAATCATCTAATAGCACGAACTCAGCCCGTGATGGATGGGGAGAAGTCGCCTCTCTCCTCCTGATCCTAACAGATGAGGCTGAAGAGCTGCTGCTCCGGGGGGGAGGAAAGTTGGGGAGGGGGCTGGGGGGGAGAGAAGGACATTTCTCAACCTCCCACCAGAGCAGTTATAAATATGAGGTCATACAGCAAGAGATGATAACGCATTAAGGGCTCTTGAGATATTAGTCTGTCAGCCTCGTTAGACACAGCCTATTTGGGGCTGACTGCATAATTAGAGGCTGGGGTACCCATAACTCATTGGTGTTTATATGGTGGAAGGGGCTACGTTCGCCATCACCCTCAGCACTCTGAAAAGTCATCTTCAGCAGGCATCAAGCTCTGCTCCCTGCTGCAAAAAGCACACAAACCCTGGGCAAAATCCTGCTCCTGCCCCAGCCTCTGCCCTTCTGCAGCCCCCTCTCTCCTGCGGGTGGGAATGGGGTGACGGAGGTGACAGTCTGACCCCAGGGAGCTCATGGGAGGTGCGAAGTCCCAGTCCCCCTGCCCGCCCCATGGGGTGCCTTGCCCCTTGCAAAGGGCTGTGTCCACCACGCGCCGCCACGCTCGTCCTTCCCGTGTCCTTCCCAGGGAGTTGCTTTGGGCTGGGCTGGGAATGAGCCGTGGAGGTGGCTGTGTACTGGATGAGGATGGGGAAGCAGAAATGAGCCCAAGGAAAGAGGAAAGCCTGAGAATACCATGGGACAGCGCTGTGAGCATCCCCAGCCCTGCATCCCCCGTAACCTTCACCAGGGACCACATTTAAGCAGCGACCTATGAGAGAGGGCAAAGACCCCACAGCCCGAGCAGAGGTGACACCTTTCTTGGGAGCGCAAGCACTGGTGAGGCAGCGTGGAGCTGGTTGGCGTGAACAAGGAGCTGGGCTTTGCCAGGCTGCTCCACTTTCTCTTCTCAGTTCTGCCTCACTGGTGGTGAGCACCGACCCAGCGGGGCACTCCCCAAACCCACCCGCTCCGAAATTGAACAAGTGAAACAAGGAAGGGGAACGTTTCCCTTCTGCAACCGTGCGCAGCGAGGGCACCGCAAGAGCTGCTCCTGCTCTGGGGACGCCAGTGAGCAGAGCCCAGGGACTGCTCTGCCATCCCCTCATCCTGCACACCCTGCAGCTGGGGAGGGGGCAAGAGGTCCACGGAGGTGGGGGCAACCCCATGGCTTCCCAGGCTGAGGCAGGATAATGAATCCTGATGGGGGAAGTGACCTTTTCCAAATGCCACATGTCATCGGATTTTATATCACACCAGGACAATGCACCATGGGTATTAAAATCGTTTTTCCAATAGGAGCGCGTTGTGTGTATGTGTGTGTCTGTGTCAGGGAGAGATGTGAGAAAAATAAAATTAAGATGTGAAAATTAGGCTGCCTCTAAATATGGCTTTGAGAGAAGACTTGGGTCCTGGCAGGGCAGCACTGACAGAGCCAATCACGCCCTTTGCTCCTGAGGCCATGGGTGATTTTGTCAGGGAAATGCCCTGATCCCCATTTCTCGAGTTTTGCAGAGACATCCACCTCTGCAGCATCCCCTATGCACAGGAGCACACCTCCAAGGCTGCTCACGGAGGCACACACAAATGTGAGCAGAGCATGCCATGCCTCTTGATACCCATTGGTGCTAGGCTGGGCTGTGCATGCACGGGAAGCAAAACTTTGCACAACTGCCAAAGCCAGGCTAGGGGGTCTCACCCTATAGGCCCCTATAGGACAGCACAGGGAGGTACATGGAGCATCTGTATGCTGGTGCACACCGGTACGGGACACACTGACCCAAGGATGAAAGCACTGAGTGAGAAGGGAGTCACTGGGAGCCAAGCTCACTTGAACTCCAGCCTGTTCCCTCGATCTGCAGGGCAATTGTCCGGCTGAAATAACAATGCTGAGACACACACACAGAAATTAAAAAAAAAAAAAAGAAAAAAAAAAAAGAAAAAAAAAGACAAGCTGTGTTTGTTTATTCAGCTTCTTTCTCCCGTTCTCCCCTTGACAATGCCCTGACACTGTGTCCTGCTGCACCGGGGCTGCAGCCCCAATAGGCTAAATTTATCCCAGCTGGAGCTGTTTACAAGCCTTGTCCTGTTTACAGCGTGGCCCATCCTGCCCACTCTGAGCCCCACAGCCTGTGCTTCCTGTCCTTGGGCAGAGCCCTGCAGCCCCAGACAGCAGCCCACGGGGGCTAATGGGAGACACTGTGGCATTCCCGGCTGCTGCTTGCCCACCATGGCTCGGTGATGAGTGAGCCCAGTATAGGGCTCAGGATGTCCCACACCCATTCCTGACACCAATGGCTCGCCCAGGCTCTCAGCCTCTCACCCAATGACCAACCCATCAACCCACTTTGCTCTCCCAGGCTGCCTCACCCCACAGTGCCTTCAGCAGGTCTCACTTGGCAACACCCAGGCCCGTTTGCTGCTCAAAGAGCCCCAGCTAATGAATCCCAATGCGTGAAAGCTTTCCATTAACTATTTGGCTCTCTGTTGACATGGGCTGGGAGTCACACAAGCAGATTTGGGGTGAGCTTACACTGACATCATAGAATGATAGAGTATCCCGAGTTAGAAGGGACCCATAAGGACCACTGAATCCAACTCACGCTATGCACAGCAGGAGCTTCCAGGGAGCTGAGGGTTTGTGCCCCCCATCCCTGCTCCGCATCTGGATGAAGTCTGTGCGTGGCTGTGGGTGGGGTGAATTTAACCCTACAGTTTGTCCCCAGGAAGTATTTCTCCTGAGAAACCCAACATGTCGGGCACTTCTCATTGTGAAAGAATTGCTTGGGCACGTCCGCCAGACCCACTCTTGCTCCAAAATGCAAACAGGGCTTCTGGGGAACACTTTACCAGCCTGAAAGCCACCTCCATCCTTCACTCCCATCCATTCCAAGCTCAGGCGAGGTGATGTAGACGCCCCTGTTCATTGCAGCGGGGTTGGGCTGGATGACCTTTAAGGGTCCCTTCCGACTCAAACGATTCTATGATTCTATGACATGGGAAGGGCCGTGGAGCTGCACATCTCACACAGGCCTGAGCGTGCTCCTCACGCGTGCTCCTCATCTCCGGAAGAAGATCCACTAGTCAGGAAGTCACGGCCCTGATTACTTTGTCTTCCACGTTTAAGAACATCCCTAACTGCTCCTTGGATAGCTCAATTAGTAAAGTGAATATATTATATAAAGTCTAAAAGATTAAACTATCATAGGCAGCCCATAATTTCATGAAGAAGTCAGGGGAGCATATCCCTCTTATTAACTCTATAACAAATGTGATGAAAATGTTCAAATAGAATGTTAATGCAATGTTACGTGTAATTTTCCCAGGCGATTTTCTGCTGAAATATTTCTTTATTAATAGTAATTGAGGGTATAAATTATGAATGAGGCGATTTTCTCCTTTCACTGGGAAAGACGTACTAATGGCAATAATTCTTTATAATAATTTTTTGGGGGGAGGACGGGGAGGGGGCTGGGGTGAGGGGTTTAAAGAAAAAAAACCTTTAAAGGGATTGCAAAATATATAGACTAGCAGTGCATGTTTTATGGCAGGGCGCTGTATTTTATTCCTGTGCACCGGGCAACGCGCGGCCGCTGGCGAGAGCAGCTTCTGCAGATGGGGAATGGCTCAGCGTGGGGATGTGATGGGAGCAGCTGGCGGTGGAGATGCTGCAGGGATACAGTGCTGGGCACTTCTAATTGCAGTGGTGCCGTGAGTTTGGGGAGCTTTTGGGACACGTCGGGGCGCAGGGACAGGCGGTGCTGAGCGGCACAGCTGCTCACCAGGGAAACAAAAAGTCCTTTTTGTGACGCCGGAATGAAAGAGGCGTTTTACAAGGGTTTTCAGAGCCTGCTCTCCTTGAGGGCTGTATGGTTTGTGACAAGCCAAACGGCTTGGAATTTTTTCCGTGCTGTTAAAAAAAAAAGGATGCTGGTTGGAGGGCGTTCCTTCGCCGCCGCGCTCTGCAAACGTCTCTCTTCTTAAAGAAGGGGAAAGAAAAGATGGCATCCTAAATTTTTCCGTCGCCCATTTATCTGGAAAAAGGCTCTGGGTGGTATGGAACTTTTCTATCCAAGAAATCCACATTTCCCCCTCCTTGGGTTCTTCCCCAAGGGACATCTCTCACACTGGCTTTCTCACTGCCCTGCCCTGAATGTCCCCATCCCCTCCACTGGGCTGGGAGCTGAGGCAGAGCTGCTCATTCCCCAACGAGGATGCTCTGCCTCCACCCATACCCTCCCACGGGCACTGCCCCAGGCCCCGCCGGAGGCATCGCCCGCACGAAGAGGCTGACAAAATCAACGCGATCCGTCACCGACCCTCCTCAAAATTAAGTTAATAATTTATGATGTTAAATGGGACAGTTAATAGCTGGGCCAGATGATTCCTCAGCTAATCTAGAGCGCGGGCTGAGCTGCAACGAGTCCTCTGAGAGTTCATTACACTCCCCAGCCCTCCGTGCTCGTGCTGTTGGCTCCGCCGATGCCTACGGGAGGCTGTGGCTGGTGCCGCTGGCAACGCGCCGAATGCCTGGCCCTCATCAATTAGGAGAAATAAGGAAATCGACAGGAAAATTAATTTTCAAAGAGACAATGCCTATGACACCCGCGCTGCCCTTGGGAAGCCGCGGGGTTAGCTGAAGCCTTGGGGGGCGGTTGCATCTGAGAGAGGTCGGGCTGCTCTGCTGGGGCGGTGTGGGTGTCATAGGTGTTGTCCTAGGGCTGGGGGAGTAGTGTCGGTCTCTGGGCAGAGGGTGCTCATGCTGCTGGGTCAGCCCCATGCGGGCATCAGTCACATTTAGGAGATGTGACGCTGCTTAGAGCAACCCCTCCCCTCACAGCTCACCAGCAGCAAGGGTTTGCAGCGGTATCAGGCTAAGGGATGCCCATGCCTTGCCCTTAGTGGGGGCAGCATTCACACCACACGGGCCAAGCGGGGCTGCCAAGCACAGGCAGCTGCATCCAGATGTGCCTTGATGGCTCACACAGATGTTGGCCCTGCGCAGCGCCCCTTCTCCCTTCAACATTCCTGTTGTCGCCAAATTCAAACCATGCACCGCGTGGGGGGATTACCTGCAATTACAGCTTTCACACATCAGGCGCAGCTGGGGAGGGGGTGGCGGGGGGCATGGCATAAGGACATCCATATGGCAGGCTGCTGCAACCATTCCCCCTTCTTCCATCTCCCATCTTCCCCCCAAAGCTCCCTCCCAGGCAGGGACACAGGGGGGCAGAGGGGACCCCCAGCCCTTTTCCTTCTCATTGCCCACGGGAGAAATGACAATTAGGGGGACAACAAATGAGGCTGCCAGGCCTTGGGGGAGGGGGGGTGGGGGGGCAGGGGGGACATGTGTGGTAACTTGAGGCTGAAGCGGAAATAGCTCCAGTCGACCCACTTAGAAAATCATCATTACTGCAGGATTTATGGCTGACATGAGCTTGTCTGATAGATATAACTATTTAAAGGCAGCCAAGGCCTCCATTTATAACAATGCGAGGGAGGGGGGCGAGGGAGCTGGGGCAGGTTTGAAGATCAAAGGAGCACCTGGGAGAGTAATGGGGACCAGAGAGGACGAAGGGATAGCAGCTCCAGCTCCAGGGCAGATGGGGCTGTGCCCATGGGGAGAGCCCCAAGCACCCCAGCTCTGCAGGGCAGAGTGGTCCCCAGCCCTGACACCCAGGTGAGAGGTCTGGAGACAACCACCAAGTGATAATGGGTTGGCGGTTGGACTAGATGTTCTTAGTGTTCTTTTCCAACTGTAATGATTCTATTCTATTCTATTCTGTTCTGTTCTGTTCCGTTCTGTTCTATTCTATTCAAATGCCTGAAAAGTTTTGATTTCGCTTTCTCAGTGTAGAGGACAGCAAATGGCTCCTGGGAGTGTTGGCGTGGCTGTTGATGCACCCCAGCCCCTCAGCAGTCCTTCTGCCCATTCATCCTTATGGATCCCTTCCAGTTTGGGACGTTCTATGATTCTATGGTCCCATGATCCCACAGGGCTTTACAGAGAGGACAGTGAAGGCTCTTGGTGGCTTGACCCAACAGCAAAGCCAGAACCACGTTCTACTTGCCATTTCCTCAGGCCAGCCAGTCTCTCGATGACCATTCCAACCACACAGAGATACCACGAGTATGCTGTGAGCTGGCACCTGAACACCCAGCTTGGCTGAGACACCCCATGGATGCACCCATGCACCCATTGCTGAGCAAGGCGTGATGCCGCCCGGAGCGAGGACCGGCTCCTGGAGGACCCCCTGCCTGGGGACAGCACAGAATTGGTCACCAGCATCCCCGTCCCGGACTCTCCTCCCCAGTCCGGCTGCTCCCTGTCCTTTGGGGATGGCAGCAGCTCCTCACCTGATTGAATTTCCAGGCCATCACTCGCTCTCCCTGCAGCTGCGAGGCATGATCGCCCTCCCGGCAACCCCACGCTCACCCCGCGGAAGGAGGGGCTAATTCAGTTAGCCCGGTGGCATTAGCTGCCGTGAAGAATAACCCGCCAACAAGGGCCTGCAAGCCTGACACAATATTAAAGACCCCACTGCCCTCACTTGGGGCAGATTAAGCTGGGCTCATTGCTTTAATGCTGCACTCCTCGGCCGGGCTCCCTTCAAGGCTCTGCACCTTAACTGTATTACCCCAGCACCGATGTGCTTGACCTGCCGATATCGCTCCCACTGATAATTCACCTCCCAGGAAACTTTGCCTTTTTGACCTCCTGCCGGAGCAGGCTCAAACCCCAGGGTGGGGATGCCCCTGTGTCCCTGCTGCCCCACTCCAGCACCTGGGTACTCAGGCTGTCCCACAGCACACTGCAACGTGCAGCCACGCGCAGAGGGATGCAGGCACACAAATGCTGGTATGGCACAGGGCCTGGGTTCCATCCTGCTCCTTTTCTCTTGTTGGCCACACTCGGAGCTCATAGTATCATACAATCGTGCAACATCCTGAGCTGGAAGATACCCCCAAGGATCATCCTGGCTCCACATAGGACCACCCAAAAATCAGACCATATGACTGAAGGCATTGTCCAAACCCTTCTTGAACACCTGCAAGCTTGGTGCCAGGACTGACATGCATGTTGGTGATGTTCACGACCATGCACACTGGTGATGCTCATGGCCATGCACACTGGTGGTGCTCATGGCCATGCATATTGGTGATGCTTGGTGCCATGCATGATGATGATGTCCACTATCAGTGTCAAAGTGGCTCTTCCTGCAGCTCTTGTTCTGTCTGGGAAGGGGTTGCCCAGCAAGGAGCAGGCACTGCTCCCAGCAAACAAGCACTCATTTTGAACACAGAGGAAACCCATCTTGCTTCCTTGTTTTTCAATTTCACCACACAAAGGTGTGTTTCTTTTTCTCTTTGAAGAACCAAAACTAGAAAAAGGAACAAACCCAAACTTCTGCCTAGATTTCAGACTGCAAGCTGCGGGTTTTTTTCTTAATATCAAAAACCTCAGTGAGGTTGTTCTCAATGCAGCCCTCCCGGCACAGGAAGCAGAGCCCACACAAAAGAGCTGTCATGGAGCATCTGTGTAGCAGTGTGGTTTGGTGGCCGTGGGGAGAGCAGAGTTCTATTCTGGGCTGTGCCACCTAGCCAGCGTGGGACCTGGGGCACTTCTCCTTGTCTTTTGTCCCCTCTCTCTGAGCATCATCCACTGCAGGACCGGAGCTGCCCTCCCGCTGCCCTGCCCATCCCTCTTCTGTGCTGCAGCCTGAGCATCCCATTTGCTTTTCCTGCCCCAGATGGACATGGGCAGCCCCACTGAGCCAAGAGAACAACCAGAAGCTACTCGTCCTGCTGTAGGGACAGGGAGAACCTCCTGCACTAGTGGGCGTGGGACATGCCAGGCCTTCTGCTGTGTCACCCCCTAACATGACCCTTGCTGTTAGGGGGAGATTTAAGGTGCTCTTATATCTCCCTGCTGTAAATGGCCTCGTAAAAGTGACAGAAAGACGTTCATATGGATGCTTGTTAAAATTTTATTACTAATCACCTCCAAAGTCAGCTGCTGTATTTAACCCAGGTTGGGGGGAGGAGGTCAGAGGGGGCCCTGTCTGTGCAGGGTGAAGAAATGCAGACCAGGAAGCATCAGCAGGATGAGGTGCTGATGGTCTGGATGCAGCACATGGGCACAGGGAGGGCACAGGGGGCTGGATGCTGTCCGTGGACATCTCCCTGCCGCAGACCCAGCCCAAGAGTTCGTGATGGAGCTCTGATCAGACGTTAACAAAGAGACCTTCTGCTCTGGGGTAATGAACCCAGGGTGACTTCTCTATGCCCGGTGCTGGGGGAGGTGGGAAAGTAGTGCACTGGCACAGTGAGGAAGGGAACAGGGAAAAGTCTCCTAGTAAAAATAAGCAGCTTCAAGTGTCTCCTCAATTAGGTAATGGCATGCAGGTGATGATAGGTTTCAGGACTGTGAAGGACAGCCTCTTGCTGTAAGACCTCTGCTGACACTACAGCCAGGAGCAGGGCAGGGAGACAGGCTCCTCCCTGGGGATGCTCCTCCCTGAGGATGCTCTTAGAAACCTCCTCCCCATCTGCTCCTCCTTCCAGCTTTATGCCACCCCCAGACGGTTTGGGCAGCTCCAGCATCCCCTCCTGCCCACATGCTTGCTGCATCCCCTATACCGCTGTCCCTTTGGCTCCCTGTCGCCACATTCCCCAAATCCCACTGCTGGCACTCTCCAGGAACTGCCGTCTGTCTGTCTGTCAGTCCTCACATCCATCTTCAGAGGCTCAGTATAAATCTCCTGGAGGCCTCTTTGCTCCCTATATATCTGTCTAATTAATGTTAGTATAAGTAAAGCACAGCCTTTTCCCCTTAATAAGCAGAGTGCTGACTTTATTACAGGGTGGTTTTTTTTCACTCTCTCTTCTGGCTTCAGTGCTCTAAATCACATCCAGGAAAGCGCTTACCAAGGGAAATGCCACATCCTGGCCCTGCTGCACCCCAGGCCCCAGGGGCGGGCAGTGGGGTGGGGGGGACCACACTGGATGGGATGGGATGGGATGGATGGCTTCAGAGTAGTGTCAGAGCACTGAGCTGCCAGGTTAGCTGGGGTCAGGGGAAAAGTCAGAGGCCATCGATGTGTTGTCTGGCCGAAAGCAGGGCCCAAGCAAAACAAGGTGTTAAATGTCCTCTAATTAGAAGTGTCAAAACAGGACTGGAAGGGCTGGGGGTGAGGGGGGTGGGGGCTGGAAATATGATAAGAAGGACTGGGCAGAGAGAGATGCGAGATCCTGGGGCTCGGGTCCACACTGCAGGCAAGTGGCACTACGGTGGTGCTCAAGCTTCAGCTGGCATATTTTTGCCCAGCTGTGCTGAATGTGGGACGTGAAGGTGAGGACATATTTCTGGACCAGAGTGCATCTCTCCCAAGAACTTGGAGGAGCAGAAGAGATACAATCATAGAAACATGGAATCATAAAGGTTGGAAAAGACCACTTACGTCAGCCAGTCCAACCCCAACCCACCCACTGTGCCCACTGACCGCATCCCTCAGTGCCACATCCCCACAGTTCTGGAGCACCTCCAGGAACAGTGACCCCACCACCTCCTTGGACAGCCTCTGCCATTTCCCCCATTACTATGGGGTGGAGACCTTGCAGGCAAAGACACATCTTGCCTGCAGGAAGCTGAGCGTGGGGAAATGGTTCCTCCCGCTGTGCCAAGCCATAAGAACATCAACCACCACACTAGCACCCCGTTCAACGTCCTGCCCCAAAAGGGTTAATGCTCCCTGCACCCTGGGTGCTGGGGTGAAAGGGTTACCTGTGTTGTGCTCGGATCTCTTGGCTGTAATGTGATTTCTCGCATATGTATTTACGCAGTTTTGCCAACACCCCCCGCCGCCCCCACACGGTGGCTATTGATCACACTAATGGAAGGGATCCGGTTGCACGTGCTCCACCATGCTCCCACATAGCCTCTCCTGCTCTGCCCAGCCAATCAATGCCGCGGTGCCCCCGAAAATTTCCCATAATCTCATTTGCAGATGTGTTATCACTTAATAAAATCCACACTTGCCCTTCCTCTTCCCCCCACGTGGCTCCAAAACGCATTTGCACTCTGGCTCTCAGGCCAGCTCTTGTCATGCCCTTGCATTCTGCTGGCCTCTTAGGAGGGACCACAGAGGGATAAATGCCCTAAGTGGGAAAGGAAGGGATGGAGAAATCATCCAGCCCCTCCTGGGGCCAAGGGCTGGGGCTGGTGTGTGAGGGATCCCTGCTCCCTTTCACGGTATGTAGGATGGCAGTGACATATGGGAAGGAAAAGAGTTCATCCACCTCTGAAAACACCAAGGCTACCTGCAGTGCAAACGGGTATCTCTTCTGTAATCAGCCCACGTCATGGTGACTAAAGGAAAGTCCTGGCATCAGGGGGAAGGTGCCAGCAGGTTTATATGGGACACTGTCCATCACTGCATCTTTTCCAGGGGGCCCAAGGTTGTTTCTCCAAGAATCATAGGATCATAGAATCATTAAGGTTGGAAAAGACATCTAAGATCACCAAATCCCACCCCAACCCACCCCACCATGCCCACTGACCATGACCCTCAGTGCCACATCTCCATGCTTCTTGAACACCTCCGGGGATGTTGCAGAAGAGCAAGGTCCAAGGATGCCTTCCGCTGCACAGCCATCAGCTTGGGGACTCGGGGACCCAGGACTGGGCGTGTGCCATCAGCAGGCTGCTGCTGAGCTCTGCCGATCGATGGCCAACCTCCAAGCCCTGCGCGTGTGGGGCTGCTCCCCCGGGTCTGAAACCTGACTCCGAGATTCAATAATTCAAGGGGAGAGCTATCAATGGCTTCTCAGCTCTTCAGAGAGGAGAGCAAATTGAAAGGCTTGTCAGGAGTCAAAACAGAGCAGGGCAAAGCTGGGCTGAATGTCAGAGAGATTAAACAGGCAGAAAGCCACAGGGATGAAGACAGGGATGGGAGGCAGCCACTGCTTTTCACGGGTCACTTTGCAGCTGTAGCGGGAACTGGATTATGGAGCACCTTCACAGCACGGTGGGTGATGCATGCTCCACCAAACTCTCCAGCAGAGAGGATTTTGGTGATTCTGGTGGGCTGAGAGGCTGCCCCCAGCTCAGGCACAAGTTCCCCAGGACCTCCTGCCACCAGGGATCAGAGCAGGGGACAACTGCTGGCACCGTGTCCCATGGTGGCCTCCAGTACCAAGTAACTCCTCAGGTCCCAGGCAGGATGCTGCACCAACAGTAGGTGATAAATAATAGTGATATTTCAATAGACACAGGTATGATAATGAAGAGCTATCCTTCTTTTGCAAAGATCACTTGTAGAATTAAATATTTATAAATGATATTTAGACTCTCAGCCCTGTAAAATGCCTTTTTTTACACAGATAATATATGTTGACTTGTTGGAGAACCAAACCAGTTTGATATGATTAAATACAGAGCCAAGTGACATGATTCATGCTCCTTCTCCACCACTCACAGCCTGTAGCACCTGCAAGACTCTCTCAGTACACTTCTACAGACATTCCCCTAAAAAAAAAAACCAGAACAACCAACGATCCCAGCTGCAAAATGCACTGAAATCCTCCCAGTACCCCAAATGCCTCTAACAAATTTTCAGTGTCTGGCTCGTAAGACATCATATTTTGCACCACGCCAAGCAGCTTTTATTATGGACAGATTACTTTGTGCTTCGCACACAGTGTATGTCCAGCTCTGGTCTGCTCCCTGATCTGCTCCCCTTGCTGGGAGAATGAGGGCCTGAAGTAGAAGGGATAACAGGAAAAAATTCTTGGAAAGAGTGGTGGTGCAGTGGCACAGCTGCCCAGGGCGGTGGTGGGGTCAGCACCCTGGAGGTGCTCAAGGAAGGTGGAGACGTGGCACTGAGGGATGGTCAGTGGGCACGGTGGGGTGGGATGGGGTTGGACTGGGTGGTCTTAGGGGTCTTTCCCACCTCAATGATTCCATGATTTTATGATTCTATGACGGCGGCAGCCTCTCGCGGTGGTTTGATACCACTGTCACATACTGGTTTACAGACACACTGGAGACTGGTTTACAGACACTGTCCCAGACCTGCACGTGCATTGGTTTCACATCTTGAAAGTACCCCCCATAACCACAGGGTCCAAGAATAAGAGGCAAGAGAAAGAGGAGGGCCTTGTGAAGTTGGTGAGATGTGCTCAGGGACACTTGCCCAAAGAACAGTGTCCCCAAGAACACCTGCACCGTGCAGACCTCAGTGATTCACGTGGATCACTTTATTTTGCAGTTTCACAAATAGTGGGAAGAGAGAAGTGCCCTTCTTGCAGCAAGCATGTACACAGCTAGCTCCAGGCTTCAGGAGGAGCACTGCTGAACTGGAGCAGCACAGGATGACTGTGGCTGCACCAACACCCTGCCCCAGGAGCAGGCCTGATGTAGGGTCCTGGGAGCCTTCTCCATTGCTGGAAGCGAGGCTGGCTCTGCTCCCTCAGCCTTGTTAAACAGCACAGGCAGCACGACTGGAAGAAGTTTCCATTAATTTGCAGGTGCTGGGGGGAAGGGGGAAGGAGAGGCCAGGTGCTTTCTGCCCGCTGCCCCCAGCGAGCTCCCCCCAGCCAGCCCCCATTGTTCCGCAGCTGTCCTGCCGAAGGGGAGAACAGGCTCAGGAACAGGCTGAATGACAGCAGACACCTTATAAAATGCCTCGCAGAGCACGCCTGGCGCCTGGCCGCAAGCCGCGCAGATGCCCGCAGCCCAGCCCTGTGCAGGTAGCCAAGGGGGGGGACATCAAAGGCGCTGGTTTTGCGAGGCTCAGGACGCGGGAGGGCGTGAATTATAGACTTTGATGTCTGAGCAGCGGTAGAGGCATCGGTGTGAAGATCGTTTATAAATCGCTATTTATGGTCTCCACTAAGTGCCAGGCAGGCCCTTAAAGCGAGGGATCAGGTTTAACTGAGGGCTGCTGCAGAGCTGCCGCTGGGAGCTGCAGAGGGCTGTGCGTAAGCAGGGCGTTTTTCAGCCCTTCTCTGTCCCACACGGATCAGACTGACCCTGGGGGATCTTCCCATTGAACTTCCCCTTGCCCTCCGGGTCAACTGTTTTGGGGAGCTTTGGCATGGGGGACACAACATCTCCATGCTGGAGCTTAAATCATCCGTGGGGGTGCGAGCCATCTGGACTTGAATCTATTGGTCTGTTCCCATAGGATTCAGCCTGAATGGGACCCAACCCAAGAAACACCTGCTTTAGGCTTCTTTATCCGCCTGATAGCTACCACCCTGGTGGCATTTCGCCCTTTCATCTCTCGGCTGAAGGGATGCCACCAAACTGTGATCTGATTAACAAATCACCAGTTGGTTCTGAAGCCACCAGCAGTGCAGCTCCACAGTGCTCAGGGTTTCTGGCCCTGGCACTTACTGCTGTTCAAGCTGTGCAACAGGCTGCTGTCTCTTCCCTGTATCTCCAGTTAGAAGCTCACGTCCAGCAGCTGCATCAAACTTTTCAAACACAGCAGATATGTTCCAAAGGTCCCTTGTGAGATGGGCCGTGCTGGATTTTCTGGTGAGTTACAAACCCCAAATCCCGGTCTGGCACCCCAGATCAGTGGACGCTCATGCACACTATGAAATCCAGATTAGACACACAGACTTCCCTACTGCTCTCTTTTCTCCCTGCAGCGTTGGGTGGCAGTGGCACTCAGTTCTGCCCTTGCATCCACCAATCCGCGACAAGCACGTACTTCTCATTGCCCCCAGCCATTCCTCAGGACGTGGAACCTTCACCCCAGCCCAAACCCACCCCTGCTCAGACAGAGTCATTTTTATGTCCAGAAATATTTATATACTTTGCACAACCGTTGTTTGCAGAATCTCTCTTGGTGGCTTCCATACTTCGCGGCAACCCCTGTTTGAAGTCGGACCAGATGGGAGCCTGGACCAAGGATAAATAAACCAATCAAATCTGAGAAAACAAGCCCCCGAGCCTCCTGCCTCCTTCCCGGGCAGTGTGCAAGTCCAGCCAGGATAGGGGGGCAGGCTGGGCTCTGATGCTCGGACTGCTCCCTCTGTCCACCCTTGAAGTCCCTTCCTCCGGGCAGAGTTTGGTATGTGCTGTTTGCAGGGGGCTTGTTTTTCTAACATGGTGAACACATGCTCTCTCCCGAGAATCATTTATTTTACATCAGAGATCCTGGGGCTCTTGACCCAGCGTCTTGCAAGATGGTTTTGTACTCTTCCCCCATGAGGAAGGAAGACGCATTCCTCCAGCTACTACTGCTGCAGGTCCCAGACACGTCCTCCACAGACCACACTCTCCCTCACTTCCCTTCCAGGACAGAGGTTACATGTGATGCACTGAGAGGTCAGAGGATGCTCTGAGGGGCTCCTTCAAAATGTTGCAAGAAAAAAAAGTCCCATTTCTTTTGCTGATATCAGTCCTCTGCTCGTGGGGTCGATCGGATGGATAGATCAGAGGAGCAAGGAAACGCGGAGCGTGGTTACATGGCAACCAGAAGGGTATGTTACAAGATTATCCACTCTTTTGGCTGTGCCCCAGTGTTGCAAGCCTCAAACAAAGGCACAAAAAACTCCTGAGGGTATCCATCTTCTGAGCCATCCACAGCATTTCTAACAGCCCAATGTCGGACCACCTCCAGCCCCACCACCACACCTGGCATCAGACCATCAGCAGACCATCACCCACAGTGGGCTGCTCAGCCCATTGGGACTCTTTGGACGTCACTCTGCTTATAGGACTGAGTGCTATAGCTGCAGGCAGCGGTGCAGGACAACTAGTCCTCCTCTTCTCAAGGGCCAGGGGTCCCCCCAGAGCCTCTCTGACCACAGCATCCATCCCACATGGGCTCCAGAACCCACCTTCCTCTCCTCACAGGGAAACAGGGCAATGCATCTCTGCGTAACCCAATCCGTTAACACGCAGCTCCTCTGATGTGGGCAGCTTGTGCTTTACAGCATTAGAGGAGCAACATTTCATGGAAAATTCAATAAATACCCCTGTACAGCCAGACATCTGTAAACAAAGGCTTCCAAATTCAATCAGGCTGTGGGCTCAGAGCAGCATTTATAGGCTACAGCATGGAATATTATATAGGAAAGCAAAACGTAGGGGGAGGGAGCAGATTCCTGGAAAATGAAAGATCTTGTAGCACTCCCTTGCCCCAGAGAAGAACAACTACATCTGTGTCAACCATCGTGCCCAAGACGGTGGCCATGGCCTCACCCGCCAGAGTTCAAAAAGTGTTTGGACAACACTCTCAGCCATAGGGTTTGGGTTTGAGTGGTGCTGTGTGGGGCCAGAAGTTGGACTCAATGATCCCCAGGGGTCCCTTCCAACTTGGGGTATTGTGTGGTGCTATGTCACTATGAGCCCTGTGTCGCCGGGGCCATGTCTGGATGACTGTCTTGCACCCTCTGGCAGCACCCACGGAGGCTATCAGCTGTATTTAGGGCAGGCCACATCAGGCATTTGTCTCCTCCTTCCCCTCGAGTGTACTTTTCCTTACAGCTCAATCAGCCTTTACGAACACACAGCCACACACAGAGGCCAGTATATATAATAAATAGTGCCTAGCTCCGAGGGCAGCAGTGGTAAACTATTGCCCAGGGGACAGAAAGGTTAGTGGGATTGTGATCTAAAACCCGAGGCTGGCAGCTCTGCGCTCCCTGGGGAGAGATTTCCACCGCTACCGCGAGGAAAACAATCACCGCTTTGGTTATTACACTTCATTTATTGGTTTGTTCAAAGATCACAGCCAGGTAGGCCCAGAGTCCAGGGATGCTCAGAGCAAGGGTCTCCAGCCCCTTCTCTATGAAGCCCTTTGTGATCCCGGGACCACCTCCTCAGGGAGATGCCTTCTGCCAGCACTGCGGTGAGCTGGTGGTGATGGGTTGATGGTTGGACTGGATGATCTTAGTGGTCTTTTCCAACCTGAATGATTCTATGATTCTGTGACTGATGGGAGGGAAGATGACCCTAGAGAACACAGAGAGGGATGCGTGAGCAAGACCTCTCACTGATGGCTGCACCATTGGATGTCAGCTCTATTGGAAACCATGCACATGCTGGGAGGGGACTATCCAGCAGATACTCATTGGAAGTGCATTCATTTCCCTGGGAGCATCTTCCCCTTATCTGAGGTAACCACAGGATGGGAGCTACTCATCCTCACCTACACCTCAGAGGACGAAGAACAGGATGCAAAAATTCAGCAGAGTGTGGGTGTTCAGGGAACGGCTGTAGGACACGCATCATCAAGTACAGTGGGCCTTCAAAGCTGTGGGAAGAACAGTGCATCTCCACGATGGAGAGGTCCCTGGGAGAGGCTGGGGGCACTGCTTTGCCTCCAGTGCAAACCAAAGCAACATACAGTCCCCTTGACACAGGGGGAAGAGAGCTGGGGATTCAGGAAACGTGGGGCACTTCCCCTGCCCCCCGGAGGCAGTAGCCCGGGAAATGTTCCTATGAAGTCCTATTAATTAGTTGACACTCGGGCTGTGCAAACAGGCTGCCCCCTCCTCGCGCCCCCCAGGAGGCAGCACAGGAGCAGGCCAGCCTGGGGGCCAAGGCTTGGGTGCATTCTTCCAGTTAATATTTCAGGCCGCAGTTGCCAAGGAATCGGGGATGGCGTTTCCCCCCTTCCTCCCCCTCCTGCCTCCCACGGCACCAATGGGGAGCGGGTGGCCAGGTTATTGCCTCCTCCTCCCTTTGCAAGCAGATGCATGGGAGCTGGAGGAGGAGATTGATGGGGTTTGTAGAGTCTCCCTCCTGACCACCCACCATGGTACCAGATCCCTTGGGCCTCTCTACACCACAGTCATGGCGATGGCTCCATCGCTGTCCAGGCTACATCTGCTGGGTGATGCTTGCTGCTTTAGAGGACCTTCCTCCAATCCCGAGAGCAGAGATGCAGTGTAAGAGAGTGAAGTGGCTTCTCCATGGCCACATTCATTGGGGCTCGGTGCAACCTGAGCCCCAGTGAGAGAGAGTCCCTGAACCACACCCAGCAAACTTCTGCCCTCCTAAAATCTTCAGCAAGTCATGGCCCTGCAGAGACACCCCAGAAAGGGCTGCAGAACAGCTCTGGGTTGCACAGTGCTTGCACAAGGAGTTCTGCCAGTGCTGCCATCGTCCCTCCTGGGAACACCAACTGGTGGGAGATGCTCTGGCAGCTCCTGGTGGCTCCAAGACAGGATAAAATCCACAGAGGCCACTAGCAGCATGCTCAGCCATGGGTATTATCTCACTGGAGACACAGGGCTCGTGAGCCCCTTTCTACCAGGTGAAGATCCACCTCCAGGACTAGGTGGCTGCCATTACATCCCGCAGTCTTGCAACCAAACCAACCGCCTCCCACCACCCCCAAAAAGGAGAAACAAATCAAGCAAACTAGACCCGTCGGTAACATTTGGGCCATTTCCTGTGTGTTTAACACATTTTCTATTAAGCCTACGACAAATGGTGAGGGCTCCAGGCGTAGCCATAAAGGCTCCCTCCTGCCTCAAGCCGAAGGGACTGCAGGCAGGGAGGGGAAGGTGAGCCAGCTCAATGGGCAGATGGGAGGTGAGTGCATAATTCACAGCAGATCCGCGATTTGATTAATTTCCCTGCTTTTCCTGCTGGAGAATTCCGGGTTTTATTGGCTGTTAAAGGGCTGATTTCGGAGCGAGGCTGTCAGCGGCCGGGCAGCACCGGGGGGCTGGGGGCTGGATGTAGGGTAGTGTGGGAATCAGGTGTGCTGGGGATGCTCTCCTGGAGGATAACCCTCTCGGAACCCACAGGTGAGGGACCCAGCTCAGCGGCCAGCCTTAAACAAAGCCCCTCTGACGGCCGCGCAGACCCTCACCCTGCAATCCTCCTGCCCCATCCCTCCCCCTCCCCATACAGAGCTGTTGAGATCGGCCCTTGCAGAAGGAAAAAAAAAAAAAAAAAAGAAAAAAAAAAAAACCCGCCCAATTTGTCATGTCATGTCCAGCTGTTAACCTCCCGTTGCCGAGCCATAGGGAAGACTTGCTTTCTTCTATTTATTTATTTGCCACTTGGACAATGGAAGGCCCCAGGCCTGCTGAGCTCTTCATAATAAAGCCACCAACGATCCCCTCTCCCCCCCCCCCCCCGCCGCTCCCCCTCCAACCAGCAGCACCAGCCGAGCTGCAGGTGTCAGCGGGCATTAACCCGTGCCTCGCTCCCAGCCCCATTGAAAGGGCCCCACTGGGGAGGGACGCCGGGGCTGGGGGGTCCCTTGGGCTTGACGCACGTGGAAGGCTGCGCACAAAGAGGAAGCAGAGGAAAAGGCCAAGCGATAACCATCGCTCCGGAAAGCTTATTGCACTGCTTTGGGGACTCTTAGTCGGGGAGCAGCCAGGGGAAGAATGGGGCTGTCCAGCCACCCAGAGAGTCTCTGGGGGGGGGCATAGCCGATGCGGCCCCAGGGACACTTAGCAACGCGGGTATGGGATGGGAGGCTGCCTCCTGGCTTGGACACTGGGGGTGCTCAGCAGCTCTCTGCAGCGGTGAGGTGAGTGGGATTGCTTGAGGGAAAAACAGCTCAGAGGCTGACGTGGCCAGGAGGAAAAAGGCAGGGATGGGACTGAGCAGGTCAATGTACACTGTCTGAACCCAAAAGGAAGGCTGCAGGGCAACATGGCGAGCCTCAAGCTCCAGGTCCCCTTAGGAAGCTGTAGGGCTGTTCCCCATGTGGGTACAGGAACTCTTGCCCAGGGATGCTCTTGGAGCCCAGACAAAGCTCCCAAACATGCGCTGCACCTGCACTGCCAACCTCTTCTGGGGCTCTCCCTCCCTCGGGCAGGCACTGACCTCCAGGCATGAGCCCACCAGGGAGTGATGGGATTTCGGGGAGCATCAGCAGCAGGGCAGCATCTCCTCTTGTCTGTGAGGTGAGGAAATAAGATGCAAAGCGGGAAGAACACCATGCTCACCAAGCCATCGCAAAGCCGCCACTCTGCATGGCTGGGACAGGGTCTCCACATGCTGAGCCCAAGAATTCAAAGGGAAGGCAGCACGGTGCCCCAAAAGCCACGAGAGAGATGGCATTGGAGCCTCGAGACCACGAGAGCAGGAGCAGGGACGCATCCCCATTGCCGCTGGGTAAATTTGAACATACAAACTCGGTGAACCACACGGGGTGCCCTGAGCACCCCAAGAGCATCCAAGAACCCCTCTGCACCCTTCTCCTGGCAGAAGGGACACGGCCGTCCCCAGGCCCACCAGCTGCCAATAGCTGGGAGCCCGGGTTCCTTCTGCGTTCGCTCCCCAGACAATAAACCTCCTCTCGGGTTACTGGAAGGTAGGCGCCGTGCAGACCCGTAACTCCAGTAACTCCTTCCTGTCTGCCGGGCTGTCTGTCAGGCCTTCCTCTCCCTGTCAATGTCACTTTATTTGCTGCTGGGGTGGTGATGGGATCGCTATTAAAAGCACAAGTAGTAGGCATTAAAATGCATTTCAGTTAGTCCGGGATAATAAAGGAGAGAGAGGGGAAGGGGGGAGGTGAAAAGAAGGAAGTTTTAACTCGCTAATAAAAATCAAATGCAGGCAGTTTGCAGGAGCAAGCGGCTCCGCGCTTCGCCTTTCTCTTGTTAAGGGCCCGCTGCCATAAATAACTTCCCTGAGCGAAAGCAGAGGGGAGCGGGGGAGCGAGGACGCAACAACACGAAATTTTTCATTTTTCTCCATAAATCATTTCAGCGTGTGATAATATTTGTTTTTTCTAATGAGTCTCTTGTGATCCATTCCGGGAGCTAACATCAGGGCCTGTCAGGGCGTGATGTGTGGGGCACTTCAGTGCTTTACAAAAACCGCCGCCTCTACTGACTTTCCCCTTCTTGCTTACGCTCAGGACAAATGCAGCCAATTTTTTTTTGCTCTGGGATTTGGGGGTCTCTCTCTTCTGGAGAGGAAGGCTGGAAGGAGGCAGGAGTTTGGAGCTGGAGCTCAATAAGCCTATGGAGATGCCTGGCCCAAGCAGTGGGTTGAGATTTCACCGAGGTCTCCTCCATTCGCTCACCCCAGCCGGTTGAGCTCATTGCTTCAACCCAAAGGGCTACCTCAATGCCAGGAGATCTGAGATGTGGGGAGAAGAGAGCAGGGATAGAAACAGGACCCTACTACGCATTCGCACGCAAGTGACCAGATTGGCATTGGCTGTGGTTATGACAACTAGAAATGACCACTAGTTGCTGGCTCAACAGCGGGCTGGGCACCCAACTGGTGGGTTTAGCACCATGTTCCCCAGCCCAGCACTCGTAGAATGACATCAGTCTGTGTTTGTCTGAGTCATGCTGGCGGAGCGGACCAGGGGTGCTGCTGGTATATTGCACCCTTATTTAAATGGGCAGCTCCTGTCTCCAAGGTGGTCCGTCTTTCCACCATCAGATACATGGCTGGAAGAGTGGAGGTTTAGGTTGGATATGACGAAAAATCTCTTCTCTGAAAGAGCAGTGATGCAGTGGCACAGCTGCCCAGGGAGGCAGTGGGGTCAGTGTCCCTGGAGGTGTCCAAGAAACATGGGGATGTGACACTGAGGGATGTGGTCAGTGGGCATGGTAAGCTGCACTGCGGTTGTGCTGGATGATCTTAGAGGTATTTTTCAACCTTAATGATGCTATGATTCTATGAAGACAGAGACCATACCAGTGAAACATACTGGGAAGAAGAGAAAGTGGGACTGAAATAAGATATATAGAAAAGAGAAGAGGAAAGGAACCCCGAGGCAAAATTCAGCCGAGATCTATTCTCTCGACAGCTTGGAGGCCACCAAAGGTTTGGAGGATGCTTCAACCTGAGTATCACACAGTGAGCACACCGTACCCCAGGATGTTTTACAGGAAGGCTGGATGTCCCCATGGGGCTGGGAGATGAGGCCAACTGTCACTCCACAGCACAGCCCAGGTGCTGAAGAGCTCATTCTGGCTCCATCTGATCCTTCTTGCTGCTGCAATCATCACCATGACTGCCAGAGCCAAGACTGTCCTTAGCACCACCACCATCATCATCAGGGTTATTATTATTATTAACATCATTGTTATGGTGTTTCCAGAGAAGGCTCTTAACTCCAGCCGTCAGGATAAAGGCAAGCTGGTGACATCTTCAGGGAGTCATAATGGTACGGGGCCCGGCTCAGTGTGTGTTTACTCTCTGCCAATGTATGTGAGAGAGAAAAAGAGAGAGAGGTAGTGAGATAAACACTGTCATGGGCCGCTTCCATCATCTACTCACAAGAGCATAATAAAGCCCTTGTAATATACTAGAACTTGTGTGGTCCCGGGGTCTAATTTGCATACTAATTACTCAGTGCAAATGGGAACGAGGGGTAGGGGGAGGGCGTGCGGGTGAGGGGGACTGGACTATTTGCTCTGCCGTTTCATATCATGCTAACAAGCTAATCCGGCGTGCAGTTAGCTCCTGATATATAACTGCTCATTAGTATTATAATAAAGTACATGAAACAACCATAAAACGTTATATACTGCACAAGTGTTGTTTTCTTGCCAATTATCTGCGGGCGGATTTATCACCGCAGTTGTTGCAAATTCCCCTTGGTGAGGTTTGGGTCGAATAAAGAAAGGTGTTGGTGTGAGGGGGGAGTGAAGGGGCTGCTTTCAAGGGGGAGAACATGTGTTTTCTTAAGTAGCACTTACCGATGCGCCATTTCAAATGAGAGAGAGGGAGAAAGCTGCATCCTCAGGAGGATGAGAGGGGAAGGGAGCCCGGGGCTCCGTGCTCAAGTCAAAGAAACTTCTGCCCATCAGGGAGACGGGCACAGAGCCCTCCAGCCCCAGCCAGCTCCTCCTGCCAGTTGGAGCGGGGGAAATCCAGAGCAACCCCAGTGGGACGGGACCGCAGCACAGAGCACATCATCCAGCAGCCCCTTCCTAAACCCCATCTGATGCTCTCAGCTCTGTGCATGCCAACACCACCTCCTCCCTCTCCTTCCTAGTGGTGCAGATGCTTGGGGGAAGCCCTCATTTCCCAGTAGATGGATACGTATGAACAATTACTTTCCAGTGAGCCCTAGGAGCCAAAAGGGATCTCCCATAGCCTTAGACGTAAGGACAGGATGGACTGCCATTCAGAAGAATCCACCCGAGCACAAGGCAGCACCTTTATCCCAGCACTCCTAAGGTGGAGCCAGTCATACGAGATAGAAGAGCAGCTCCATTTGATGCGGGAAGGGCTGCCTGGCACATGTGCCTGCAATGAGGCAAAGCTGTCAGAAGAGCCGAAGCCAGCCCACAGCCCTACCCAAACCCAGCCCAGAGCCCTACCCAAGCCCACTGCAGCTCCTCCCCACCACTGCTAGCCATCAAGCATCCCACGCTGCAGAGCCCAGCACCTCCCAGTGCTGCTGGCCCCAGGGCTGATGTTTGTGCCCCTCCAATCCTCCAAACCTGTGCGTGGCACAGGGGGTCTGAGCGCTTCTGCACTGCAATGCAATCACCAAATCCTGGTGGTTCACTGATCTACCTGTCCAGAGGAAGAACATTACGTCCTGCTCTCCAACAGGCAGTTACAAAACCGCCAGTCAGAGAAAAGTGGAAGGCAGCGATTTGCAATCCTGCAGACCCTGCTGGTCCCTGGGTTATTTCTCAGCTACCCAGGAACTCGAGAAGAAAAAAGCAAATCGGATCAGCCAGTGCTCTGCATGTGGGCTCTGCACCGCAGTGCCACAAAACAAGAGGAGGCTGAAAGCTGCCAGGAGGATGCCGAAGGGCTGCACGCATCACAGTGACCCATGCTTCGGCTCAGCAGTGGTGGATGACAAATCCATGACACAGCCATTCCAGGGCATGTGGGGAGGCACAGGGTTGGGATCCTCCACTGATGTGACGCACCTTCCTCTCATGTTTGTATGCAGTCAGGCATACCCATCAGCCACTTCTAAAGCTTTGCCAACCTCAGCATCCCACCCTGCCCTCACACAGCCCTACGCAGGCACTGCCCAGCACACACTGGCCGTGCTTCCCAGCACTCGGAGCAGCCAAGAGGGAGGCACACGTTCCCTGCACGGAGGCTCAGCAGCATAAATCACACAGATTTTCCCCCTTGTGAGCTGGGGTTACCAACAGGGGTGTTTCACACGCAGCCTTTCTCCCGCCCTTTCACTCACACACACACACACACACACACACACACACAACCCCTCGCTGTGAAGCGTTTGCTTATTTATGCCTTGTTTTTGTCAAGGCGAGGCAGGAATGACAGCTCTCGGCGGTGGGGCTCTGCCTGTCTCCCTCCATCACAAGACGCATGAGATCCATTCTGCTGCCAGCGGGGTGTGAATCAGCCCTGGCACCCCCTCCCCGGCCTGCCAGAGCCTTGCTTCGCCTTGACGAACTCCGCAGCTTGTTAGCATCACAATATTGGGAGCAAAATGTGACCCAGCGCTGCCATGCCCCCTCCTCCCCGGGCTGAAAGGAGAGGGAGAAGCGCGCGCACGCATACGGGGAGGGAATGCGCAGATCCCCCACTGGGCTTTCAAGGGACTTTGAATCATTTTAATAAACTGATTGGAGAGGAAACAGCTCATGTGGGGAGAGGGCCACTTCTCCAGTGCAGCGCTCAGCATCCCATCTCCTCCTCAGCCATCACGCACTGATGTCCTTGGGTGAACACAGGGCGAGCATCCCGGCCAACCCGGGTGAAGGAGGGATGGGGACCCACTCCAGAGCCCGCTGTTCCCAGTGTGCCCAGTGCCCCAGTGCAGGGGATGGGACAGCAACCAGGGGACCCCGCTCCGCCTCCCTCTTCTCAAACCCCTCCAGTAACCGAGAGGGGAACTCCAACTTACAGCTTGTTCCCAGGAGATAAATAGACCTCAGTAAAAAGATTGCTACATCCTTTCAATAAAGATTTTTTCCTCTTGCCCAGACAGCTTGTGAAATGTTTTAAAAGCTTCTCACATTTCCAGTGAAACCCACAGAGAAGAATTTTGCTTGTTATCAGCCCTGGAAGCCCCTGATAGACGGATGATATTTTTCCCCCTCCTTTCTCCCTCTCTCGCACTCTTTTTTTTTTTTTTTTTACAAGCTGAAAAGAGAGTCACAGTGTGTTTTATAACCGGCTCTCTGCATTTCAAAAGCTCAACGAGAGCTCTCTGCTAACCCCGATAAGCCCAGGGCTCTTAGTGTCTTAAATACCTTTGACAAGCTATACATTACAACGCTAATAATTTGCCAAATTTGCGCCCATAATATGATATCTGTAAAACGTCAAGGGTGGTAATGCGATTAGCGGCCTCAAATGAAATATCGAACATTCAGCGTTTAGGCCCTGAATAGGGGAGAAAGGAAAGGAAATCAATTTCAAAAGCAGGAGGGAAAGAAGCGATAAGCGTGTAATAAAAAGGGAGAGAGGGGAGCATGGACAGGCCGGGAGAAAGAGCATCTTGTTTTTCATTCTTCCCTTTCTGAGGCATCCCATGCTTAAAAGAAGAGAAAGAAAAGAAAAAAAAAAAAAGGAAGCAAACATCGCTGAATGAAGTTGGCTGCAGCAGTACCAAATAACATTTGGCTATCCTAACAACCCCAGGGTTTGGTGGATGGTGATGGTGGGGGAAGGACTCGCTGCTTGCTCTCTGATCCCCCCCCATACAACTCCCCGCCCCGAACAGTTCGGGTCCATAAAACACAGGATGTGAAATTACAAGTAGTCTGAGGGTGGGCTGCCCCCTCCCTTCTCCCCCACTCAAGGTGGGGGAATCGTAATGTACTAATTATCTGAAACCACTCTGAGTAGAAAAGAAACTGTCACATACCAGGCTGTAGACTAAATAACAAACATCCCACACCTGCGGCTTTATGAGCGCTCGCTGAGAAGGGGCTGGGGGAGGCATTCCCCGCTCCCCCCGGCACTGCGGACAGACTGCTGCCAGCACCGGGTACCAGATGCCACAACCCAGAACTGAGCAGGAGCTGTCCTGGCTGTGAGATCGTTGCAGTTGTGGTGATGGGATTTGGATTGTGTTGAGTTGGGTTGTGTTGTGTTTTGTTGGGTTGAGTTGGGCTGTGTTTTGTTGGGTTGGGTTGAGTTGGGTTGCGTTTTGTTGGGTTGAGTTGGGTTGAGTTGGGTTGTGTTTTGTTGGGTTGGGTTGAGTTGGGTTGTGTTTTGTTGGGTTGGGTTGAGTTGGGTTGTGTTGGGTACGAAATGCAGCCGCCTTCTTGAGGTCTGGATGGGAAGTGGGAGAGCACCAAGAGAACCCAGTGAGGAGACACGATCTGTATGGGGAGCAGGAGGAGAGGAAGACGGTGACAGTCGTGCTAGATCTGTGCTCCAGAAATACAAACATACTCCAAACCCTACTGTCTTATATACAACTGGCCACTGTCACCACAGCAAGGGTGGGAACAGGTTGCTGCAGACCCTAAACCAGCACAACCAAGAAGAAGCTCCATGGAAGCACCAGAGGAGCAGATCAGTGGTCCCATCTCTATCCTGTTCCTTGCAGCTGGAGCCTGGAGAACATTGTGCCTGCACAGAGTGTGACTTTGGGTGTTCAGCCACTGTGCTCTGCTATTTGGTGTTAAGAGACTGAAGCAACACTGTAGGACAACCCATTCTACCTGCGGGACAGCAGCAGTCCCCAAGACTGAAGGACGCACCCTCTGCATGGTGCCAGCTTCATTCTCCTTGGTCTTTTCTGGGCTTCAGCCTCTGTGCCAAGGCTGACAATACACAGAGAGCAGAGCCTCATCCCTGTGTATGTACACCATTAGAAACTGGGTTGAGGCCCACAAAACCCTCTCATGCATATTGATGGTACTTGGATTGAAAAGCCGTGTGAACACCATGGCTACTGGGCACCACCAGGCAACAGGAGACAACGTTCAGTCCAGCAAACTCTGGCTTACATCTGCCATGGCAGACGGGATTTAAACCCAAGCCTATTAGTGAGTGGGGGAAGGGCTGGAGGGGAATTGCCCCAAAATGCCGACTGCAGAGTACACGCTCCTGGGTCTGCATCCCTGCCTCTGTGCTGCTGATGGGTACAGCACAAGCAGAACAAGTGCCTGGCTCCACCAGCAGCACACCTCACCACAACCTGCAGACCCCCCAGGCCATTCCTGAAGGAACTGAGGTCTCCAGGTGGCCCTGCCCTGGGGTGGTGGGGGATCGGAAGGTGCTGGGCCCCAATGGGAATGAGAAAACACACCAGTGTGGGGCCAGAGCACACGCCCCTTGGCCAAGCATGGAATGGCCATTACAGGGCCACTTCTTGCGGCATCACGAGTCATTAAAGCCAGGAGCGCTTGGGGAACCATCAGCACCAGCCAAACGACTTCCCCAGATGTGGCTCACTCACAGGATGTGGGAGCCCCCACGGACACTCACCTCCGATCCCAGCTCCTCCAGACAAAACATTCCCAGCGTTGGAGCCTCCACCCAGGACCCCGCTCGCAGGAGCTTTCTAGTCCATTTAGCAGGAGGCACTGTTTGGGTTTGAACAGATGTTGCCTTCCCCCTGCCCCCAAGGTCTCCAGCAGCTCCACTGTATTTGAGCTGGGAAGGCAAACGAGTTTTGCACACTTGTTTAAGGTCGGTCAGGTTCCTGTGCATACACACACACAAGCTCGGTGGTGGGGTGCACAGGGAGGCGCAGCGAGTGCAGGGAAGGGTTATGGCAGTGCACAGCTTTCAGGCTCAGCACTTCAGGTGTTGGGACATTGCTTCCCACCTCCAGCCCAGAGCTCAGCACATTCTCCCCAGGGAGATGTGGGGGCACAGGCGGCTGCAAAGCCAAGACCTCAGTAATGGGTGATGCACCATCGCTCTGCCTCTGGGTTGGAACAGCAAACAGCTGCATGGGCTCCACAGGCAGGCACAGAGCTTCTGTCACTGCTCTCCAGCTGCTTGGGTTGAAGAACAGACAGCTGCTCATAGCTTAGAGAAGGCGCACTGATTTGCTCCTAAAGCATCACATCAGAGTGGGCCACCCAAGATCTGCTCTTGCCGAGGTCCCTGTGAGCCCAGCTCATGGACAGATGGCACACAGCACATAGCACGTGGCTTTTCACCTGGCCACACTGGAATGGCAACATCTGACGTCAGCCATTTTTCTGCGCTGTCCAAATGAGTACTGATCCCTTCCTAGAGAGGTGTAACAGCAGACCTCAGGCATGCTGGCCCTGATCCTGCACTAAGCTGGCTGGCTGACTATACTGCTCCAAACTGGGATAATCGGGACCTCTTCAAACAACAAGCCAACACATGGACATGCATCCATACATGGATGGCAGTTGGACTGGGTGATGTTGGTGGTCCTTTCCAACCTTCACGAGTCTACGATTCTGTCACTCCATGCACACTTACACCAGGATGACTACATGCTTTCTGAGCCTTGGAGCAGTCTCCCTGTGCTCCCTTGTCCCAGTGTGCTGCAGAATGTGCAGCAGCAGAACTGCCCAACCCCACGCTTTGCACACCCAGCTCTTGTCCAGCGACCCGCATCCTGACTTTGATTAAGTGATGGACATGAAAACACACACAGACACAAACACAGCACGAGGCAACGTCCCCAGAGGAATGGGAAAAAAAAAGAGAGATAAAAACCAAACAGCCGTTTTCACCCCCCAAACCGTATAATTTTGTGTAAATTTTTACTTTAAACATCTCTTTTTTTCCTGAGCCGTGATATAGGCCCTGTCAAAACCAGGGCCAATTACTGCCATTAGGTTCCCATTATGTCACTGCTTCTCCCCCCATTATGAAGGTCTTCGGCACACAGAGCTATAATCTTCACTCACTCTCGCTCCATCACTCCCAGAAGGAACAAAATTGTTTAAAAAAAAATAAAGCCTTTATTTTGCCCCTGTCAACTCTGAAAAGGAAGGAAGGGAAAAAGAGAGAGAAAGAAACTGGTAAAGTTTTTAACTGTGAGGTTGCCAAAAGGACCGAGAGGAAGCGCTCAGCTCAGCCAGGGTGTAGGGAGGACTCTGCGGGTCACCCAGACCTAACCATACCATATAGGATAAGAGGTAATGGCCTTAAGTTGTGCCAGGGGAGGCTCAGGTTGGATATCAGGAAAAACTTCTCAGAAAGAGCAGTGATGCAGTGGCACAGCTGCCCAGGGAGGTGGTGGGGTCACCAACCCTGAAGATGTTCCAGAACTGTGGGGATGTGGCACTGAGGGACGTGGGCAGTGGGCATGGTGGGGTGGGGTTGGAATGGGTGATCTGAGAGGTCTCTTCCAACCTTATTGATTACACGATTCTCTGATTCTATGAATATGGTCAGAGTAGCTCCAGTGAAACATACGAGCAGAGACACTGAAATGCCACACTCAGCCCAGCTCCCCGGGTACCACTTAGCTCAGTCTTAAGGCTCCACTTTTGTCAAGACTGGATGTGGAAGCAGCATGAGAATGTGACACAGCACCACATAAAAGCAGAAACTAGGACCAAAGCACCCAGGGAAAGACACCTCTCCGCTATGATGCAGAGATGCAAGGAAGAAGCTCATGTTCCATCCTCCTGCCTGCACTTCTTCCCCAGGCCCTTGCTCATCCACACTTCCCCAGGCGCCAACCACAAATCTCCCAAACCTTTTCCTATCCCCCTTTACATCCCTTCTGTATCCCATTTATGCAGCAGCTCCCTCCCAGCCCCAGCCCTCCAGCTCCCCTTGTGCCGCCTGCACCCCTCTCCAGGGACCCCCTGCAGATGACAGCATCTGGCAGCTCCGCAGCGGTGGCGAAGGGGCGCGATTTGCCCCTAAACAAAGAAACATCATCTCTGCTAAAGTGATTTCCACCCTCAGTAAGACCTCACAGAGCCATCCTCCCTTTGAATGCAAAGGTCTTGCCCATTCCTCTGCGGAGGGAGGGAGAGAAAGAAAGGGGAAAGCAAAAGAAAAGGCATGGGGGGGCTTGCTGGGAGGGCAGTGACGGACACTTTGGCTTTCCCTAGCGGAAGGCTGAGCCAGAGCCATGAAAGCACCCCACAGCAGCCCACTGAGCTGTCACTTATGCGATGCTGTGTGCGCGGCACAGAGGAGGGCCCACGCCCGCCAACCGCCCCGCGTTCCTCCTAACCCCCTTTTGTTTTTGTTTCAATCAAATCAAGGGCTGCTTGAGCCCCACAGCTGCGTAAAGTGGCAGATAGGAGCAGAGCAGCATAAGGATCCTTGCAACCACTAAGCCGGAGGTCTGAGGGTAAAATACAGGCAGTGGGGTGCTACCTGTGAGCAAAGCCCTGCTGCACCAGCAGGGAGCACCTCCTGCAAAGGCAAGTGCTCGCTTCTTCATTGGAATTGCCCCAGTGCCCCAGCGAAATGGTGGCTCAAGGGCTGGCCAGCAAGTTATCAGGACTTTTTGACCGCCACTGACAAAGGCATGGGATCAGCCGTAGTCACAGCAGAAGGCTGACAGTGAGCTGCTCCCCCAGACGTCACTGAAATAGTTGAGAGGCATCCGAGTAAGCTGGAAGAAGGCATGATGAGGCATGATGAAGTGATGCACAGCACAGGCTGCCCAGGGAGGTGGTGGGGTCACCGTCCATGGAGGTGTCCAAGTCCCATGGAGATGTAGCACTGGGGGACGTGGTCAGTGGGTAATACTGGTGGTAGGTGGATGGTTGGACTGGATGATTCTACAGCTCATCTCCAACCATAGTGATTCTATGATTGTATGAGCAGTGTTGAGCAGCAAAGTAATGGACATTGGAGGGAGTAAACAGCTTTGGGGTCGGTAGTAATCACGCACACACTTCCCTGCAGCAGGGACATGGCGTCCCATGCCAGCCTCGCAGCAAACAGGAGTGTTCAAATGGAGCACTCCCACCACTCCAAACCACACCTTGATGTGTTTTTAGTAGAGGACAAAAAAAAAAATGGTCATGAAGAGCACATATGGAACCGGGAGCAGAATTGGAGCAGCTGCAATAAAATAACTCCTTCTTGGTGGGAGGCAATGAAATGAAGATGAATGGAACAAAAACTTAAAACTGATCAAAAAGGTAACAGTTATAGATGGTGTAGGGTTAACCCCCGAGACTCCTTGTCACACTCAGAGAAGGAAAAAAAAACACTTAAACAGGATGATGGAAACATCCTCGCTTGCATCAACAGGAGTAAGCAAAAGAGCCATTGTCATTTTTTAAAGGAATATGCGCTCCTTTAACCAAGCAAGAAGTTCCCTGAGGTCCATTTATTCCTGGATCACAGCCTTTCTGCACCACCCTCCCACCTGGGCAGGACGCTGTGTTTGCAGACCCCCTTCTTTTCATTCCAGGTGTGAGTTGCCCCACATGCCCTGCCCCGGCTGCCCCTCATTGCTGCCCTCCCCATCCCATGGCTTCCAAGGGGTTAAAGTACAACTTGTACCCAAGAAGAAGAAGAAGAAGGGGGAAAAAAAAAAAAAAAAAGAGCCAGAGTGAGAAAGTTAATTGAAAATGCTGTTTAATTTTTCAGCTCCACTGGATTACACTGTGGCACAGATGGTTCATCAAGACAGTCTCTGTCTGTATCACTGTCCGTCCCAGCCTCTCCCCCCACCACGCAGAAGGGAGGGGGAGGAAAAAAACACAGCAGGCAGTGGCTCAAAAAAAAAAAAAAAAAAAAGGCAACTTAACACAAAAGAGCATTCTGTGCAGCTCTTTTCAAGGCACTGGGACAATGCTCCCAACTTGATCCTTTCATAAAGAAAACGTTTCGGGGTCAGAAAACAGGACACATTAAGCCTGGAGAAGCACATTGGCCATTTTACCGCTGACTTCGTGGCTAGCAAGAGGTCTGCGCCAGAGCTGGGCTGGGTTGGTTGTTTCTAAAGGCAGCAGGCTGTAGGAACAATCGTGTTTGGGGTTCGGTGCTGCCCTGGCTCCCCATGCCCTGTGCCCATCCCTCGGAACCCGGCCAAGATGAAAGGCACCTCTTTAACTGGATTACCCCAATGGCCAGCCCCACTAAAGGGAGCGAGGCACCGCCAATTAAAGCCGTTCAGATACACGGAGCAAATCCTTCCTCCTGCTCGTCCTTCTCTCGCTCAGCCCAATTCATTCATATTTCCCCTTATGCCTTATTAATTACCCAGTGCTGCTGCGGGGGGTGGAGGCAGGTGGGAGTGTGAGAAAGGGGCCCGAGTCCGTATACGGGTCAGATTTTCAGCATTGATTTCTTTTTTGCCAGGGCTACAACCCATTGATTCTGAAGCTCAAATTGATGATTAGCACTTTCTGATTAAAATAACTCCTTTCTCCTTGCAAGGAAAAAAAAAAAACAAAAAACAACAAAAACCAGCAAACCCTTCCTTTGTGTAATAATTTGTTCTACTAATCAAGCTATTTTGCAGAGGCCCAGGGAAGGCAAAACTGTTTAATTCCCAGTAAGCACGGTGCTTCTGGATAAAGCAGGAAGAGCAGCAGAGCAAGAAGTTCAATTTTTGCATGCACCAACTTCTCATCCTGGTAGCAGTGGGCACAATGGCCAAACCTTAACTACTGAGCAAAAGTCAACCCAAAGCTTCTTCAAAGGTGGCTTATTTCTGGGAGGTGTTTTGGGCTGTATTTTATGCACCAGGCAGGTAGCAAAGCCAGAAGAGAGAGGTCTGAGCTCAAATAAAAGACGTTTAGCCTATCTCAGAGGATTGCTGTCTGGAAGAGGCTGTGAGCTCCTTTGCATTCAGCCTCCCTTGTCCTGCTTCTTCTTGTAAAATGAATATTGTCTTGGCCCAAACAGCTAGCAATGAGTGGGAGAGTGCCATCCATCACCAGCACTCATCACCCTGTCCCAGGACATTGCTGTCCCCACGAGCAGAGGTTTCACCCCCAGGAAGCAGAGCCAGGAGGATCCATGAGATCATGCCAATGAGCAACGATTTTTCTACAGGCAGAGATGAGATGAGAAACCGCATCTTCTGGGGAGGGGACAGAGGGATCCAGAGTGACATAGCTTAGTGGGCACGGTGGTGATGGGTTGATGGTTGGACTGGATGGTCTTAGTGGTCTTTCCCAACCTTCATGGGTCTATGATCCTATGACAGGCGGAAGGCTCCATGGCAGACCTGTCCCTCTGGTGTTACATGAGTAATTGTGAAGTGGGGACTCACAGTGCTGGGCAGATGGGGGGCAATGGGGCCATTCCATGTGCTGGAGAACTGAAGTCCAATAGAACACAGGCACAACCAAGAATAAACCTCACGAGAAAGTGATCCAGATGGCTCCATGCATTGGTGGGAAAAGTCTGGTGGGTGCATCCCTGGGATGTGAGATGCACCCAACATAGGATCATCCCATCGCCTGTGTACAACTACAGCTGCCTGATCTGGCTGAGTGGAGGGAAAGGGAAGCTCCACCTCACTGTGGTCACATATCCACATCTAATTACTCTTAACATAATTACCGGGTATGGCAGGTGACACAAACCCCGTCACCTTCTTTAAAAGCACACCTGCCTCCACAACCTCTTCCTTGCCCCTTCCTCCTTAGCACCCAGGAGTATCCTCAGCTGCTGTTAAGGGGCTTTCCAACATTTTATATCTGTCTGCATTTATTTGTATATATTGCTGTGCTTTAGCAGAAGATGTGGTGTCTTGTCCCCCAGATCTCACCTGTGGGGCACGGGGAGGCCCAGAGCTGGAGGGGCCATAAGGGAGAGGAGAGTGAGGGGGAGGGGAGCAGGGATGACGGGAGGGAGGTCGGGAGAGGAACGAAGAAAGAGGAGAGAAAAGAAAAACCCAGCAGTGCACCATGTTGCATTGTTCACGCTCAGACCTTCAATTTGCTCTCTGCATTCTCCTGCAGCGGGGAGAATGTTACGCTGGCTTAAGAGACAAATCGGACACAAAATAAAGACCAAGCACTCAGCAGTAAAGCAATTATCGCAACATTTTATGCCGGGCCTGTTCCTTTTGAAGGCAGCCTGGTGCTGCCCGCATGTACCTTAACCCGTTCCTAATAACCATAAAGTCACCATTATTTACGGTACAAGACATTAAATAAATAATGAAAAAGCTGCCGGCGACGGAGCGAGGCAAGAGGGGGTTGCAGGGGGATCTCCCGAGCCTGGAGCTGGCACTGCCTTAACCTGTGCATAGCAAAACAACTTTGCTGGCCCTGAGGAAAGGAGGACGTGTTTTTATTTTTGGGTGGCATCTCTGGGGTTGGGATGGGTTGGAGAGTGAAAAATTAGATGGGTTTTAAGAAAGAAGAGAAAAGCAGCACGGAGTTGCATGGGATCATGGGCAATCCCTATAGCACAAAGTCCCTGTGAGAAGGAGTAAGGTGGCAGGGCCAGATCCTGATCTGGTGCCAGTGTGACACTGTGGGAGCTGGGAGTGTAATGGGGCCAGAAGTGGGATCTCATCCTCTGGCACCTCTTAAATTGAGACATAAATAGACAGAAGACTCAACAGGAACACAAATACGGTGGCAGAAGTTGCCATGGCTCAGGTGTATGAGCAAAGAGAACACATCCTCCTCTGCCTCTCGCCATGATGCCCAAACATCTCCAGTGGGAGCCAACATTGGCCCCAAAGCCCTGGTTCTAAATGCTGACATGTGTTTCCATAGTTGGGCTGCTTTGCCCCAGATGTGCTGCTCTCTCCCCCTGATGGAACTGGAAACAGCACGCCTCGTGCTATCTGCCCAAGAATCTCCAATCAATCCCAAAGCTGCTCATGGTCCACCACTGCCCAAGGCAGGAGCAAGCTGCTTTCTCTGCAGGTGTGCCCCTGGGCTTCAGAGGGGTTCCTGGAAGGGACAGCCAGTCCTCCCTGCCCTCCAGCACTGTCTTCTTCTGACTGATTCCTAAAACACACTGTTCTGGCTCAGTATGGGCATGGTGGATGTGGATGCTTCCATACCAAGCACCAGCTTAGGTGCTCGGCTTTCATCAGAGACTGAAATAAAGAAAAAACTTCATCATGTCCTCTGTTCCAACCATCACAACAGCACCAAGAAGCCCCTTTATTTCTCAGTAAGAATTTTGATCGTTTTAAGGACCGGGTAAACTCCATTCCAGGTAGCAATATCACATGACTACTCTAAAAAAAATATGATTTATATTGCGCGCTGTGACACAGTAAGTACTGACTGGGGGACAAGCAGAAGTACTCCTAGAAATGCACAAGGATGAGATGGAAAGGCAGCAGCAGATCTGTCCCCATACAGGTTGTAGTACCCACCCGATCGGTCGTCGGCAATGCTGGGGCTGCTGGGGAGCTTGCCTGACTCTTCCCTGCTGAGATCTCCTTCAGCTGCCCAATTTGTGAACAGACTCAAATAACTTTGAAAGAAAAAATCTGGATGAAACGCCATGCATTTCAAACCATTCTTTGTATTGTGAAAGTTCCTCCCAAATTATAGAAATAAGGCTCGGGAAGAGGTCCTGGGGCGGAGCTGAAGCTGTGGGTCTTCTGACATTTCAGGAACAGAGATGGGGTCTTTACAGTTTTATAGTACCAGGCATCTCCATTTATAAGAGCTCACATGTCCTCTGTTCCAGCACTATGGATAAAACAGGGTCAAATGGAGAATTTTCTGACCTCTGTGCTTTCTTTTTTTATGCTTTTTTTTTCTCACCCTCCCGTCCCCCCCAGTTCTGAGACTTGAACCCTCTGAATGCTGGTAAGGAGGGGTTGGGGCTGTGAGGGGAAGGGTGAGCCTGCCCCTGGCACCTTCTCATCCCATTGCTCTGTGGCTGCTGAGGGATGCTGAAAGGAAATAACGTCTTTCTCTGCCATGGGGACATTGGTCTTGCATCACGCATGGGCTGCCCATGCATCCTTGGAACACAACACACTTCTGGTCCAAAACCTAGGGTTGCCAGTTCTGTTTTCTTTAAACCAGGAGTGTCCCACTCTACGACCTGGGAATTGGGGTGGGTGATCGAGAATTAAGGATTTCTATTAAATATGGAAATTAATTGCATGAAACCATTTTTTCTCCTTTCCATGAGCTCTTCCACATTTTTAATGCTAAGGTCATCCCAGCCAGGAGAAGAGAGCAGTGTTTGGTTTTTAATATTGGAGGTGTGCACCCAAACAGTCTGCCTTGGGAGAACTGAGGTCTGCACTTGGAAGTGCACAACTGCATTTTTCTTAAACAAGTCTACTCAAAACAAAGGAGAATGAGCTCTTCTGCAGCTGAATGGGGAAACAAGGGCAGGCGCACACAAAGGGGAAGGGCCATCTGCACCATCCCATGCAGCCAAGGTGCTGGTATGAGTCAGCCCTGGTGCCGGGTAGACATGGGATGTGGCTTTGCCACGGGCAGGAAGGCAAGGAGATGGCAAGGTGAAATCAAGCTGCAGCACGTTGAGCTCTTCTTGCCCAGACCTCCCCCTGGACAAGGCTGATCATAATGAGGTAACCCCATGCTAGGAAGGAGGTATCAAGGGTGTGAGCTGGCTGATGGGGATCATTCCATCATGGTGCCACAATATCTCCAATCTCATGGCACCAACCATAGTGTTTGGCCAACTGAGACTTCCCAAAGGCTGCTTCAAGGTCTGCTCCCTCCTTGGGAAGGCCAGAACCTGGCTATGCAGTGAGAGGGCACCGGGCATCCCAGGTTACACCACAGGGCAGGCGGCAGCTGCTCCCCGTGGGATCTGCTCCATTTCACCTCTCAGAAAAGGGGAGAAGGGGTGGGGAGGGAGGGAGGAGGCGGATTTCTAGGCATGGGTGGGTCCATTCTTCACCAGCTTACGCAAGTCAAAGCTGCCACCGAGGGGGGGACGGGTGGCCGGGGACACACGGGGACGCGCCATTCAGCTTCACACCCAGCACTTCAAATGGATGTGCCCCTCTCAGAGCTCCCGAGAAAGCATCAGCAGCACGTCCCATCTTTCCCCCATGTCGGTGTGCGCTGCCAGCACTGAGATGACACTTTTTTTTGGCTGACTAGCCCCAAAGCCAAACTGATGTCATTAAAACGACTGTCCCCTCCCCAGCGCCCATCCACCAGGCTCAGCTGAAATGTAAACCTCCCCTCCTCTCCCCGCAACAAAAGCCAAAGGCTTTCAAAGCCAAACCTGATTGAAATTCAAAAACTTTTCAGCCCCTCTCCCTCCTCCCCACCTTGAAAAGAGAGTGTATAAAACAGGGAGACAAAGGCCTCCCCCCGCCCACCCCCCGCATTGTCTGCTGGAGGCTGTGACAAGGGGCACCAGCCCTACGGGGGCCCTGCTCCCCCTGGGCCGGGGGGCATCCGCACGCCAAAACACTCCCGCACGCACCAAAACTAAAACACTCCCGGCCTTTGTGAGGCTCACAAAGAAGGGCCCAGAGAGGATGGAGCAAGGGCGCGTGATTTACTCACCTGCCTCTCCAAGAGCCCCCTGCCCTGAATTTCTATGGAAGCCAGCTTGTGGGTGATCCCTAACCCCTCCCACCCTGCAGAGCTCCCAGCTGCCTTCCCTTGGAGGGGACATGTCAGGGTCCTCCCGCTGTGGTAAGCCCTTTTCTGTGCATGCAGACCCTCTCTGGTTCAGTGGTTGCCAATTCCCTCCCAAAGCCATCCCTGGTCCTTGCATTCCTCTGGCAGGAAGGAGACTGGTGAAGCACTGGAAGAGGTTGCCCAGACTGGTGGTAGATGCCCCATCCCTGCAGATGTTCAAGGCCAGACTGAATCATGATCTGAGGACCTGATGGTACTGTAGGTACTCCTGTTCACTGCAGGGGAGCTGGACTAGGTGGCCTTTAAGGGTCCCTTCCAACTCAAACAATTCTATGATCCTACAGATCCCCAAGTCCTTCTCACGTTCTGTAGGTAGATACCTCCACCCATCCCTTCCAGCCAAGGCAGCATCTCTCAAAGGCAATGATGCTCCTCTTGGGCTTCAAGGCCTCATGCTGTTGATCCACATGGGCTATCCCTGAAGAGATGTCCCCATATGCCCAGCAGGGCAACTGCTGTTATGGAATAAGGAAAAAAGTCCAAGCCACCATAGGAACAAAGCTTTCCTCCCAGTCTGACAGCGGGTGCTAACAAGGGATATGTTAGGAAGAGGAGATGGTAAAGCAAAGGAGCCCTGATCCTTGCAACAAGTCGTGAACCAGCACCGTGACCCCATGGTCCCAAAGCAACACTGTGGTGTGTTCCATGGAGATAGGACTGCAAAACACAAGTTGCATCCCTCAGCAATGACAGGCCCTAGTCCAGAGTGAGCCCAGCTTGACGGAGTTTTAATTTCAATAAGTTGCAAGGGGGAGTGGTTTAATCTGTGAACTGCTACTCCTGTTTGTTTGGGATTTTATTTGGAAATAGGACACTTCACCACATCCCTGGAAACAAAACCTACTCAGGATTGGAGAACTGTAGAGAGGGTCAGTGCGGGAAAGGGAGGTTAGAAGACGATTCAGGAAGACTGAGAATGTGTGGTTAACCCAAATTTGGGTAGAATAATGAATTTTTAAAATCCTTTCATTATTTTAAAATTGTGTTAAACTCAGGAAAAGCTGTCCAAGTGCTTCTGTGCTGCACTCTACTCCTCCCTTTAGCCTTCAAAACGTGCTGGTCTCATCCAAATACTTGCAGCACCACTGACATCCATGACAACTCTATAGACCCTTGCATGAGGGCTAAAAACAGTGGCCATCCAACGTGTGCAAGCAGTGCAAGCAGCAGTAGCTCCACGACCCCATTGCTACTACCGTTACTGCCATACGTTGGGCCTGCCCCTAGCCCAGCAATCACTTTCCCACTGAAAAACTGCCCCCAGAATAGGCACGACCTGGCAGCATCAGTACCAGTTTGGGTTGGTGTGACGATGGGACAGGATCCTGTGTACACACTGGGTACCAGTGCCTCATTTGCTGTCTGCTACTTTAGAAAGTTACTTCTAAGACAGCACATCTAATTTTCAAAAACAGCTCAATGTCTTGTTGGCCCAACGTTGCGGTGTTTATAACTTAAATGTCCATCCAGAGAGGATTACGATGCTTTTATAAATCTCCTTTAATAGCTTAAGTTAAAAATAAACTGGCCAATCTATCAATCAGCCTTATTCATTCACCCCGGCCATTGTGGGGAGGAAAAAGGCAGCATACGCAAAAGAGAGGCAAGTGGGCTGAGAAGAGGCAGCTGAACGTATTGATCAGAGTTCAACAAAAAAAAAAAAGACAAAAATTGGGAGAGAAAACAAGACATTTGGTTTAATGCAGCCCATACAAACAGCTCCAAAAGGCCACAGCTGCTGGGCTGCAGTTCTGCTGAAGTCAGTGACTCTGCCCAAAGGAGAGCCCCGCAGAGCACCCGCAGCCATCGCCATTGACGCCAACTCAAAATTACTCTAAAGGAAAGATTAGAACTGAAGTCAAAACCGTAAACAAACCGGGAGCGGCGCCTGCAACCCGCAACGTGTGTCCCTGGGCACTATGTCGAATTTGGGGTGAACGTATCTTTTGTAATGCCCTCTCTGCCGTCCTCCAGCCTGTTGCGTTGGGGCGAGGTGAAGAGGCAGCGTTGGGCCGGTGGGAACGAATCTCTGCTTTTGTTCTCCGCTAATTGCCGTTGGCCGCTCGCTGCCTTATCTGCTATTGCTCCCAGGAGGGGAGGGCTGGGGCAGGTTCAAAGAAAGAGAGAAAGGGGGAAAAAAGAAAGAAAGAGAGAGAGAAAGAAAAGGAATGCTCCTTCTTTCTTTCCGTCTTTCTTTTTTTCCTACGGAGGGAAAGAAAGAACACAGAGAGCGAAAGCGAACAAATAATAAATAAATGACCCGAGGCTGCTTGGAAGCCCCTCTTCCTCTCCTATCAGCTTTTACAGGGGGCAATACATTTTATTCATTGCCAGGTCTGACTTATCGCAGCCTTGTTTTTAATGAGGTATAATAAGGGGAACATTTTGTAACAACACGGTTCCTCTATTTTATCCGACAAACAGCTGTGTCATGGCCGTCGCTGGGAGAATGAATCATATCTCCCTGCCTGCATATGCTAACTCCCATGTAATTACCCTTGCATCTTAAATAAAGCAGGCCCTAAACCTGTCGCTCAGATTACAAGCAAACGGTGCAGACCTCGTAACTGGGGCCTCTATCATTACAATTAATTTATCACAGGAGCGGCTGAGATTAGAGACTGGAATTAAAACGCAGAGCATGGAGGGTGCCACCGAGCTGACAGCGAGAGAGGGAGAGGGGCTAATTCCTTAACTGGAGCGGTGCTGTGGGGTTGGGGTTTTTTCCCTGTAAGTTATCCACTTGGCTATGGCAGCGAGGCTCCAGCAGGGCATTTTGCTCCCGGAAACGTCAGGAAGTAGAAAGCAAAGGGAACTTTGCCCTGTATTAAGCCCATTCAATAAACACCCATGTACAAAGAGCCCAGCCTGGGGATATGTGTGCCCAGATATCCGTCTGCTGATGTCTTTATGGGCAACACGCATGCTGTGCTTGCACACGGATGTGTCGGTGCACAAGTGGGCATCTCCACTGCTGCCCAGAACTGTTGGAAACCAGGAAACACCAAGCTTGTGGGGCAGGACCACGTCGTGGCAGTAATGACAGTAGAAATGGGATCACGCTGCCTGCATTGCTCGCACAAGTTGGATGGTGGCTATTTTAACTGTGGGAAGGTCAGTCCTGGGCACCTGCAAACAGCTCGAAAGCATCTCTGCTTCAATACGAAGCTCAGTCCAGCAGGGCAGTCTGGGGCACCTCAGTGAGCCTTGGGGCATCTCATGGGGCAGAAAAGCCCTTCTACTCGACACACCCAGCGTGGTGTCTCCAGCAAAGCCAGACCAGATGCTTCTGGGAGAGATCAAAAGACAAAAGACAAAGGGAAGACACCACTGTAAACAGTCACAGGGTGGCCTCAATTCAGGGGAAGTTTCCTCACAGAGCCCTGTTGCTGGCATATGCTCTCTTCTGTTGGCAGAAGGCATTTAGCAATGTTTTACAGGATTAAGCCCTAAAATTCCACTCTCCTGTATCAGTGGGGCTGGAAACTGTTTTATTTATCTATTTATTTATTTTTAATTCAGAAGTGCAGCTTTTTGCCTTTCCTTATTACCTGCTTGTGCGTGTTTTCATAACATCTTTGCTAATTTCAGTGCTGGAAACGAAGGGGTTTTTGGATTGAGACCCGATGCTTACCACACCTCTGCCCAACACCCATCTATGTGAGATCCCAAAGCACCACCAGCCCTGCCAGCATTTCCCAGTGCGTGAGCAAAGGGAGGCTGGAGCCCTGTGCACGGGGGGGGCAGCCCCCAGCCTCCTCGGGAGCGCGGCAGCAAACATGCCTCTTTTCATTTTCTGCTCACAATTGGCAGCTTCCTCCACCCACCCAAACAGACCCCGCAATGTTTTTAAAATGCAGTCAGCAGCTGGAAACTAAGGCAACTTCTGTCTCCTATTGAAAGTCTCACAGCCTTCCCCGGACCACCCTGGGTCATGTAAATTCAGCAGATTATCCATCCCTAACTCTCCTCATCTATCACCCGCCTCTGCTATCGATCTGCTCCTCCGAGCCAGCGGGGCTGGGGCTGCCTGGTGCTGAGCCCCGCAGACCAATGCATATGCAAGGTTCAGCAGTGCTGTGCCCCTATCCTGCTCATCTACGCTCTCACCAAGGGCAGGGTTTGGCACCACAAGACTTGGCCATCGTGTCCCAGTCAGAACCCAACCACAGGGCTCCAAAGCAATTTGGCCAGGCAGAGCTAAAAGCTGCTTGCAGCGTGCATCACAGCACACGGAGTGCCCTCTACCAGAGCACTGGTAGGACCCTGGTCTGTCTCTCCATTTGCAGATGAAGGCCAAGAGTGTCCCATTGCATAGAACCGTAGAATCACTTGAATTGGAAGGGACCCCTAAGGGTCATCTGATCCAACTCCCCCTCAATGAACAGAAACACCTACAGCTCCAGAGCCCCATCCAGCCTGACCTTGAATGTCTCCAGGAACGGGGCAACCACCACCGCTCCGGGCAACCTGTTCCATTGTCTCACCACTTTATTGTGAAAAACTTCTTTATACCAATTGTAAATCTCTTCTAATTTGAAATCATTTCCCCTTGTCCTGTCACAGACCCCGCTAAAGAGTCTGACCACTTCTTTCTTTCAGCCCCCACTTTAGATACTGAAAGGATTTCGCCATACCCTACTTGAGCTCATTGCCAATATCTCACAGAGCCTCACTTGGGGCCGGAACGTTCCCCCATTTCTGAATTCCCCTCTTGGTTTCAACCACGCAGCCGCAAAACTCAGCAGAACACAGCCCTCCATCTCAGGTCAAAGCCCACAACACCATGCCTTCTGCACCGTGGCTCTTTGTCTGCACTAAGTTTGTGCTGGTCTTAGCTTATAAATAAAACTGAAAGATGAACCAGGAGTTCTTGCGGTGCATTCCTCCTGCAACGCCGCAAACACCGGCACGGAGAGCTCTGCCGCAGCCCCATTCCCCAGCGGGGTGCTAACTGTGAGGGCTGGAGATAACCATCGGAATGGGAATACTGGAAACGATTTCGCTGCTGATCTTTTGGCAAATGCATATACCTGTGATGCTTAGTCATAATCTCAAACTGCTCGCCGCACGTCCCAAAGAGGTGACAAAAAGCTTGCACGTCAGCCCAGCTGCCAAAACCTCCCACTTCCCCCCACTTCCACAATACAGCTGAGTATTGTTAATATGAAAATCTTTTCCCTATTGATCACTCAAAATATGAGGGCGACAAAAATGCATTGAATTTAACATAAAAATAAACAACTCATGGCTGCCGTATTGACTGTATTATTCATATTATGTTTAATTCATTCCCCTTCCGTGCAGCAGCTGCAGATTCTCACCGGCTGTGTCAGCCCAAACCCAGGCTGTTGAAGGGGTCCCACACAAACCCTGAACAATGTCATTGTGCTGATGGAGATGCATGGTCCTGGAACCCAAAGCAACTTGTGGTGATGTTTCCTTTTGGACACAACTGTTGTTAGGGGACAGAGCTTGGTGTCATGTTTTGAAAGAATGAAGCCAATCCAGCTTTGTGGCGTAGTGGGTTGAGGTGAGTGGATGATCTCAGTGGTCTCTTCCAACCTTAACGATTCCATGATTCTATGATTCCATTCTATGATACCACGAGGACACAGCACACACACCGAGATGTCTTCCTCCCTACCAGCCAAAAAAGCTGAAAGAACCTCACCACACAGAGCTGAGGTCCATTCAACCCCAATGGGATACTACAAGCATCATGATATGATGGGTTCTGTTAACTCCTGAAGGATCCCTGACCTCACCTGTCACTGGGAGGACACAAAAGCTCCTCAGCATCTCCAGTCCATCCCCAGACACTGAAGCACCAGAGCCCCAGAGAAGAAAGGACAGGTTTTAAATGGCAGCGTAGGGTTGGGACCCCACCTCAGGTTGCACAAAGCACCGCTAAAACCAAACCAAGCCAGGCAGCCCCATACATTGTAAGAACTAAAGGCATGATTCCCCCTTTCTAACGATGCTTTTACAGAAACCGTTCCACTGTAAAACTTTATGATTTGAATCTTTATAGCCGCCAGCAGAGCACATGTTCACTGCCTTAAATTATAACGTAATCTCAGCAGAATTTGTGCTTTCCAGTGCTCTGCTGACGGGGCGAGAGGTGAGAGGCAGAGCCTGTGCCGTGAGCTCTGGAGTCAGCAGGTGTCTCAGCCAGCTCTATCTGCAGTGCTGGTCTCTACACAGCAACTGGCAGCGGAGGGAGGAAGCCCTGTTTGCGTGCTCACACGTGGCAAAAGAGCAGACAAGGAGAAAGTCTGTGGAGTTCTCATGTTTGGTGAGTGAACTGGGAGCATTTTTCTCAATTCCTTCTCATCTCCAGCGACACGACAGAAGAGACCAGTCAATCAATACAACAGTAAAATTCCTAACCCGGGTAACCTTTAAACACTAAACAATGTCAGACTAAAATAAAACAAACTACACAAAATCCCTGTTAGGCACCAAAACAGCCCCAGGTCAACTGGACTGCAAAGCCAGAGTTGAGAGCTCCAGCACCATGCTGTGCCAAGCCCCGGTGTCCTCCTGCTGCCATCTGGGTCCCCATGCACACTTGGTTTTGTGTGGCCTGGGCAGGTGACCCCGTGCTCCTACAGCCCCCATGGCACTTCTTTCTCTTTCTTCTGGGTGGGGAGCTGCTTTCTTCTTCCAGTTGACCATTCAAGGTCAGGCTGGATGAAGTACCTGATGGAGCTGTAGGTGTCCCTGTATATTGCAGAGGAGTTGGACTAGATGACCTCTAAGGGTCCCTTCCAACTCAAACGATTCTATGATGATTCTTAATTTTTTTCTAGGGGATGAGGACACAGGGCTCCTGTGGGTAGGGTAAGAGATGGCTCTCTGGGAGCTGTGCTCTGAGCTCCAGACTCCCACATGGCACTGCCAACACTTTGCACCTCACCTTTGGCAGAGCCCTGTCCGACTGAGCGCTTCCTTTTAATGCTTGCTGCTCTGGGTCTTTCAGGCTACAGTCCAGTAACTTTCCTCCTTTAAAGGAAGGTGAAGGTGATTTTGTTTCCTGACTTTTGAAGAGCTTTTCCTCTTCTTTCTTTGATCTGTGCAGTGAATTTGATCTCCCAGAAGTGCAGGATGAGTGTGTCTCCTTACGACCTGGATCCGGACCATCAGGGTTTGATTCATTGATTCATTTATTTTGATTTGGCTCTCCTGTTGGGCAAGCTGAATATGGCGCTGCATACAGGATATTAGGTCTGAATGTCCACGAGCTCTTGAGCAATCCCCACTCTTGGGTCACTGCTGAGGCAGTGGATTAGGAATGGTGCTTGCAGCCCTGCCCATGGTTGGAAGGAATCACTGCGAGCCAACTCATGGCTGCGCCAAACTTCAGAGCAAAACAAGTGTAGTGAAGCACTGACACAGGGTGCCCAGAGAGATGCTGGTTGCCCCATGCCCAGAAACATCCCAGACCAAGCTGGACCAGGCTCTGAGCACCCAACCGAGCTGTGGATGTCCCTGTTCATTGCAGGGCAGCTGGACCAGCTGGCCTTTAAGGGTCACTTCCAACTCAAATGGTTCTGTTTTTATGGGTGTCACTGAAGTTTTCATGCATGCTGAGTTATCATCCAGCAATCCCATAGCAGAATCCTGTTCTAGCTCCACACATACAAGTTAGGCAACAGGCTCCAAGCTGCCTGCTGACCAGCATCAGGGCTGGGATGGGAAGAGAAGCCCTCACTCCCAGCCCCGGCGCAGACAGCAATTCTGTATATTCAATAAATAACCGGGGTATTTACTCAAATGAATGACTCTGAGCCCGCTCCAAGGAGTTAATTTAGTGCTAACTGACTGGATGGAAATGAAAAGGTCTCATCTTACATTAAGAATGATCACCTGACAGTTTTACTGAATGTATTATGACAGGATTTATATGGCTATATAATTTTAGGGTATATTTGGAAGATTATTATCTTGATTTAAATAAACACCGTCTCAAGAAAATCAACACCGAGTCAGGAACTTTTAGCAGAAGAATGAATGGAAGAAGTGTGCCTAAGCTGTTGTGCCTTGTGCCACGGTAGCATCAGCACATAGGACCCAGCCTTCCTCAGCTTCCCGAGGTCCTGAATCCCCTTCCATCTAATTCTGTGTCTCTAAGTGTAATTGTATACAAGAAAACCACTCTCCAGTCTTGTTCAGTTTTACAGACTGCCTGATGGGATTATCTCTCCAGTCATTTTGAAGCTTGTAGAAGCGTGCGACTTACACCACTCAAGCTAAATCACACTCAAGGCACTTTGTCTGTCTAAATTGTTTGGAGGACCAAGCCATTTATTGGCGGACCGCGTTATTTATTCCGTAAAAATAAATAAATAAATAAGAATTATGAATTAAACCTAAGTAGTCGTAATGAGGACATCGCAGTCAAGTAGCAATATCCTGCGGAGCAGATAAGCGTCAAGTAGAAATGATCTTAAACGCGCTGAAAATGGTACTGCCTGGCCCCAGACCACACAAAGAAAAGGCAACTTGTCTGGTCAGGCACGATGCTCCCAGGATGTAACGTGCAACTGGTTATTGCAGCGATGACAGGCAGCCTGGATGTGGCTGAGACAGGTAGATCGATTATTCCTGTAGCAGTAACCTTGGGGCAATATTTGTCTGTCATAACCCCAAAGCAGATCAACTAACATTTAGGGACTAATCGGATACCCAGCCCAAGTAGCACACGTTCTTCCATTTATTTACTTCCACGGCCGCTGGATCAGATCTTTTGGGACTGCAAAATATCAGATGAGCTCCTGTAGCCACTGGAAGAGCTATTGGCGTGCGAGGAGCACGACTGGGCACACTGAGCTGCAGGAACACGGTAAGGAGCAGCTCAGGGGCAGGGAACCCTCATGTCTCCGTGGCACAAGTGTCCCCTGGGGTGTCCCAGCCCCATGGCACGAGAACAGTTGGATGAGGCCAATGTCTACTGGGACTCCTCCATTGCGCACCCAACGCCAGAGTTGGCCTTTTGGCATTTATTCTGCATGGAAGTAAGTGTTGAATGAAAAAGACTCATCACAGAAGGAATGGAGCACTTTAAAGCACTGAGCGTCCACTTATTCCTGAGCGAAGATGGATACCTCGAGAGGTTCTCCTCCCCAGTAAATAATTCATAAAAAACAAACAAGCCCGGGTCTGTTTGAATTAGAACAAAATATTTCTTTACAAAAGTGAAGTGATGAAGCGCAGGAGGAGCTGGAGATGACAGCTGGTGTCTGCAGCTCCCGATGAGTCACCTTCACTCCTCACGGCCCCTTTTTTTTAACCCTTCGAGATTCCTGGGAATGATTTGTCACCGGGTTATTAGCATTTCTCCCTCGCTATCGACAGCTTGTCTTTCCTCCTTCTCACCGGTGAGTGATTTCCTCACACGCTCGCCAAATATAGCCAAATCACCATGGTAAACGTATCGACAGAATCATATTAACAGCTGCTGAGCATTTACAGGGCCGTAAGTTATACAAAAAAAGAAAGAAGGAAAACACACATGGAAATAAACCAACTCTGATCAGCGGTGACAAGCATTTATTTAGGGCTCACTCGATGGAAATATTTTTTATGCCTTAATTGCCAGTTATGGGCTCCTCCAGAGGTCTGCCGTTGGACAAATTCCTTTAACACAGATCAGCCTTTCTGGTACACCCACAGCACTAACACTGAGGGGATGGGAGTGAGGAAGAGAATGCTTGCACAAGGTGCACCCCATCTCAGAAAAGCTGGACATGGATACAACAGTGGAAGGAGCAGCACCCTGAGCTGCAGCATACCTGGGCAGCAGGACTGTCCTCACACCCATGCCCTCATGCCATGCATTGTCACTTCCAGTCAATGGCTGTGACCATCCGTGGTCACAGGACACACATCACACCAGCACTGGCATCATTTCTAAATACATGATTTGGGCATCTAGCAGGCTGCAGGATTTGCAGAGTCTTCTGTGCCACTCTACTGTTGAGAAGCAACACTGGAGGACAGCACATGGAGGGACAGGGAGCTCAGGTGTGATGTCTCAAGCAGCACAGTGTAGTGGAAATGCTAAGTCATGGCCTGAAATGGTGATTGAGCACCTGGTGGAAAAGCAGGGCCAACCCAGTGGAGCCCAGGTGCATACAATGCACCTGAGTGACTGGAAGGATTAGAGCCGGGGTCCACCCCTTCCCAGACCTCATTAAAGCATTGGCAGTGGAGGCAGTGGTATCTTACTGAAGTTCTCTGATTACCTGAGGCCTTACAAAGGTAAGCTGCTATTTTTCCTTTGTTTCTGCATCTGTGGCTGCTGCATTTGAGCTCATCCTCATTTGCTGCAGCCAAAGACTTTGCCACCCTGCTGTTATTGCTGTATTTTCCATCACATTATAGTGTTATGCACAGCAAAGGCAGCAAGAGGGAGAGGTGGGAATGGGTATCATCCAAGACATGGAGAGAAGCACAAGTGCCTAGGGAAAGTGCTTATTCCAATCCCAGTTCCTTTCCTCTGTTGTTGTGGTTTTGTTTTGTTGTTTTCTTTTCCCCCAAGTCAAATAAGGGATTTGAGTCTAAGTCACTTCCCCTGCCTCTGCTGTTCCCATTATGAGTCACAGAAGCAATGAGGTTGGAAAAGACCACTAAGATCATTGAGTCCAACCATCGATCCATCATCACTGTGCCCCCTAAACCCATGTCACTTCTGGCTTTCTATGGAAAAATGAAGAACATCCTACAGGCTGAAGCCATGCACAAAGTTAGTGCAAAGCCTTTCTTTAAAAGTCAGATGAAAAATGTGCTTTAGTTCTTTCCAGTGATCTCTTTTGTTCAGCTCACACATGTCCTTACCTTCCCCAAATTCATCAGAAAACAACGCAAAGAAAAGCACCCATCCTTGACAGAGGACAAGGGGAAATGGTTTCAAACTAAAAGAGGAGAGATTTAGATTGGATATAAGGAAGTTGGTTTTTTTTACAATAAATGGTGAGGTGCTGGAACAGGTTGCCCAGAGAGGTGGTGGATACCCCATCTCTGTAGGCATTCAAGGTCAGACTGGATGGGGCTTTGAGCACCTGATGGAGCTTTAGGTGTCCCTGTTCATTGGAGTTGGACCAGACAGCCTTTAACGGTCCCTTTCTACTCAATTATGATTCTGTGATTCTATGGTCCCTCCCAGCTCTGCCTCTCTCAAGCCCTCATTTCCAGCACCTTGAACACTGCCAACCTTTGCTCTGCACTGCTGTGTCTTCTGGGAACAGGACCCACAAGGGCTGAAGATCATGTATGGCCACATCATCCACCCTGGTCACCTTGAGCGTCACCCAGCTTCCAGGAAAGGAAACACCAGCTCACCTAACCCTCAAAACATCTCAGCCCTGCCTCATCTGTGTCACAAGGAGCAGGAAAAAGAGGCGAAATGTTACCACCAGGAGAAATCTCCATCAGTTTCTACCAGTAGGGCAGCAGTGGCCCATGGGTCCCTCCACGTCGGCATGGTACCCAGGTGTGCTCAGAACGGCTCGCTAAGGGTGCACACGGTGAAAACTGCTCGGGCACAGCTGCATTCTTCATGTAGGAGAGCTCCCTCTAGGTTAAACACGACGGTATTTCAGAAGGCATCGCTCATTTTGGAGCTCTCGCTCTGCCCCAGTGCCTGCAGCTCCAGATGTGCCAACGCAGGGATTGCACTCAGGTCCCCAAACGTTACCCCAAAGCTGCACCAAGGCTGGAGTCTGTGTACCCTTCCCCCAACCAAAGCTCAGCTCCCACCCTGCCTGCGAACACATCTGAATTGCCCTCCACTCCAATGAGCGGCGGAGTTAAGCAGAGGCTTTTAAACTCTCAGAATGAGAAAAATCAGATGGAAAAGACTTAATGCCAAACAATGCAGGGCTGTTCCCTGCAGTGCTGTCCCGGGAGCTTTGAGCAAACTGGTTCTAAACATTGAAGTCTTTAATGCAACTTCCTGTTTTGTTGTTATTTTACCTAGGCTGGTATTTACTCATAAATATGCAGCTTGCTGTATGCAGAACAGCGGGTAGCTCCATTTACAGCTGTATATAACCGGCTGCGGTATTCAATGCCCGCGCTCTGCTATGCAGTATAATGCTCACAATAAAACACATACCGTATTTGCAACTGTGTCCACGCTGCTATTCTGCTACGTGATGCACATTAAGAAACAAACCTGGAACTCAGAGAAGAATTTACCATTTACACGCACAAAAAAAAAAGAAGATGCATTGGGAATTTCGGTACAATCTAGCATAACGCAGTATCACTTTTATATCTCGCCTGCTCCCTTGGTCTTGCTGATTTAATGTGTTTTTTCTCTCTGTAGCCATAAACCTATAAGTTGTATATAGATTTTTTTTTTTAAGCATAACACACTCTCCAAGTGTGTATTTATAAAAGTTTACTATATATGAGAACTGTTGGGATGACTCAGCCCAAGGTCACAGAATTGCTGAATGGGTTGGGTTGGAAGGGACCTTAACGCCCATCCATTCCAACCCCTGCCCCCCACCAGATCAGACTGCCCAGGGCCCCATCTGGCCTGGCCTTGGGCACCTCCTGCAGCCCCTCCAGGCACCCAAGCGGGCACAGCGAGGCAGCTGGCTGCAACCCAGTGAGGGAACGGGGACCCTGGGCTGCGTCTTTCACATCTGGTTAAGTGCTGCCGATGCCTCCGACGAGCTGCCTAATGATTACAACACTTCTGTTGAGAAATTAACATGCTTGGCCGGCTGCGCTGGGGCAGAAAGGGTCGGAAAGCAGCTGTTGGGATGCAGGCAGCAATGGGAATGCCGGCCAACAGCACTGAGATGCTCTGCTCACCTCTCCTTTCTCAGCCCTCATTTCGGTGGTTTGACAAAATCTCATTGCATCGCTTTATTTCTGAAGATCCCTGTAGGTCCTGTAGGCACAGAGCATCATTCACACATGCTTCTCCCCCACATCCTGCTCTGGAAGGGCCTCAGAAGAGAAACGACTTTGGTTTGGGGTAAGTCAGGTTCTCCTGCGTCTGCACTGGCTTTAATCTCCCCCTGCACAAAAAGCCGGGCTTATTTCCCGAGAGGCGTCCAAGCACACCCAAAGAACTCGGCACAAGCAGCAGCCCGCTGGGTGCCTTTTACCCTCGAGCGTTTGATGAAATTAATGACACAAAAGTAAGTATAAAGGCTAAGACAAATAGAACTGGCAGCAACTTGAACCTTTGGCCTGCCCTTTGAAAGGCTCTGGCAAGTCTCAAATCTTCTTGATCTGCTCGCTAAAGGGATGACTGTCCCACAATTATTTTCCAAGCATTTGTTGGCAAGTCGTAGGAGGAAAAAGTCATTTCGCTGGGGCTGTTAGTACAAAAGCTCAGCTCCAGCCAGGGCCCTGGACTCCACTTCAAATTATAATATTTTAAGTACCTGAAAATAAATATTTTGTCAGCTGCTGGGAATTAAGAAGTAGCTTCGACCTTTCAGAGAGGGGAACCCTGCGGAGAGCGGCGAGCCTCAGAGAGCTCACAGCAAAACACGAGTTGCCCAAAGCACCCGACCTGCCCCTCACACGTCCCCACTGGGCCCATGAGTCAGCCAATACCAGCTGCCCAATGGCGGTAGCGTTGCTCATCCTCCAGTACCCACACGCAGCAGAGCTCAAAGAGTTAAACCCTTCTCCCTTCCCCCCCCCCCCCCCCCCCCAATCTCTCTGCCTTTGGCCTTTAGATCAGCCCTGGTTGCCAATGAGGACTCATCGAAACACCACGAGGCTGGGCCCTTCAGGAAGGAAACCAGCGCGTCCAGAGTTTTGTTGTTCTGAAGACTTCTTTTTTTTTTTTTTTTTTTAATTTTATTTTACTGCTCAGGAAGGAAGCCAGAGCCTGTGCTTCGACTCCAAGAATGTCGATTACTCATCCTTCCCTGCATTATTTCTTTTATCTCTCACTTTTATCTACCTTACTCCAAATTTCCCCCTCCCCCCCCCCCCCCCCTTTCTTTCTCTGCTGCTCCTAGCCACTGTTTTCAGCCGTTCATCCAAATTTCATGAAAAAGACATCTCTATGTCTGGCAACAGTTTCTTCAGAAGGAACGCCAGGGATGTGTTTATTGAACAAGGCTCCATCCCTCCAGGGCTGGTGCAGCAACGCAGGCAGTTCTGAGCACCTCTGAGATGGGAATGCCACCACCCTCGGTGTACGGGAACGTGGCAACCCCTGCTTTCAAGATGTGCCATGAGGAATGGCTCTGTTGTCCAAGGTCAATAGAGCCCAAGCTGGAGCGCCCAGACGGCCCTTCCCTCTTCCTCCTCCGTGGGGCTGGGAGGAGGAGGAGGAGGCACGGCTGTGCCCTTTGCATTCCACATCCCAACCTCTATCAAGCAACAGAAGTAAAGCAATCTGCATACGAACAGCTCGCAGCGCATTTCCTCAGCTGCAAACAGTGTGGCTCTGGGACCACCCGAACATCACTGAGCCACCTGAGTACACAGCGACCGCCTGCAAGCGCCGTCTAACCGCCCCCTCCTGCCCTCCCCGCCTGCAGAGCCCATCACACCACACTGAGACTTCCCTCGCCTCTTTGCCCAGGTGCAGCTCCAACCGGACGCAACGGCCCCAAATGGTGTTCACTGACACCGTGCCTTCCCCAGCCCCATCAGGGCATCCGCGCTCCTGGGGACATGGGGAAGGGAGATGGTGTGTCCCTGTGATGCTCCTGAAGAGAGGACCCAAGCATTTCCCCAGCTTAAGGCCCCTTCTTCCTTGAAATACACCATAAACTGAGGCTTGATCCAGGCTGCGCCCCAGCAGCAGCTCACCCCAACAGCAGCTCCCCCAGCAGCATCTCAGCCACATCCAAGTGAGACCAACTCACAGCCCTTCTCCCCACCCTGCCTTGCTCTGACACCATCTCCCTCTTTCCACAGTCAAGGCGTTTCCATTTTTAAGAGGGAACATAATGAGACACTGCTTCTGGCTGATGGAGACAGAGGTCTGCACACTCTCACTGCTCCATTTTTCCAGTATATCCCAGTCCTGATCCAACTGCCATCACACTTATTTCAGTACTGGGCCAAATGAGGACAGAAATAACTCGTAGCCCCTTTATACTTCACACGCCCTCTGCAGAGCTTGATGATGTTTAACTCCTGGTGTGCGGACTGCCTGCCTCCAGCTGTGCCTCACCGCGGGCTCCCAGCACCGCTCCCCACTTCATGCTGGTCCCAGTGCTCAGCCCCTTACAGACCCAACTTCTCCTTCATCCCCCAGCCAAACAAACAAACAAACAAACAAACAAAAAGAGCAGTGCTCAAACTGCCTCCTTAAGAGAAGTGCTCAGGGGGAAAGCTGCCATCGTGGCTGAGGGCTGTGCTGGAAGCTCACCTCCAACCGATGGTCATGGTCGGTAGTGGGAAGTGAAACTGGTTTGCAAGAACCCAATGAGGAAGCGGGTTCTATGCAGGGCAATGGGGCCCCTTGGCAGCAATGCTGCCTCCCACCTGCATCCTGCTCACCTGCTGGCCACCTGGTCCCAAGCCATCCGCATTGCCAACAGTGACACTGGGAAGAGATGCCCTCCAGCCCACGAGAGACTTCCAGACACCAGGATGGCGTTCAGCCCAGTGAGCCCACCCCACAGAGCAGGGTCCAGGACCCCTAAAGCACTCTGCAGAGCCTCCCCTAAAGCACCGGGGGGAAGCTCCCCATAACATTTCTCAGACTGGAAGCGAGGCCAGAGGAGAAGGCAGAGCTGTGTTTTGGTGCAGAGCCTTCTGCACGCCTGCCCAGTGTCAGCGCAGGCTCCCTGGGATGAGGGATTGCTATCCTATGTTCCCATATAGTGAGGGATGCTACAGGACAGACAGTCGCACATACTAAATGGCTTTGCAAGTTGGTTCCTGTAGGGAAACAACACCAAAATCAGATGAAAAGGTTGAGACTTCTAAAATTTAAACTACCTTAATTAGGAACAAAGTGATTTTTCCTGAAAATCCCAATAGAGCGACGTGGGCTCACTGTGGCAGACCGGAGAAGAACTTTCGGCCCTGCAAAAGGGCTCAGGGCACAGGCAGGTGTGCAGGACTGCACCAGCAAAATGCATCAGAGCTCTTGTGTTTTCTGAATTAAAAGCTGGGCTGTGTCACTCCGCCTGGAGCCAGTTACCCAGAATCCATGCTGCTGCGGGAAACAAGGACACGGATTCCAGCTCTTCCTCTTACGGGGATGCAGAGGCACGCAGCTCCTTCCTTTTCCCGCTGCAAACAGCTGTGCACCACGAGCCCAGCACTGACGAGAATAAGGACAAAACACATTCTTCCCTAAAATAGTAGAGAAAGTAGACCACGGCTCCAAGTTACTGGCTTTGCTTTCTCCTCTCTTCTGCTGCAGCTCAAGGCACCAGCGAGGGGCCGAAGGAGAAAGCAATGCTGGTGGCCAAAGGACACGCGGCTTATCACTGCCACCATCTATGTTTTCTAAAGGAAAGACAAACAACAGGATCACAGCCACAGACTGCACCAAACCTCACCATCAGTGTTCAATCAGAGCACTCTGACTCCAGGCTGGCTCCCAGGGAAGCTTCACGTGTGTAACCCAGTGCCACACCAGTCCCACCAACTGTTGGTCCCAGTTGCTTTGCATAGCCAAAAAATGTCCTTGAAAGTCCTCAGTTATGCCTTTTCCTCCTGAAGAGCAAGGATGAAAAATGCCCCCCAGGTATACTGACGTGATTGAGGACCACAAGCCTTTGGATAGAGATTGTCACCATTCACTCGTAGCAGCCGTTTTCCTTGGAGCACAGCATTAGCAGAAAACAACTTTGCCCCCGCTATGAATTTGCATTAGAAATCCATAATAAAAATAAAGCCTAATATTATACAAATGGGTACGGTGCTCTACAGTGCTCCCGATACAGATTAAGGTTAGACAGATATCAGATGACAGTTATTTACCTCTGTCTAACACCATGTACGCACAAATGGAATTTATTTTATAGCTGCAGATATTAAGCAGAGGAGGAGATGAGAGGAAATCTTAGAGTCTCACGTAAAATATAATTATGTCTGTTTTCTGCTTCTTGGAAGGCAAACAAAGAGGAGAGAATGGATCTGCTGCTAGCATTTAATGGGACTTGTCTAAATGATATCACACAGATAGCAACTGCCGACAATTCCAAAGCACCTTCACGCTTGAGTTTCCTATGGGAACTCCAGAGAGACCTCAGTGGCCTTGGTGGGCCCAAGGCACCTGCACGGGGGGAATGGTTCCTTCCTTTGAGTCCTACAGGCTATCGAAGAAAGAGAAAAGCAATGACTAAAACCCGTGCTTGCTTCCTGCCATGCATGCCCACTCCTCCAGCGTCTCCCAGTCCCTCATGCAACCATTGCAGCCCAACCAGGAAGCTGTCGCTGACTCCTGAATTTTGCAAGTTAGCAAGAGAAATAATAAAACAACGCTTTAACTGTCGGAGATCCTGGCTCAGAAAGTGCACTTTGGTCATTTCCTTTAATAACTGTAGTTTAGCGGTGATGATTTATAACAGTTCATAATATTCTACTAACTGTACTATATTAATAATGCTCATACTTTGCCCTTGCACAGCGCCTTCTGTCAAAACCTATGGAGCAGCTGATGCCATCCCCGTGCTGCAGCGGATCAGGATTTGGGGTTGGGATTTGGGGTTCCAGAAAGGCATGCCACCACAGAGCTCCCCTCCTGGAGCTGCGTGAGAGCCACCGGCACCAGCAGGGAAACAGAGACTGGAGGAGCAGGTTCTGAGCAGGTTCTCAGCTTTGGCTGAGAAGCTGCAAGTCTCTGACACACCAGTAGGTCATGGCCAATGCAAGATGAAGAGCAAGTGGGAGAAAGCAACGGGAAGGCTATGGACTTCTGCCCACCACCTCATGGGAAGGTGACGTGGTGGTGGCTGCGTGCAGAAGGCCATTGGGACAGGCCTTATTAGGAGCAAAGAGTAAAACCAAGGGTCTTTACATGGTGTGGCTTTTTTTTCTTCTGATTTTAAAATGGGGCTATAGATCTCTTTTGCAGGAACACACTGTTAATTTCCACTCCTTCTAGGAACCTCTGCTGTTGTGGGTTTATTAAAGGAAACCCGTAAAATACGTCGCCCGGTGTCTTTAACACGTGCTTTACAAGAAGCCCCCAAACTCCAACAAACGGCATCGCATTTCTCAGCAGCACCCAGCAGAAGAGTCCCATCCAGCACACGGCACGGCCGTGGCTCCCTGGGAAGACTCTGCTTTTGTGCATCGCTTGGGTGTCCTCAATGCCTGCATTTCACAGCACTGTGTCTGAGCAGAGCGATCTCAGCCTGGTGTGCTGAATGATGAGGAGCATCACCTCACCTCGATGCACTCAGAGCATCCCATGGACCCTAGCGCTGGTCCAGTGCTTCTGCATGAGTGCTCACTCCAATACAAGTATATCACACAGGGCCAGGTGGGAGTGGTGGTGACAAATCCCAAATCATTTCATAGAATTCAGCATATGGGTGAAAAACAGGATGAGGCTCTGCTCCCTCAATGCAAAACACTAAAGAGAGCCACTTCATCATTCCAAGATGGAAATGCCTGGCTTTGGATTCTCGTTGCGTTTCAAAGTATCTCAAGCATGAAGTTATTTTTCAGGAATATTAAAACAGTGCAATAAATTCCTTTTTAAGAAAATCACCCTTTAGGCTATGAAGTAAAATAAACATTTTAATGAGCTATCCAAAAAGGTTCCTATGCAGTGCTACAGAAGACTTCGCAGCGCAACTATAGTAACTCACCACCCACGTAACACAAATACTTTCAGGAATCTGAAAAATACAGCTGAAAAGTTGAGCCTGCAAACCTGAACAGCACCACTGGACATGGGAAGGTCATGCTGGTTGAAGACAATGTTCAGCGGTTGCAGTCTCTGATAGGAGCCCTATTGCATCTTGCCCAGTAGCTATGGTCACCTACCTGCTCTGACACACAGCTGCATCAAACCGGCACACCCAGATCCTCAGGGCCCAACAGGCGGACCCTACAGCCCCCAGGTATGCACTTAGAGAGCAAGGCCAACCATATGCATCTGTAAATGGCACTACAGCAAACACTCCCATCCCCGCGTGTTGGGCGCCAGATAAACCCGCGGTGCTAATGGAGCTGAGTTTCCATGGTGTAGCATCTATATATGATGGAAATACGATACAGAGCCAACAGACGTGCTTAGTGTAAACTGTCCCAGTAGTTACGCAAGAATTTTAATGTCGGTGGAACATCGGGGATGTCGCCTTTGCTCTGCTCTGCCATGCAGCAGGCATAAAACGTCCCCGTTGAGATCCCACCTGCCTTTCCTCATGCAGAATAATGCACGGAACACAGAGCTTCTGCCTTCAGCAGGAATCACCCTGCGAACGCGGACATAAAAGACACACTGGCGGCATATTTCAAAAGCAAAGAGCGATGGATTTACAAGGCAGGTTGATTTTATGATGACTTTTATTGAAAAGGTACGCGGGGTTTAGGCAGATGCCTTTTAGCGGCGGTAAGTTAGCGCGGTGCCTAATGCAAGGAGACAGGCTGGGGAAGCAGCGCCGACAGGGGAGGCAGAGCCGCAACGTCTCTATTACCTCCTCGGCATCATAAAGGGGAGAGGAAAAATCGTGCCTGAAAGGGAGAGGGGGAAGCAGGGCAGCAGAGTCTCATCACAAAAAATACAGTAATCATAACAACAACAACAGAAATAGAATTGTTTTCTAGGAAGAAAATTCAGCAGAACAAAGGAGCCTACGTGTAGCAGCAAACTCACTGCTTCTTAGAGGCAAACTGACCATAACTCAGTGCTTCTTTTGGGGCACCAGCCCTGCACAAAGCCCTGGAGCCCATCCCTGGAACACTGTCCCTGTGCTAGCAGGGAATGATGAGGGATGAGTGGGGAGTTACGGCCACGGTGCATCACCTTCCAAGTCACCAATGAGCCACCAAGCCACACACACAACCTATTTGGAATGCAGTTTTTTGACCTGAAAGAACAGATTTGGGTTTATGCTTTGAAGAGGGAGCTCGGTGAGCAGGAATACACTCAGCGTTCCCACCTGAGGCACAAACCCTGGGGATGATGCATTTGCTACAAGAACAGTGTGCATGAAGAAAAGATCAGAATAAAAGACCCAAAGCTCAAGGTGGATATCCTACAAGCTCTGAGGAAGTCTCCAGCTGAAGCCTTGCTCATGCACACGGATGTATAGCACCCATATCCCTGCTCCAGGGCTCAGACACATTTTTGCACATAACATCAGGTCAGCATTGCCTGGAAGACAGGTTTCCTTCCAGAGCACCTCCCCTTGCAACCTGTCACTGTCCACTTATAAGAAATGTGGCAATGCTGTGGGGCGGCAGGGAGCAAAGGCTGCTCATCCCCTCCTTCAGCACAAGGACAGCCACCTGCTGGGTATCTCAACCGCGCACAACGAGAGGAACGCCAACAAGCCAACGGAGGTACTTACATCTGTCACTTCGGTCTTCAGGACTGGACGAGGTCTCCCGGTCCGAAATGAGGCCCGACACCGCAAAGATCTTCTTCCCCGTCTCGTCAACCTTGAGCGAGCCAGGGGAGCTGGAGGGGAGCTGGGTGCCAAACTCGTACTCCTTCCCATCGGCGTCCGAGAAGCGCAGGTGGGGCGAGTCGGTGTCATGGCAGTTCTTCAGGCGCTTGGCCGGCGTGAAGGCCGACTGGTAGCTCTCCCGGTCCTCGCTGGAGGCAAAGGGGCGGAAAGCCCCGACCCCGCTGTGGTTCAGCATGCTGATCGGGGTGCAGTCCAGGTTGGGGGGTGCAAACTGGGGGTGGAGGTGAAGCAAAGAGGGGGGAAAGTCACGGTTGGCGAAGGCGCCCGGCACACCGCCTTGTCGGTGGTACATGGAAGCGAAGGTGTAGGAGCCGTTGGTGAAGGGAATGTGCACGTCCTTGTCTGCTGAGACCGGGACCCCAAAAGGCCTCGGCTGTTGGCACGGGATGGAGGCGTCGCGGCTGGCTTCGGCGGTGGAGGCAAGGACCATCAATGCCGGGGAGGCCAGCGGGTTGGGGAGGTAGGGCGAGTTCTCCATCTTGAAGGCGGCCCGGTGTAAGTCCATCGGAGTGTCTTTCCTCAGCAGGATCGTGTGCGGAACGACCTTCCCTGGAGGGAAAGCAAAGCGAGGGCTGGGAAACCTACTGGAGCGTCATCACCCTCCAGACGCTGCAAGGAAACAGAAGAGAGAAGACGATGGGTTAGGTGTGGGTCCCACCGCACCGCTCGCTCAAGGAAATCAATAGAGAACTTCACACGCTGCCGGGAGCGGCCCTGGCCCTCCAGGTCAAGGGTGCCATCCAGCGCGGGCGAATGAAAGGCAAAGCAGAGAGAGCAGCACGCAGATTTAATCACCCACTAATAAACAAGCTTCGGTCAGAAATTAGGATGGTAACTCCAAATGATAATTGGAATTTGATATGGCAAAAGTGGCATGTGCATCTAATTGCAATCCACTCAAGAATGCCCACACATACGCACAGCCCTCCTTTGCTTGTGTGTGTGTGTGTGTAACTATATGGAAGTACCTATCGTGCACCGTTACCCGCATCACCACGGGCCGTGTTTATGCCATACCCACTGCCATTGCCAGCAGCCGTGTGTTTTCCCCCACTCTCACAGCATACACTGCAGGTAACACTCGCACCCATAGGACACCATGCGATCCTACATGCCGTGGGGTGTACGAATGAGACTGTATGGGTGCATGCGTGTGATCCATCACCACAAACACATGCAGGCATTCTCCCTGTTAGCAAAAGAAGAGACTTCGCCAATAAAACGCCTGGCGTCTCTGACAACATTTAAAATCATAATGGGTGCTTCTGCCATCTGATCTCCGCAAACGTCTGCCTTTCGGGTCAGGGACGAGAGAGAATGGATCAGTAATTTTAGTTCCTAATGCACTCACTCTTAAGTAGATTTGTAAACTGCCCTGGATGTGCCATTAACATTTAGAGGAAAATGTTAACCAAATTTCTGACTTGCATCTCGTCGAGCCTCCCAGGAAGAGCCGCTCCTCTCCGCGTCCCCTCGAGTTCACTCGGGCTTTTTGCTTTGTTATTTTCTCCCCCAATCAATCTAGTGTCTTTCTTTCAAGTTTCCGCTGCCTGCCATTCAGGCCCCACAGCCCAGCTCAGAACACAAGGACCATAACTCCGAAACAATATCCCGGCCGCCGGAGCTCAAAGGGCCAGAAAAATCATATAATAATAAAAAGCTGTTACAAATTGTGCCTCTTAAATCCAGCGGGTCAAACATCTCAAATAAAACTTACTGAAAGAGTGTCTCCCTAATGGAGTGCCTTTTGTGCTGTGTGAATGAGGGAGCCTGGGTTAACGCAGCGCATGGAGCCCAGCCGTGCCTTCAGCGCAGCACGGCGGTGCTGCTCCTTCTCCCCCATCCTGCACCCAGCGAAGATGAGTGGGCATCATCTCTCCTTGGCACTCCTTCATCGGGGACATCAGTGCTGAATGACCGGATTACGGATCTCGCATGAGCAAAACTGCTCTCTTCCAGATCTTAAATAAGTTTCCCATCCAGGCATCGCCACTGAGAGCACGGGGAGAGCGGTGCCAGGGCACCCGGCTCAGCACTGAGCCCTCCGCTCTGCTGCTTCATGCAGCGCTCCTGGAAGCTGGTGGCCAGGAAACCACCTCCGCTGGCAAATTTGGCATCGCCGAAGGCTCACACGGCCCTGTAGGTACGCACGTGTATGCACAGAGCTGTATCTAAAGGGACGCTTGCAAAGGAACCACCACCCTCAGAAATAAACAGTGGAAGTGAAACCGAGCGATCACGGAAAATATGGATTTCCAGAAAAGAAAAGAAAAAAAAAAAGAAAGAAAGAAAGTCAGAAAGAGAGAAACAACAACAAAGCAGAGCAGCCGCCTCTGCCTCCCCTTCTATTTTTACGTGTGCCACCACCCCGCTACGTTAAACGTATTTCATAAATTAGTAATCTGGCCGCAACACTTGACACTCCTGTAGGATACAGTGAATCACCGCGGCCGCTTATTCGTTTGCAAACTTCATTACGCCGGGAATAAATCAACGCGTTACCATATCTCACCCGGCCAAATTTCTTTCTTCTTTTTTTCCAGCCCCCACTTCCTTTTTCGTTCTCTCTTCCCAGTGCCTCTCCCCAACCTCCCCCCCCCCCCCCCCACCTCACAGCCCCCCCTCCTCCCAGCGACGTGCGCAGCTCAGACCGCGGCGGAGCGGTCATTATGAAAATCTCTCGTTAATACACTCCCGATGTCAAAATGTCATCGGTTTAAATACAGAACCCAAAAGAAGAAAACGAAGCGAGCTCCTTAATTAAGAAAGTCTGGATGGCGGGATGATGGGCCGGCTGCAGCGCGGGGTGCCGGGCGGGCAGCGGGCACAGGGAGGGTGTGCTGCTTTTCTGCCTCTATGCTGATTCTTTTTAATTTAGCACCTCGCGCAAATCCAGATTAAAATAACTCCGGCTATTGATCCGAGCAGTGGAATTGACATTAATTTTAGTTCACTTCTCACTTTGCAAAGGGATCAATAGGAAGTAATAACAGCTGACATCCCCGCTGAAAGGAGGAGAAAAGACGGGCTGCAGACAGAAATCGAAAAGCAACCAAATAAATCAGCAGCTACTTTTCCACGGCATCAGACAAACTCCAAACAGATTGCGAAAAGTCTTTGTTGAATTAACTAAACAAGGAGCGGAGGGAGGGGGGTGGAGATCAATCTATGGAGCTGCATGAACTGCCCACCAAGTATCAAGGTTATGAAAACACACACGTATATATAAATATATAAAATTTTAATGGTTACCTATCTGCATAGTTATTGGTTTTTAAAGCCGCCCTGGTTAAGGTGTACACAAATTACCTGTGTAATTGTGTGTGTTGCTAATAACACTCCACCACCAAGACAAATTGAATGGCTCTGAACCATAAAAATAAAATCTCCCAGCAAGGAACGAGTTGTAATCAGTTCTCCCCGCCTCGGTTTTGGTTCCTCTGTGCGTGGAGATTGTAACACCGCTCGGAATTAGTTAAGTCTGATAAAAGTAGGAGAAGGCACAGAGCCGGAATTCGCAGGCATCACCCCAGCGAGTGAGGAAATGAGGAGGGAGCGCTGCTTGCAAGCATGACCCCCTCGGTGAGCACAAATGCAGGCACATGCACGCCGCATACGCAGGCAGCACCTCTGCAGAGCTTACTCTGAAATGCGACTCGGAGTTCCTCTTCCTAAATCACTGCTCTGCTATCGATTAAAATACACACAACGCACCGCCCTGGGTTCCTACAACAGGTTGCATTTTTGTGGTCTCTCAACCATTTCCAAATGTCAGAGATTCAAATAATGGGGCGAATTAACATTTTTCTACCTCCAGAAATGAAGTTTTCATAGGGGGGAAAAAATTAATTAACAAGTTATGGGGGGGGGGGGGGGGGGGGGGGGGAAGGGAGGGGGTGGAGGAAGGTAAAAACAAAAGGAAACACGGGAAAATTGATGATGCATTTAAACGAGGAGAGACACCGAAAAAAAATCACAATATCCATTTCCATTAAAAAGTTTTTTTTTCCCCATAAATGTCAAGTAGGAATTTAGAAATATGCTCTGCGCAGAAAAGCCAAAGATTATAAAACAAAATAATGCCAGCTGTTTGGGGATTTAAGTGCTCAAATGGATTATATATTTGAACCGAACTGGATTTCCTTATAATAAATAAAACAAATGCAAGCTCGAAAGGCAACAAAGGAGAGCTCTCATCACTGGATTAAGATACAAAAGAAACACAGTTAATTTTTTCCAACGCGTGAGATATGGCAACTGCTGTGAATATCGGTTTGGGGGGAGGGGGGGGGGAGGAGGGGAAGAAAAATAAAATAAAATAAAATACAATTAAATTAAATTAAATTAAATAAATAGAAAGAGCGGAGCGTAGGGGCCGGGCGGAGCGGAGCGGGCAGTTTTGGTCCCGGCCCCGGGCGGCCCCGGCGGGGAGGGCAGCGCGGCCTCTGCCCCTCCGTGGGGTTTGTTTGGCTGCAAAGTTCTTCGAGGAAAAAAAAAAAACAGAAAGGAAAAAGGAAAAAAAAAAAGAAAAAGAAAAGAGGAAAGAAAAGAAAGGAGAAAGAAAGAAAGGAAAAGAAAACCAAAAAGAAAGAAAAAGAAAAAAAAAAGCCCCCGGGCGGAGAGGGGATACCCTGCGGCGGGCTGCGGGGAGGAAGCGCCTGGGGTTTTGTAAAAGAATAAAAGGAGGGAGAAGGGGGGAAAAAAAGCAACCAACCACCTACCTACGACTGTGCGCGGCGCGGCCCCCCCGTCCCGCAGCCGGAACGGCACCGGCGCCCGCGGGGGGAGCGCGTAGCGAGCGGCCCGGAGCGGCCCCACTCCGCCGCCGGCCCCACTCCTCCCGCTTCAGTGTTCGCTGCCCCTCGGAGAGGTTTTCAATAGAAGGAAATAAAATCAAACCGAGCGGGGCGATGCCCACGTTGCAGCCTAGAGATTGCCCCGCGGCTCCGATGTCGGCGGCGGTAAATTAAACAGGTGTTTGGTGGCACGGCACGGTCCGACCCGGCGCGGCGCGGTTCGGCACGGCCCGGTACGGCACTCACCCCTACAGACGGCGCTGCCCGACCCGACCCGGCACGGCACGGCTCAGCTCGGCACGGCCCGACCCGGCACGGCTCAGCTCGGCGCAGCCCCGCACGGACGGCACGGCCCGACCCGACCCGGCACGGCACGGCCCGACCCGGCACGGCTCTGTCGGGCTGCCCTCGCACCCCCCCCCCCTCCGTCGCCCCCCCCCCCCGTCGCCCCCCCGCCCTGCCCTACCCGTTCCGTGCTCCTTTTTCTACCACTTTTTCCCCTCCTCAAAGCCCCGGGTCACACAGATCATCAAACGCGGGGATGACCGCGGAGTTGTTTGAATTTATTGCAACAATCACTTACCATCCACGTTTCCTGTGTGGAAGGATAAGCATTCAACACAACTCTTTAAGTAGACAGTTCCTAATGATTTCATTGTGGTCAGACAGATGGTTTTTATGTATTTAGATCTGAAGGTGAGGAATTATTTTCCGTGCTTCCACCCCTATTTACAGCTTCCCTGCTCTAGAGCCGGCGAAAAGAAAGAAAACCCTGCGAGCTCTCGACGATCCGGAAAGTTTTCTAAGCGAAAACACGCACACATCCCTTCACCTTTGCGGCTCTCCACGCTCCGCAATTGACACGTGGAGTAATTTTAGCGCATTCGTTGGAGAACGGCGACAATTTAAAGCGACTCTACCTTTGTTCGAGCGGAGCGGAGCGGGGCGGGAGGGCTCCTACCTGGAGGCGGTCGGGGAAGGGGAGGAAAAACGCCGGGGATGATGGAGCCGAGCTGGGGGCGAAACTTCAGCCCCGGCCGAATTTAAGCTGAGCGGCACCGGCGGACAAATCGCTCTTCCGATCGGGGATGGCGCATTTTGGGGACGGCTTAAAAACTGGCAAAGTTCGCCCGGTGACAAAAAAATAATAAAAAAATAAAAAAATTAAAATGAAAAAATTAAAATGAAAAAGGAAAGCTTCGGAGGGAATGGGGTCCTCCGGCTGCTCGGCGTGCAGAGAGCCCGGCGGTGCTGCGGGCGCTTGTATTGCAAAAGAAAAACGCTCGCGTGTTTTAAACAGAAAAAGGGAGGGGGGGTGGGGGGGGGGAGAGGAAAAAAAGGGAAAAAAATCAGAAAAAGAAAAGCGGAGGGTCTGCGCGTGGCACGGGCAGCAGATCTGCTTATTTCCTTTGAAAAAGTTTTTGTTTTGCAGCCGCTGGGAAATGAAATCGTTGCTGCCCGGAGCAACGGCGGACAGAGAGAGATCGCAGCGGAGGGAAGCGAGGAAACAACTCCCCGCGCTGCCCCTCCAAACGCAAAATAATAATAATAATAGAAGAGTTAAAAAGGGAAAGGTTTCGGAGCGAGGGCTCCGCGCTCCGGGTCGGGTCGGGTCCCCCCGCCCAGCGCCGTCCCCGGGCCCCCGGCACCTGATCCCCCTGCTGGCTGCCGGTCCCCCCCGAAAGGCACCGGGGGGAGAGGGGGTGGATCCGGGCGGCCGGGGGCTCTCCGAGGCGGTGGGGGGGGGCCTTTTATCCGCCTTTCCCCTCGGCGTTACCATGCCGCTCCCCACCCGCCCACCCGGCCCTCCGAGCAGCCCTGCTCGCCGGGGCTGGGGAAGGAGAAAGGGGAAAGGGAGAAGGAGAGGGGAGTCGGGGAGGGAGGGGGGAAAGTTGCCCTGCGAAGTTTGCCCGGTGCCGGTACTCACGGTGCGGGGAGCGGGGCAGTCCCGGGCGTGCTGGCCCCGCTGCTGCATGGAGCGGAGCGGGAGGCGCCGGGGGTGCGAGGGAAGGAGCAGTGCTGCCTCTCAGTGCCGGCTCTCATCAGTGAATGAGCCTCCACTCTCCGAGGGACTCCCGGCTGCACACACACACACACACACACACGCGCGCACACGCGCGCACACACGCACACACACACTCGCACACCGAGCCGGGCTCAGAACTGCATACATTAGGGCGCTCGGGCACTATGGGAAATGCAGTCCAGCGTCGGGAGCCCACCCGCCCGCCGCATGCAGCCCCCGAAGTTGCTCAAATATAGGGCAGGGGGGCTGCTGCCCTCCCGGCTTGCCGTGCCCCCCCCGGCCCCTCCGCGCTGCCCTACCCAGCTGCCGGCACCCGCTGTGTTTTCCATCCCAAATCTCAGCATCCCTCACAGCGGGCAGCCCGGACCCCCCCCAGCCTCGAGCGGGAGGCACGGGAGCCCCCCCGGCTTCAGGCACAGAGCTCCGAGCCTCTTCCCTCCCCGTCTCCCCGCCCCCCCCCCCCCCCCCCCCCCCCCCCCCGCTGTTCATCCCGACACCCGGGGGAGCAGCACCTCCAAATGCACCTCGAGCATCCCCGAGATCGGGGACTCGTCAGCATTGCCCCCATGGCTGCGTGCACAGCGCTGGCTCAATGCTCCCTGGCGTTGTCCTGAGCGAAACTGCCTGCTGCATGGAATGGAAGAGTGAGTTTCAAATGGGGGATCAGATGAAAGACCTTATTGCCTCATTGTTTTGTGTGAAGCACGCAGGGGACTGGGATGACAGACTTATTTATTCCACCAAGGAGGTAACCTTTTTGTTTTTATCCACCAACTGCTAAATAATTTTGGGTTGTTCTTAAAAATAGAATGACCCAGCCAGAGCCAGCTCTTACCTAACTCTGCACTGCCACTTCCAAAATACGACCATTCTATGCAGCACATGCTACAAATAGAAGTCCTCTCCATTAGCATCATCAACCGCTTGGGCTGTCCTCAGTGCGCGTGGCAGAGGAAGGGACAATGTACTTCTGTCACCTGACGGCTGTGGTGTGAGCAGCAACCCACCGCCGAGGTCTGTAGGTTGTTTCTACCCAATGCTGCCCTGCGGTGTGAATGCTGCACCTGGTGAGATGTGTCCACGCCTGGGACATGGGAAGGCCCACAGGGAGTTGCTCCTGCAGTGCGCTGAAGCTGCTCCATCCGTACCTCACTTTGTGTCCCGTTTTCTCCTCTTCCCTTTATTTCTCACTGAAATTGTCTCTATCTTCACAGAATCACAGCATCATAGAATGACAAGTTGGAAAAGCCCTTTAAGATCACCCAGTCCAATCTCACCCACCCCACCATGCCCACTGACCACAGTTCTTGGACACCTCCAGGGATGGTGACCCCACCACCTCCCTGGGCAGCTGTGCCACTGCATCACCACTCTTTTGGAGAAGAAATACTTCCTCATATCCAGCCTGAACTTCCCCTGGCACAACTGAAGGCCATCACCTTAGTGGCCATGCGCCAGTGAATGGGCACCGCATGCATTCCTAAGGCACGGGTCCCACAGCATGCCCCACCCCGAGATGACCAAACAGCTGAGGACTGAGGTGTATATTCCATAGGTTGATATGGATTGGCCATGTTTAAATAACATCAGAGTTGTGACACATGTCAGGAAAATGCATTAAAGCAGCCTCCTTTTCCCAAGGATTTGGAGAAAACTCTCAGCCTGTGAGCACCGCAGTCCAACTCGAGCTTCAGCTTCACAGTAGCAATTACAGAATCTTGGTCAAGAAAGTGCTTTTATTATAAGGCTGTATTTTTGGTACTTACAACATTGTGAAAAACGATCCCTCCGATTTCAACTTCTTACTTTTGTTCTTAGCCAAAAAGCAATTTGATTTTTTTTTTTTTAACGTTTTCACTTCCTCAGGATGGAAAAAAGGATCTGAATCCAGAGCTGGGCTCCAGTGAATGCGAGCTGAGAATCAAGCTCTGTGTTCCGAGGCCTGAAAAATAATAACGCAGCTTTATGTAACTTTATGGCACCGCACTATTACCCGAGAACTTAATACAGTTTGGATTTGAGGAATAAGCCTGGCATCCAGCTGCCTCCTGTGAGGAACGTCTTCAGAGGAAAACCAGAAGATACACTCAAGTTATTTATATTTGTAATTACCATTAATCCGTATTACTAATGAGGGCTTTGATCCTGAAAATGGATCCATAAACACGGCCTCGCGCACCGCCGCGGAGCTGCACTGCGCACAGAGGCCCATAGGAAAAATTTCCACTGACGTACATTCAGTGCTGATCGTTTGGACCCCGAAATGACTTTGAGCGTCTGACTTAACGTCATGCCCATTGTTCGCCTCGAAGAGTCATAAGGGGTGCCTCCGTTTCGTATTTCTTCCGCACTTAATATTAAAACAAAATGTGAGGTCGTTACGGTCCGTCGCAGCGCCATAAGCGCTCATTGCAGGAGCTGCTCTAAATACTGACGGCGGAATTAAATTCGTATATACAAATCTGAACCCACGGAGTTGATTAGATGCACTTAACTTTATGCATGCAGATTTCGATAGGATTACCAATAAGGCATAAAGTCAAGCGGATGTGCAAATCACGCCGGGAGCGGTGCCTGCTGGCTCCTTATGGCCGTCAGCGTACGAATCGTAAAGCACCGCTCCTCATTTGTCATCACGTCCTCTGGCTGCTATTTCATAACCAAAATTGGTAGATATGATTCATTCTAGCAGCAATTGGGGAGCATGTGGGGTAGGGGTGTGCCGGCACGGGATCCCGCTACCTGTCAGCAACCACCCCGCTGCAGAGGAACCCGATGCATGGAGGAAGTGCTGGAATTTGGCAGCCCTGTGACCACGTCCTGCAGCCCCTCGAGCCATCTCCAGGCTCAGGCTCTCATTGCACCTTTCATCCACAGTATGGGAGGAGGAAGGGAAATGGGCGCATTAATGGATTATTCCAAATCGAGTGCTCTATCTCAGCTGTGCTTTGAGGTGCCCATGGCTTGCAGCGCCTGTGTAAGCTCCATGCAGGCTCCATGCCCTCTGCTGGCTACAGCCAGGCTGTCAGCAGCGTGCCACCCACCCTGCCCTCACACTGGGGCCAGTGCTCATCCCACTGCTGCCCAGCTGGGTTTGCCTATTTGTTTCCTCTGAGCTGTGGCTGAGCTTGAAGGAAGGCTCTGCGTGGAGTCATGGCTTGTTCTGGTCCTACTAGAGATGTTGTCCAAGGTGAGGATGGAGCTCTGGGTTTGGGAGGATCTTAAGAGAATCACAGAATCATTTGAGTTGGAAGGGATCCCTTAGGGTCATCTAGTCCTACTCCCCTGCAATGAATAGAAACACCCACAGCTCCATCGGTTGCTCAGAGCCCTGTCCAGCCTGACCTTGAGTGTGTCCAGGGCTGGGGCACCCACCACCACCCTGGGCAACCTGTGCCAGTGCCTCACCATCTTACTGTAAAAAACTTCCTTATATTCAATCCAAATACTTTCTCTTTGAGTTTGAAACCACTTCCCCTTGCCCCATTACAACAGACCTTGCTAAAGAGTCTGTCCCCTTCTTTCTTATAGCCCCCTCTTAAGATGTAGAGGACCCTAAGTGAGGCCCGCTTGGGATGTTTTTTTTTTTTTTTTGCTGGGGAACATATTCTCCCCAAACCTGCTGCAGCCAAGGCTGTGTGATTCACACCCTTCACATCCTTCCCTAGTGATTATTCTTACTGTTTGCTCCCACCACCCCAGACACTTGCTTTCTGTACAAGCAAGTGTACACCCACTCCTTTTCCAGGGCTTTTCTGAGTCCCTCTCTGAGTGATATCCTGTTGCTATGAGTTCCACAGGCTAATGGTGTGGAAAAATATTTCCCTGTGACAGGAGCTACACCTGTCCAAGCCCCCTTCTGTGCACCATCCATCACGCTGACAGCATAGGTGAGTTGCCCGGGATCATGTCAAAGCGTGAAATAGCTATAAAGGCAAAGCATATGTGTTTGTCATCTTTGTCATTAATGGGATCAAGCACAACTAAGGCAAAGGCATTGAACTGTGCCTTGCAAGCCATGGGAAGGTGGAGCTGTGTCCAGAGTAGCTCAGAGCAGTGGCTGTGGTCCATGGAAAGTACACGGGCAGAGCAATACGTTCATAGAATCATAGAATCACCAGGGTTGGAAAAAACCATTAAGATCATCAAGTCCAACTGCCTACCCATCAACCTGCTTTGCTCATATGCACGTGTCTGTGGCTGCTGTGATTGCACATCAAAGACTGCATCAGGTTTGTTCTGAGGGGATGGACCCGCTCTGTTCAATGGGGAGCCGGATGACCCCCACCATCCCTCTTGGCCTGGCAACCACAGCAGAGCAGGACAGATCTAGAGAGCCGTTAAGGCAGCTCTCCCATGTGATTAGTTTGAGCCTAACATGAGCTAAAATCAATGGGAAACTTGTGTGAGTTAGGGCTGTGCTCATCAGTCAGAGTTTGCAGCAGCCAAGTGCAGCATGATTGTTATTAATATCTGCTGCAGGTATGTACACTGAAAAGGTGCTTTACAGCAAAAAGAAAGACAAGTTGCTCTTGCCCAAGAACATGCTGTCCGAGAAGCTAATCCTGAGCTGCACATCTGTAGTAATAGAAACAGGATGTTCTTGGAAGTAAACACGCCTTACGTGCATTCCTCACAATGCTGTGTAACACAGGGCTGCTGTGTAGTTCGGGATGCTGGGGGTTATCACGTCACAGTCCTGCCTGAGAGCTTCACTAGATATCAGCCACATGCCATAGGTGATGTGGGACACGCCTGTGCCTTCTTTCAATGGAAAGCATTTCCTTCTGGCACAGCATCAGCCCTGACATCAGTGGTGCACGCAGCTGGGACTGCTGGGACCATTCCCATGCTGCGGTGTGATTGAAACCCACACACCTCTGGTTGGCAGCCTGATGTGGCAGCCCTGTGCATGGCCACCAATGATACAGAGTTCGTGGTGGCCCGCTGCACTGATGTAATGTCCCCAAAGACCCCTCATCCTTGGGACCCTCTGTCCCTCGGCGGGGTGATGCACTCCAGAGCTCCATCTCCCTTGGCTGCAGAGGCCATGGCCACAGTCTCTTCCTACAGATCCAAGCACTGGCTGGTTTCATCCCACGGTAGGCTCCTACTGCTGCTTTCCAGGACTCAGTGCCTGGTTCTCACTGTTTCCCTCCTGGGAAATTACCCATCTTCCTCCCAGAAACACGTCTTCCGTCTGCCAGTCTTTTTCACGAGTCACTTCTCACCAGCAGTTCCAATCCCCTTTTCTTGCCCCTCTCTTGTCCTTTAATCCAGCTCACATTACTCTAGCAGTAAATTATTTAAAGCAGGCAAATGCGTGCAACAAGCGAGCTTTCTGTCAGACATGAATCTGTTCAGGAACTGATACACTCAAAATTCCTTTCTCTTGGCCCAGCTGTAGCTTTAGCTTGTATTTTTTCCCCTTATCCAGCCCCAGTGCCCCACGTCACACACCCCATTGAGGTCCATAGGAACGCTGCAGATGTGCGCTTCTTCCAGTCCCGTGTTCTTACACTGGTTTTCATCAGACTCCTTTCCGTGCACACTTCCAGTACTCCATCAAGCCACCTGTGCACATCATAGGTGTTCTTCCTCCCTTAAGGTTGTGCCAAGGTTTGATCAAGAGGTGTTACGTAGACCTGAGGCGCTCTTGTGGGAAAACTTGAGCTTCAGCAGGATCTGAGTCCTCCCACTGATGTTCTCGAAGCTGAGCCAGGTTTGAATTGCCCTGAAGACATCCTCAGTCCCTCTTACGTCAGTGCGTGGTAGCGGACACTGGTTGTAGTGCCATCTCTTGAGACAGAAATGCATGCCCACGGAGACAAGGATGAGTTGTCTTCCACAAGGAGCAGGTCTGAAGGCGGATCTCTGTTGGTCTTTCTCTTACATGTTCAATCGGTGTGACCACCCCCTCCCCCACAGTCCTGCAGGGATATATTTCAGTCAGCTAATTATAAATTCCCTCTGTCGTGCATCAGCTGGATGCAGCATGCCTGGTGGCACGAACCTCTCCTCCTTCATTGGTGCTGTGCACCTCTCTTGCTGCAGGCAAAAGTAATTTCCCCAGCCTGGAAATGTGATTTAATTTGACCTTGTTCACACGGGTTCTGCATCTTTTACATTCCCACCCCCAATGATAAAACAGGATCAGGGGAAATTGCTGTGATTCACGGTGTTGCCTGCCCTCAGCTTCCAGTTCTGTTTGATTCTCCCTCTCCCCCATCCCCTGTTCTGCCTGCTTTCCTTACGGAGTACTTCTGACTGCAGGTGGAAGCTGTGAGAGAGATGTGAAGGTGTGCCACCACGTGCTTGTGTCACATCCTTGCCGCCAATGATCCCAATTAGAGGAGCATCTGCAGAGCTCCGTGCACTCTCAGAAGATATTCTTGGTGGGATGCCCTCCCCTTGGTATGGGTTTGATCCTCAGCCGTGAGACCTCAGTGAGCTTCACTAGTGACTATGGCCTTTCTAGCAGTGCCAGATTACAGGCTTGGGGTAGCTGAGCTGTCAGAATGGCATTTATAACACAGTTCCTACTTGGGAGCATCCAAACGCACACAGGATGCTTGGCAAGGCACGCGCTCAACTGTTTCCTCCAGTAAATTCGGGCATGGGAACAGCAAGCCATTTTACACCAGCTCACAAAAGCCAGGAGCCATGACAAGAAACACTGGCTATCTGCAGTAATAAGCTGCAGAGAGCCATGGAAGCATGCTTACAATATTTTCCCGGTAATGGGGATGGCATCAATTGTCAGCGAAGCAGACAATCTGGCTGCACGTGTCATTCAGACTTTTTAATGCTCTGCTTCTTGTCTGTCGGCTTTCCCTTTTGTGCTGAACTGTTGCTAGAGACCTGGAAAATCTGCTGGGTCCTGTGCCAGATAGTGTGGATGCTTTCCCTCCAAATACAGGCAGCTTTTATCTCGTTTTAGCTGTTTGGGACTGCTGCTCATTATAGAGAGTTCCTGAAGGGGCTGAGAAATGTCCCCTAAAAGGATATCAGAGCTATATTAGACGTTGCAACTACCATAGAAGATCATGCTTGCTCTTTCTGCCCTTCAGCAATTCACGTCTAATGGACTAGATGATCTTAGTTTGGACTCAATGATCTTAGTGGTCCTTCCAACCTTTCTGATTCTAAACGGAAAATGGTCTGAAAGCAAGGGCTGTGGGGATGTGATATACTGAGGGACGTGGTCAGTGGGCATGGTGGGGTGGAGTTGGACTGGGTCTTTTCCAACCTTTACGATTCGATGAGGGCAACACACATCTGCCCATGCTGACCCACTGACATCCAAGCACTGCCTGCCGCAGAACGCTGTTTTTGTGACACCCGCCACTTCCATTCATCACCCACCTCCATCCCAGGCAGGCCGTGTAAGACTCAGCAAGCCACTCGCTCTCTCTGGCTCCATCTAAACTCACTTTCCTTGCTGCACATCTTGGCTCGTTTCCATTCTCTCAGCAAGGAGTTTGCCTCCACCCCTTGTCTTCAAGCAGGAATGAGCATACTGATGCTCCCCTCCACCCTCTCGCTGTCTCTTGTCTATTTAAACTGTAATGTTTTAGGAGCAGGGACATTAACCCTCATCTGGATTAGCATCACTCTAATGTAAATAATATTAGTTACATTATAGATGTTTCCGTAATTAGAGTTCTTCTTTCTATAGGCATTTAAACACCTCATCTCCTCATTTGACAGTTATGCTATTTGATTTGTGTTCTCCTGATGTGGAGAGCGGTACAGAAACCCTTTCATCTCTCCTGAAGAAGGGGTTTGGACTTTGATTGGATTTGGTTTTTTTAGCAGTCCATGAGGGGAGGAGCCCGTGGATAGGTGGGTGCAATCTGAGTAAGGTGCAATTTGAATGGGGTTAGATAACGTGGTGAGAAGCAGGGTTTTAACCACTGTTTTATCACAGGGTTTTTATTCCAACTGCACAGAAAGCTGTGGGTGCCCCATCCCTGGAGGTGCCCAAGGCCAGGTGGGATGGGACCTGGGCAGCCTGAGCTGGCGGGGGGCAGACAGCCCACAACACGGGTTGGGATGGATGGGCTTTAAGGTCTCTTCCAACCCACCCCATTCTATTACTCCACGATCCCATGAAAGAGCAGGTGGTAAGGATGAGCCCTTCTAAAAACAAGAGCCAAAAGGATCTGGCCTGCGTGGCGAAATATTTTGGGAAGAAAACTTGTCTTGCCTGTCCCCGCTCACCTGCCTTTGAGCAGGATGCATCCCTGCTCACTGACATGAGTATGGGATAGCGCTGGTGAGAGAGTTTACCAGGGCTGGCTTTATCAGAGAGGCTTGTCTCAGCAGATGGCTGTGTGTTTTAAATTTAAACCGAGAGGCATAAATAGTGGAAAAGAGAAGA